>NC_138224.1:23002622-23445122 GCF_964197995.2 Scardinius erythrophthalmus | reverse complement strand
GCTAGCTAGCTAGTCTTCCTTGGGTCCGTGTGTGTGTGTGTGTGTTTCTGTGTGTGTGTCTGTGTGTAAAATTAGGTAGAAAGTAAGGTAGCAGCAGAAAGTAAGGTAGAACAGTTAGCCTATGTGTATTACATGTAGATACAATGGGTTATCCCACCGGTCACTATTGTTGCCGTTGACATGTTTGTGAGTTCTATGACCACATTAAATAAAGTTGAGTAATTGCAAATGCATATATCAATACTAGACACCTTAAACATGATGTGTACCAAAAATCTATGTCCTATCTTTATTTTAACATACTTTAATAACCTTTTCTTTGGGAGCTTTCTTGCTGCCATCCTCTTCTCTTGGCGCAAACAGGAAGTAAACAGCTCTGGTCATGTGACAATTTACAGTAAACATGCGACACTGCACATATTTCATTGAGACCCTTTATTATTTCAATATCTGCTGGAAATGCATTGATAGATCATTCAGTAACATTTTTATAGCCTTAGAAATGAAACATTTTTTTACGGTCACTATTGTGACCGGTGGGATTAAATGGGTTAAAGTTTGGATGCGTGTCTCTAGTTCTGAAATCTTCTCTGTCAGCCTAACTGACTCCTTGCATTTATCACATATAAATCCTATATTGCCAACAGAGAAGGCTATGCTAAACATGTGACATGAAGTGCAGGTGACAATAACAGGACAAGACATTACTCACTGTGTTTGTTGACTGATTCTTACTCACCTGAGCAGCTTTTAATGAACTCAAAGGCGCGGGCGTGCGAGAGAAAAAAAAATTAAAATAAAAATAGCTGAGCGCACGGGTGGCACGTTAACAGGCTAGCAGTAGCGAATTACTAGCGTGTTGTGCTAGTAGTAACGGAAGCTAGCGATGTCAGGTTAATCTGAGATGTTGGGTAAGCTGTATTTAGTATAAACAACTACAAATTGCAGTAAATGATGGTTCAAATCAAAGAAATACGAGGCTAAGACGGAGCTTACAGCACCGAAGCAAACAAACTCACAGCAGGCAGCGAGGCAGACAGGAGCAATCGATACAGAATACAGAAACACTTAAAACCCCAACAGAACATTAAACACTACCAGATCTCTCAGGATCTCAGCATCTTCACTTATTACAATCCAGACTTTATTTATTTCATACTAACATTCTTATTGAGAATTAACAGTGTTTTAGAAGTTGAAGTTTTATAAAAAATAATAAAGTTTGATGTCGCCATGATGGAGATTAGTGTTTGCTTTAGTTGGGCTCTTGACCTTTTAGTTTTTAACTTGAGTTTTTCTTGGCTGCTTTAACTGTGTGTCTCTGATGCATATTAATTATGGTAGGAATCCAAGAGAAACTCAGATCAGATGATGTTGGTCTCTTTTTAGTGATGATAGTCATCGTGTAGTAGTTGCCTGCTTCATTGATACCATCTGAAGTGTAATATCTGATTAAGTCATTAAATATTAGCTGTTCATTTTGCATGACAAAACTGCTAGAGAATATCCTGCAGTGCTGTGATACTCAGATTTTATGAAGTCATTATACAGAAAATGTTTTGACAGGATCATATAGACATATTAAGGACAAACTGCCAAGATGGCCGCTGCGTGAGTGAACGCATCTCAAGCACAAGTCTGCTTATCCATGATATAGTAGCCTTTTAAGTGATCCTTTATGCTGATCCATGTGATTGTGATCTGACTTCTATCTAAACAAGTCAAGCATTAAACAAAGCTGTTCTACACAGTTAAGAGATTTATTTTGGGACATTTTATATGCGTCCTTGCCACAATGGAGGAGCGCCACATTTCATTACAAACATTGTGGGATGCCATTCAACAGATCAAGATTGATATGCTGACACGCTTTGATGCTAAAGTGGATCCCATACAAAGTAGTCTGAGCAGCATTCAAGATTCTCTAACCACTTTGGGAGAACAAGATAATTTACTAGAGCAGCGCGTGGGAGCTAATGAGGACAATCTACAGGAGTTCGTGACTCGGGTTCAGCAACTTGAGAAAAGTAATTCTTACCTGCTGGATAAAGTTGATGACTTGGAGAACCGGAGCCGTCGCTGCAACCTTCGTTTCGTGGGAGTGCATGAAACCGCGGAAGGCGGTGATATCGTCGGTTTCATGTCTCAACTGATCACACAACTCCTGGGACGAAGCAACTTCCCTACGACACCCAGGGCCGGCGATTGCTATAGGCGAACTAGGCGGTTGCCTAGGGCGACAAATGTGTTGGGGGCGCGGACGCACTCTAGTGTCGCCCTATCTACTTCCCATATTAATCATAAAATTAGAACGAAACGCGAAATAAAACATGTTTATTAAACATGATCAAAGGGCAAAGGGCGCCCCCTCAACCACACGTTTAATTACTTGTCAACCTGATTATTAGATTGAATTTATGATTTTTGTCCACCATTTCTGTATTGGCGGGGGGCGGGAGGGTTGCGTTACGTTACGTTAGGGAAGTGCTCAGCTGCTGGCGCGTTGATCGAAAATGAAGCGGTCTAAACCTCTGGTGCACAGGGACGAAAACGGAGAAAGGAAGAAGATAAAAAATAAAGCTCAGTATAGAGTAAGTCTTCTCATCTTAGCTATTAAGGTGTCCAATGAAATAAATTTACTTAGTATTGTAGCCTACATCACCTAATATTGGACGTTTCATTGCTGTCACTAAGCTATAGTTTGCTAGCTATAGTTACTTTGAAGGTGAATAGAAATGGCAGAAACAACTGTTAATATTTTATTATTTGAGATAGAACTAAAAGAACTTAAATATTTTAATTTTGTAGTGGTACATACATTATCCATAATAGCACATTTGTTTGTAGAAGGTATAGTTAAACCAGTTTAATGGTCATAATTTGCTTAAATTAATCAAATTTGGTAAATATCCTTGAACATTCTTTGTAGAATTTGTGTATAAACAATTTACAGTTGATTCTTCAAGTTATAATTTGCTTGTTGAAGTGTTGGAGTGACTATTAGAGCATTTTTGTTTGTTCATCAATGAACATTCTTTGTAGCATTTTTGTATGTGCAATTTATTAGATAGAGTGTATCATTTAAGTAATATTTTGCTTGTTGAAGTGTTGGAGTGACTACAGGTGAAACTCGAAAAATTAGAATATCGTGCAAAAGTTCATTTATTTAAATTATTCAACTTATAAGGTGAAACTAATATATTATATAGACTCATTACATACAAAGTGAGATATTTCAAGACTTTGTTATGGCTTACAGCTTATGACATATCAATTCATATCAATTCTAATTTTCTGTGATTTTGAATTTGGGGTTTTCATAAGCTGTAAGCCATAATCATCAAAATTATAACAAATAAAGGCTTGACACTTATCAATTTTCTTATTTCTTATTTTCTTATAAAGAGCAAAAACTCAATCTTGCCTAGGGCAACCAAAGGGCTAGAGCCGGCCCTGACGACACCGATCATTGAGAGGGCTCACCGCACGTCTGTCCGACAGAGCGATCGAGCCAGTCCCAGGTCAATCATGATCACACTGCTTAACTTCCAGGATAAGGTCAAAATCCTTCGTCTTGCTAGAGAGAAAAAGACGCTGGAATATAGCGAGAGTCGCATCTTTATCTATCCAGATTTCAGTGCCGATCTGACGAGGAGACGTCGGAACTTTGATCCTGTCAAACGTAAGCTCCGTGATCTCAATATGAAGTACTTTCTCCGGTATCCTTGTACGCTGTGTGTTATTGTTGATGGAAAACAGCAGCGTTTTAGTTGCCACAAAGACGCTGAAGCTGCTTTCATGTCCAATTTAACTTCTCCATAAGTTACCTGATGAGGTGAGGCATGCATGAGCTAGCTGTTGCACGAGCATACCAACAGAACTGTTGAACGGCAAATTAGCACTCTTTTTCTCTCTCTTTATTTGACAACGCAACTGTAAAGGTTTTTTTTTTTTGTTTTTGTTTTTAGGTGTTGTTGACACTCCTTTTGTGTTATAGCTTGATGTTGTTAGATGCAACGAGTGATTGCTTTCAGTTGTTGTTTGTTTATATCCTGCTGTTGCAAGCATGTTTTTTTTTTTTTTTTTTTTTTTTCCAGTTCATAATATGACAACGCGACTGTTAAGTTTGTTGAGGTGCTGTTGATACTTGTTAGATGCTCCGGGTGATTGCTTTCAGTGGTTGTTTGTCTACATCTTGCTGTCGCAAGTATTTATTTATTTTTCTTCCTATTCATAATACGGACAACGCGACTGCAAAGTTGTTGTTGTTTTTTTTTTTTTTTTTTTTTGTTTTTTCTGAGGTGTTGACACTCTTCTGGTGTTATAGTTAGATACAAGAGGTGATTGCTCTCAGTTTCAGTTGTTGTTGGTTTACATCATGCTAACTGGTTTGCTTTTGCTTTTCCTTTTCTTTTCCCTTACTGACTTTAAATGCTGCCTGTAAAGTACTCTTTGATCTACACTTTCCATTATTTCATATTAATGCAGACTGAGTCTTGAGACTAATAGATGTTCTTTTCCAACATAATTTTGTTTACTCACAGAAATTCCCCGGAACATGGTGTCTGGGGTTGCTGGCCTTTGCTTGGGTAATGTTTTTTTGTGTTTAGTCTTGTATGTGGGTTTATGTAATGTGTGTTCGTGTTTTTGTTTTATTGTATCAAATGAATCTTGCAACCTCTCTAATTATGTATTATTTTTTGGATCCAACTACTTTTACAGTTATGTTTGAGCAGCAGTGACCGTAGTAACAGTACTAAAATTTGCTTTTTCTATGAGTGATGCTAAAGGAATAAAAATTGTACATTTAAATATTAGGAGTCTTATCCCTAAAATTGACCTACTTCGTGCATGGGTTGCATTACATAAACCTAACATAATTACTCTTTCCGAAACATGGCTTAATAGTAATATATCAGATACTGAAATTAATCTTCCAAACTATATCCTATATAGATCTGATAGGAGTTCCAGAGGTAGGGGTGTGGCTATATATGTTTCCTCTGAGCTCATATCTGAGTTTACCATACCTACAGTTGAGCCTCTACACTTTGAATGTGTTTTTGTTAAAGTAATTTTTCATGAAAATAAAAGCTTAATTATTGGGAGCATATACAGACCACCCTCTTCGCCAGCTGAAACTTTTGATCACCTGATATCCACTATTAACTCCATTTCCTGTAATAATGAAATTATTTTACTTGGGGATTTCAATAAAAACTGGTTAGATAAATCATCTCATAAAGTGAAAAATTTATTTAGTAATTTAAATATCTCACAATTAATTAAGGAACCAACTCGTATCACTCCTACTTCTCAATCCCTGCTTGACTGGATACTTGTTTCACATCCAGATAGATTTCTAAGGGCAGGTGTTATGTCTGATTGCTTTAGTGATCACTCGATAGTATATTGTGTATGGAAGATCAAATTACCTAAATCACCACCAAGACTTATCAAAATTAGACAATATAAGAAACTGAATTCAGATTTATTTTTTAATGATCTGATAGCTATAAATTGGGACAGATACCAACTTATACCTAATGTTCAAGACGCATGGGATTTCCTCTATACCGAGTTTACTGATGTTCTGGATAAACATGCTCCTTGGAAATCTGTCCTGGTCAAGGGTAAACACCTCCCTTGGATTGACCCTGAACTTATTAGTCTTTTTAGGCAGAGGGATAAAGCATGGTCAATTTTTCGGCGTACAAGGGCTAATGTAGATTGGGAAATATATAGGCAGCTGAGAAATATGAGTAAGACTAAAACCCGTAATGCAAAATCCAACTACTATAAGGATAGCCACAGTAATGATTTTAAGAATCCAAAACAATTCTGGAAAAAAATTAAAACTATTACTAATACATCAGAAAAACATTGTATTAATCAAATAGGAGTTTCAAATACAATTTTACATGACTCTTTATCTATTGCTGAAGCATTTAATCATCATTTCTCTTCTGTTTGTTCTACCTTAATACCCGAATCTGATCTGGGTACTGGTTTTTTAAATAATACTTTGCCCAATCACAGTTCTTTTTATTTTAGGAAAATTCAACCAGATGAAGTGCAGAATGCCATAAATGAACTAAAAGGGAACAGTGGTGCTGGACTGGATGGTTTAGATAATAAGTTGATCAAACTAGCATCCCATGTACTTATGTATCCACTTACTGATTTATTCAACCTCTCTTTGTCTTCATGTGAGTTACCAGCTATCTGGAAGTGCGCACGCATCACTCCAATACATAAAGGAGGAGATGTACTAGATCTTAACAATTACAGACCCATATCTATTATATGTTCTATTGCTAAAGTGTTTGAAAAATTAATTTATAATCAACTCTCACACTTTCTTAGTGCAAACAATATATTATCACCATTTCAATCTGGCTTTAGGTCTAACCACATTACATCTACTGCCTTTCTTAAATTCACCAATGATGTCTTTTCTGCTGCAGATAATGGGGAACTTACAGGTGCAATATTTATTGACTTGACTAAAGCCTTTGACCTTGTTGATCATTATCTTCTTTTAGATAAGCTCTATGCTACTGGCCTGTCTAAAAATGCTGTATTGTGGTTTAGTGCATACCTCCATAATAGAAAACAATGTGTTATCCTACATGGAAATAAATCTAATCTGCTAACTCAGCAAAGAGGTGTGCCCCAGGGCTCAACTTTGGGACCACTACTTTTTTCTATTTACGTTAATAACTTACCATCAATTCTTAATAACTGTTGTGCTCAACTTTATGCCGATGACACCGTCTTATATACATCTAAACATGATCTTCCACAAATTCAAGCGTGTCTTCAGTATGATTTAAAAATTTTACAGGATTGGCTTTCTCATAACAAATTATTGCTCAACAAAACTAAAACATATCTCATGATTTTTGGTACCAGACAAAAACTCAAATCTGAAACCAATTCCTGTATAATAACTTGTTCTGACCGTACTCCTCTGCCTCAAGTTGATAAATTTAAATATCTTGGTGTATGGCTAGATTCTGAGCTTTCTTTCAAAATTCATATTGGTCATATCTTACGTAAAGTCAATTATGGAATTAATGTTTTATATCGATCTCGTAACTGCTTCACTTATAGTGTGCGCAGGAAACTCGCTTCTCAACTTATACTTCCGATTTTTGACTATTGTGATGTTGTTTACCAAAACTCTGTAAAATCAGACCTTTCCCGTCTTAAAACCGCTTATAACAGACTGTGCAGATTTGTCCTTGCATGCCCTTTTCTCACCCATCATTGCACAATGTATTATGCCCTGAATTGGCCATCTTTAAATATAAGAAGACAAATGCACTGGCTTCAACTAATATTCAAATGTATCCATTTCAATTACCCGCTTTATTTAAAACAGTATTTTGTTCCTATTACTTCAAATTATCATTTGAGGCACTCTGTTCAGCTTTATTTTTCTGTCCCCCGAGCCAAGAAGAAGCAAAAGAGCTTTTATGTTCAAAGCCACTTTAGATTGGAATAACTTACCTTCCGATATTAGATCTATCACTTCATTTGGGATGTTTAAGCATACCTTGTCTTCTTACTTTGTGATTGACTGCTCTTGTAATGTATGATGCTGACACAATGTGATTTTTTTTATTATTATTATTTAAATTAATTGTATTATTATTTTGTGATCCAAATACATATATATATATATATATATATATATATATATATATATATATATATATATATATATATATATATATATATACTTTATATATTCAATTTCAAATGTATTTCTGCCAATTTGATCTAATGGTTGTAAAGTTTGGTATATTTCGGTTAATATTATTATTATTATTATTATTTTATTTTTTTTGGTTTGTGGTTCTGTATGTATTTGTTTGTCCAATATGTATAGTTGTACTTTTGTTTATTTTATTATTGTTCTTTTGTGATGGTCGTGATGTATTTTAGGACCCCCTTGAAAACGAGATGATGCATTTCAAGGGGTTTATCCTAATAAATAAATTTGAGTAAATATAGACTCACTCAGACATCAAGAATCAGTGTATGAATCTCAACAATGGTGACAATGAAAAAAAAACTTTGTTGGTTGTCACCATTGTTGAGATTCATATGTTGATTCTTGATGTCTCTATACCACTAAAAAAAATTGCCCAGCTCAAAACTTTTTCTGTGTAATATATATATATATATATATTTTTTTTTTAAATTCAGATTGTTATAATACTGATGCCACAATATTTCAAAGGTCAAATTATGACATTAATTAAAGACTTTGTAAAAAGCTAAATTCCACCTACATATTATGTAATCTCAGCTATTATATTCAGAGATTTGACTGTCATATTAGTGAATTAGATCATCATATGATGACTATAACATTATCAATGAATGACCAAGATCATCTGATATTTTCTGCTGCATTTATTGCTATGACAAATGTGTATCAAATACACAGTTAAAGCAGCCAGAGAACAACAAAAGTTAAAATTCAAGGGTTATGAGCCCAACTAAAGCAGACACTGCTCTCAATCATGGTGACATCAAATTTATTTTAAAGTTTTTTACACTTTATTTAAATTAGCATATTTTACTTTAATTTTATGGTTTTTGTTTGGCAGCCACAGCTGCCAGTCATTTGACCCTTTTTTTACGATTTTTGTACAATTAAGGTATTTGATCATAATAATGCAGGAAATACCTGTGAAATAACAGTGTTTTTTCGGTTTATTTAAATTAGAATATTTTACTTTAATTTTATGGTTTTTGTTTGGCAGCCGCATCTGCCAGTCATTTGACCCTTTTCTTATGATTTTTCTTTTTACAATGAAGGTATATGATCGTGATTATTTTTTTAATTTAGTTTATTATTGCAAGGACAATGCATATTAACATGACAAGTCAAAATATGCCAGAGTTAGCCAAAAGGCTAGTTTTCATCTGCAGTCCTAGGCCAGATGTACAACAGGCAACCTAAAAAAAACAATGCAAGTACAACAATTTAATCAAAACATAACAAAATATAACATAATACAACAAACCCTACAATTTCCAAAAAAAAAAAAAAAAAAATTAATGTTGACATATTTGCATACTAAAAAGCCAAGTTTTAAAAGAAGAACGAAATTCATTATAACTATTTAATTCTCTAACTGACGTTGGGATGTCATTCCATTCTTTCGAGGCTTTAATCGAGAAGGCAGACTGACTAAAAGCAGTTTTCCTGAAATTAATAACACAGTCCCTTCTAGATGTTCCTCTAGTGACACGATTGTTTTCTGAACGTAAACTCAGAAACTCATTAAGAGGTGGTGGGGCCAGGCCATTGAGAATTTTATAAGCTAAACAGCCATTTGAAAACTTAACCAAGTTTTCCCAACTCAACAGATTATATTTTGATAAAATCTTACAATGATGAAAGTGACGTGGTTTCTTATAAAAAATTTTTAACGTTTGTTAAAATAAAGTCTGTATTGGGAGCAAGGCGGAGTGGTTGGCCTGAGACCAAGTAGTTAGACAATAATTCATATGCGAAAATATCATAGAGTGCATAAACATTTTGGCAGCTTGGGTAGACATTGAATTCCTGATATATCGAAAATTAGATAAATTAAATTTTATTTTCTTAAAGGTGCTGTATGTAGGATCCAGCGGCCTCTAGCGGTGATGTTTCAGATTGCAACAACAGTGCTCGTGCGCGTGCTCAAACTCAAGAGCGCGAACTCACCGGCGGCCACACTGAGACTTTCAACACAACGGAGAAAGCATCACACAACATGCTGGAAACTCATGTAAACTCCCACTGCAACATTACCATAATAGGCTACTTTTATCAGCTTGACATAGAACTAATGCTCCATGCTCGTACCATGATAACGTTACATCGACTGTATTTTGCCGACATGTGGTGTTATCTAGCATTATTTTACTAACTATTTGTGTATCTTTCACAATCAGCAATGTCAACATAGGTCAATGAATGAAAACGAAAACGGTTAGTCAACTAGACTGGACAATTTCAGTGTAACAATAAGACAGTAGGAAGTAATATTACTGTACTGAACATGTCTGGAAATGTGTATTATAAACAATATGATAGTAGTGGGATGAGTGACGTTAGACAGTAGATCTAGTACATAAAATAAAAGTTACATCCTAAAGCACCTGCTTTTTGTTATCATGGAACAGTCTTTTGTATTCATTTCATGTCTTATGTATGTTATATTTTACCTTGCTATTTCAAAACGGAGGTCTCTCCATAATTCAAACGCTCTGCCGATGTTGATCCGTGTTTTCGTCCTGAGTCGATCCGATTGACGTTTGGCCTGACGAGCTTCAGCAGATATATATATATATATATATATATATTTTTATTTTTATTTTTTTGGAGTTTGTGTTGGAGTTTGTGTTGGAGTCTGTGTTGTGCTGGAGGCAGGTCGTTTTTTGGTGTTATCAGACTCCATGTCGTTAGCTGCAGTGCAGTTGCAATAGACTGTAGGCTCGGGAGCGCGCATGCACGTCACATCCGGTGGATTTCGCAGAAAATCCGACCCGGAGACTACACATAAAAATAGGAATACTGGCCTTCAGAGGTAATAGCAAAACACGAAAAGTGGATCAATGTAATGTGTGATTACAACCCCTTCACAGACGGGCAATAAAAAAAGGATTCATTTTATAAAAAAAGTTACATACAGCACCTTTAACAGTATTTGAAATCTGAGAATTAAACTTAAGTTTGGAGTCAATGATAATACCAAGATATTTCAATTCTGAGACAATTTGAATTTTTTCACCGGTAATAAAAATATCCGGATCAACTGCAGAGTTGGTGGTTTTACTAAAAAACATACCAACTGTTTTGGAAAGATTTAACTGCAGGCTACAGTGATTTAACCATTCACTAATTTTAACCATAGCCTTCAGAAGTTTGGCTGCCACTGCTGCTTTTGATGTTCCATGTATATATAAAACAGTGTCATCTGCATACATTTGAACTCTCACTTCTGGGCACGCACTTGGCAAGTCATTAATATACATGCAAAACAAAAGAGGGCCCAGTATAGACCCTTGAGGCACTCCAGTGGACAACTGAAGAGGTTCAGAAAGATAGCTGCCAATACGTACAGTTTTTGATCGTTGAAAAAGATAAGATGCTACCCACTTTAGAGCATTATCTGAAAAATTAAAATGAGATAGTTTAGACAGTAAAATATTGTGATTAACAGTGTCAAAGGCTTTCCTAAGATCTAAAAAAAATAGCTCCAACAACCTTGTTCCTATCAAGCAATGATTTAATATTTTCGATAAAACAGTTTGCTGTCTCAGTGGAGTGATTTGTCCTAAATCCAAATTGTAATGGATGAAGGGAAAAAACTGAGTTATTCAAGTGATTCCTAATCTGTTGAGACACCCATTTTTCTAAAACCTTAGATATTACTGGCAAAATGCTAATAGGTCTGTAATTGGAAATAATTTGTCTGTCTCCTGATTTAAATAAAGGGGAAACAATAGATAATTTCCAAGCATTTGGGAATTCCCCCAGAGAAATCGATTGATTAATAATTTTTGTAATGGGGATAAGCAAGGACGAACCTAATTCTTTCAACATTGTATTATCCATACCAAAGACATCTTTCGCTTTAGAAGTATTAAGTGAACTGATTACGGATTCTATATTTCTTTCAGAAGCGCTGGAAAACACAAGGCTGTGTTTTATTATTCAGGAAATACCTGTAAAATAACAGTGTTTTTCAGTTTATTTAATTTAGGATGGTTTACAGTTTTTTGGGGGGCTGACAGTCATTTGACCATTTTATCATTTAACTTTTTTTACTGTTTAATTACAGATTATATTTATAATTTTACATACATTTTTATGTAATTTAAGAAAACAGAAAAAATACTGTATGAAAAATACAATCAATTTTCTGTATAAAAAAATGTGAATTACTGTAATTTGTCATTAATGTCACAATACCTAAAATAACTACTGAATGTTTATTTTACAGATATTATTTGTAATTTTACAGTGTTTTGAGTACAATTTAAAATTAAAGAAAATGATCGTCAAAAAATCAGTTATTTTCAGTAAAATTAGGATTTTTTTTTACAGTGTAGGCTGAGCAGGCATCCAGGGTGGAGCAGGCGACCTTCGGGTGGTCATGGCGGATCAGCCTTCGTGGCCTTTCCGTGGGAGCCCGGACTGGCCACTATGGTCGAGGACGTATAGCCAGTCTCTGGCTCAGCAGGCATGATGTGAACAGTCTCTGGCTCGGCAGGCATGACGTGAACAGTCTCTGGCTCGGCAGGCATGACGTGACGCTCAGGCTCGGCAGGACTGATGTGACGCTCAGGCTCGCCAGGACTGACGTGAAGAAGCTCAGGATCGGCAGACATGACGTGAAGAGGCTCAGGCTCAGGAAGACTGATGGATAGTTCCGGGCAGACTGATTGAACATATGGAGGAAGACAGGGTACATCGGTGTCGAAGTCTATTAAGTCTATTTCCTCTGGACGAGGACAGGAACCGGGGTACTCGGGATGAGTGATCTCGACGGGACGAGACTCTGGAAGGGTAACGGCCATGATGGAACAAGGTACTGGAAGGGCAGAGGGGACAGAAAGATACGCAGGTGGTGTGGCGAGGAAGATGGCTGGTGATGGCGGTTGAGTGGAGATGTCATCTTCAGCCTCATCAACGGTGAAGGCTGATCCACTCAACAACAGCACACAATCCAGGTATTGTGCGAATGACTCTAGTTTTGCAGCTGAAGCTGGCTGGTGCAGTGGATCGTCCAGACCAAGCCCTAACACGTTCATTAGGACGTCATCTGTCCAGTTGACCTGGTGTGACATCTCTAGGAAATCTTGCACATATACTTCGATTGGACGGCCATCCTGGAAACAGTTTATCAGATGAGCGGTTGGGGTTAGATGGATGCGGGAAACGTCCATACTAAGTTATTGGTCTGGTCTTCTTTCACAATCAGAAGAAGGCAGACAAGGTTAAGGTGAATAACTACAAGTTTTATTTAAAGTGCAGAGGGTAAGCGATGCAGATACGATGATTGCTGATTGTAGAAGTGGTGATGACTTAGCTGATGGAATGATGAAGGAGTTTGCAGGATGAAGAGGACGAGATGAACCAGGGTGAAGAAGATCAGCGATGACGGGAAGAACGGGACTTCAGGTAAGTAAACTGGAACGGCGGTATCTCAGGTGAGTAGTCAGAAGCGCTTGTCATAGATGAGACCAGACAACAGTGAACTGCTGAGGGAAGTGTTAAATAGCGCAGGATGATGATCAGTGATGATTTGTGACAGGTGACGGTGATCTGTGATTGGGAAATACATGCATGTGAGGGCCAAGGAGGATGGTGGGATATGTAGTGAGAAGGTGGTGACTAACTGGAAACCATGACAACTATAGATTACAGCAACACCACCCCCCTTTTTCCTTTCAGACGTGGCTCGTTTTTATAACAGAAATCTTGGGGGGTGGACTCATTTATAGTAATGTTATTGTCTGGTTTTAGCCAGTTTTCCGTCAGACACAACATGTCGAGGTTATAATCTGTAATCATATGATTAACAATAAGTGCTTTTGAAGGAAGGGATCGAATATTCAGCAACACAAGCTTTGTCATTTGTTCATCAGTATTATATCTAATTTTTATTTGTTGAGCATTCATTCAATTTTTACCCTTAAATGGGTTGGGGAGTTTTTTGTATTTCCTAATTCGGGGAACAGACATATAGTCTCTATATGATAATATCTAGGTGAAAGAGGCTCTATGTGATGAGATTTATCAGACCTCAGTGACGTGAGACAGCTAGCAGACAGTCGGTTTAGCCAGTCTGTCTGCTTCCTGACCTGAGCCCCAATTCATGTTTGAGCTCTAAGACTATGTGCCATATTACTAGAGAGAAGAGCAGCACCATCCCAGGAGGGATAAATACCATCTCTTTTCAACAGGTCAGGTCTGCCCCAAAAACTTTTCCAATTGTCTATTAACCCTATATTATTTTGTGGACACCACTTAGACAGCCAGCCATTGAGTGAGGACAGTCTACTAAGTATCTCATCACTCCGGTGAACAGGAAGGGGGCCAGAGCAAATTACAGTGCCTGACATCGTACTTGCGAGTTCACACACCTCTTTAAAATTAATTTAATTGATCTCCAACAGGCGAAGTCGGACATCATTAGTGCCGACGTGAATGATAATCTTAGAGAATTTACATTTAGCATTAGCCAGCACTTTTACATTTGCTTTGATGTCAGGAGCTCTGGCTACCAGCAAACATGTGACTCTGGTAGCTGGTGTCTCTATTTTTACGTTCCGTGTAATAGAATCACCAATAACTAGGGCATATTCAGCAGGATTCTCGGTGGGTGTTTCACTGAGTGGGAGAACCTGTTTAATGTTGTAAGCAGAACAGAAGAGCGGTGTTTTTTCCCACGACTACAGCGCCTCACGGTCACCCAGTTGCCTTGCTGCACGGGCTCTACAGCCGGAACCAAAGAATGTACAGAGTTCACTAAACTTGTCGCATCCAAAGCAGTATCTAAAACCCTTGCATTCTTACTATCCTCAATTAAAGTTTGGATGCGTGTCTCTAGTTCTGAAATCTCCCTGCATTTAGCACATGCGTAGTCCTCACCGCTGAAAGAGTAGGCTATACTATACATGTGACACGAAGTGCAAGTGACAATAACAGGAGAAGACATTACTCACCGATCCTACTCACCACAGTTGTTTGAGAAATAAGAAATTAAGAAATATACATATATATATATAGATATATATAATAAAATATATTTTCAATATTTTCTAAAAAAATTATAAACTGAAATTAATTAAGCATTTCAGCTGAATCATTATATATATTATATATATAATGATTCAGCTGAAATGCTTAATTAATTTCAGTTTATACATTTTTTAGAAAATATTGAAAATATATCTTATTTTCATATTGGCCTCTATTTCCAGGGAGATTTTTTATTTTTTATTATTTTATTTCAAGGTCTAAAAACTTCAAATTTGAAGATTAAATTAAGTAACACCACAGAGTTCATATTGCATAAATGGTGTAATAATTAAATATGTATTGAACAAAATAATGAAATTCATCAAAAGTAAGATTACATGATTATTAATACAAATTACATGATAATGAATGTCCTAAGGCAGAAATTTTGCTTCAAAATCTGGTTGTTTAATGTCTATTTGTTTCCAGTACAGGGGACATCTTCAAAATGTAGATGAAAATATGCGAAATCTGCAAGTTATTACCGTAATCCCCCAGATGCTTATAGAGTGTATAAGTTGTCAGAAAGTTTGCAACGTTTATGAAAATGAATAAGAAAGAATAAACTCAGCATGCACCCCTCAGATCAACCATCACCTGCTATGACTAGCCCGTGACCTGGAAACCAATCGAATTCTGCCATCTTGAAGGACATCTCAATTCTCTGATTGCACCACGAGGAGGCGAGGAGCAATGAGCGAGGATGCACAGGTGTATCTTATGCGGAAGACTTTCTTGTCGATAAACCTGCCACACATATAAATTCTCCTCCCCCTTCACAATTGTCACAATTTATGCTTTACCTTTGCAGTTTAAATAAATCATATATCACACATATATCAACAGGGCATCTTGCTTTATCTTTATCTATTTCTTAAATAACTAAACTTTAAAAACATAAGGGCAGATCTTTTGAGTGCAGCGACTGACTCTTTGAAGTGATGTTTGAGTGATCAAGAATATTCAAATATAAATAAGCTTCCCTTCGATTCCTCTGTCCTCGTTTTCTTTCCCTGCAGCCTTCCCTCGCATCCTACGGGGGGCGGAGCTGAGACGCAAGGAAAGGAAGCGAGGATGCACAAATAAGAAATGAGAAGCACTCAAAGTTGGGGCACACTTTCTTAAAATACTGTATAATAAAATGTTTTTTTTTATTTTTTTTTAAATCAAGTCACCTTAATTTATATAGTGCTTTACACAATACAGATAAACAGGAAAATGTTTCAGTGATGCAAACAGAGTTCGATTCTGCTGTAAAGCAGCTCTAAAAAGAAAATAGTGTCATTGTTCAGTTGAAATCAGTTAAGTGTTGATTCAGTTCAGTTCAATAACTGTCTGAAGTTCATCAATAATGAAATGAGTTCAGTTAATCTATTAAGCAGATCTGGAGAAAGCAGTGAAGTCATCCAGCACAGTTCAGTTCTCATCCAATAGTGTTCTTACAATAATATTGCTGAATATTAAGTGTCTCTAACTAAGCAAGCCAGAGGCTACAGTGGCAAGGAACACAAACTCCATTGTTGAAAAATTGTTAACAATTTAATTAAATTGTACATGTTAAATAAAATCTATACTTCTACATTTCCATTTTATTTTAACTGTTGCAAAGTAGAGGGACACTACTTTCCACCACAAATGAAGAATGACTTCACTAATATTTGACAAAAACTGTAGATATCAGTAAAATAAGACAAACACTGTTTTAGAATTTCTAGAATATTTAGGGGACACCTAACCTGATTTACTCAAGTAGGAAATATTCCTGAATTAGTGGAGCATTTTGAATCCATTCACCAAAGAGAACAGATTCATAAACTTATATATCCAGTGACCCTTTGTGATCAATTGTTGACAAGAATGTTGCTCCAGGATGAACAAAGCAATGATCCAGAAACATGTCTAACGTCAGTAAATCACGTTACGAAGACTTTGTGGGACTTCAGGGAATGCCTTAAGAAAATCAGATGACAATGTGTTGGCATTTTGTATCTAGCAAGTGCTAGATGTGTGTTTCTATATTAGTCATTAGTCATCTTCACTTAAGAAGTCTCTTATGTAAGTAGTATGTAAGTCACCCACAGCACAGTGGGCTATACGATTCTGCATGTAGCATGCCTGCTGTTTCTATCGGTCTAAACAAGAACACATGAGAGAGATGTCTGAACTGTAGTTAAAATGAGATCTTAAAGGAATAAGTTCTGTCAAAAAATAAACAATTAAAACGAACATGATTCCACACCAGTGTATAGGCACACAAAGAAAATTTTTCTTGACCACGTGGTGCTATTTTTACCCGTCATGTTTTGTCTCTCCGTTCTGTCTTTAGCTGAGATATGTCATTAATGAGGTGATGACAAAAGAAGTGTCATGCATAGCTAAACTCAACGTTTTCTCATATGACAGGTCTTTACACTCCCAGCCACAAGGCCTCACAGTCCAATCTAAGATAGGAACATGCAGTCTCGGTTCGTCTAGCGTAAACAGGGTGAATATCAGTCATGGACAGTTGTAGTCAGATAATTCAACCAAAAATGAAAAATTATTTACCCAAAAGAAGAGATTTTGAAGACTGTCTGAATGAACATTCAATGACAATCAGGATCAGCGTCAGAAATTAACATGTGACAAAAAGCCAGTAAAATGAACTAAATGGCCCCCAAATTTAAGATAAGCAAAATTTTACTAAATCTATTTTTCACGATTAAAGTGAAATGTGAAATTGAATGAAATTGAATGAAAGTGTTGATTGCAGCATTACATTTAAGTTTATTTCGCACTACAATCATCACGCTCTTTAAGATGACAAAACTCTGGGCTTCTGGTTGTACCTAGGAAGTCCACTAAAGGAGGGAGAGTGTTTTCACCATTGGCTCCCAGACTCTGGAATAACCTTCCTGATAATGTTTGGGGCTCAGACTCACTCTCCCAGTTTAAATTAGATTAAAGACACATCTCTTTAGCCAAGCATTCACAAATGCATTGCATAGTCCAGTTATATAAGATCAGATATCAGATCAGATGCAAATGATTATCTTTTGCTTGAAGTGTGCACACTGTCAGCGTTTTCACAGATTCGCGTTTTTTAAGTTTATGTGGAGAAAATTTCAACGCTTGCACCTTGGAACCTATTTGAGGGTTTGCGTTCTTGAGCCGTGTTAGCGGCCCCTAAGTTAATAACCAACGATCTAATGACTGATGACTAATGAAGTGAATCAATCAAAACTAACTTTAGCTGGACAATAACTTTCTATATTCTAGAGCTGCTGTAAAGCCAAGACAATTGCTGTTACTTAAATTTCCTATCATCACTGTTAAATCTCTTTGAAACAATCTATATTGTTAAAAGCACTATATAAATGAAGGTGACTTGACTTGAAAGGTTATGAACAGCAGCTACACTAATTATTCTTCATTTGCTTTTCTGTTTCTTCACGAAAATTTTCGGAGCTCAGACACCGTTTTATTTTTCATGCAACTAAGATAACCAGTGTGAAGTCTTGATCTTCTAAAAGGTAGAAAAATAACTCTCAATGGTTCTCAAATTGTTTTGTCTGTATAGCCTACGACATGAATCATCCCCACACCCCAAAAACTATTTTTATTATATTAATCAACATTAATAGTCATTATTACAACATCAAGGAAACTAACCGACAATGGTGATTTTTGTCATAGTGCAGCTCTAATCTCTAAAGTTCTCCTAGTTTTTATTTTAGAATTTATGTAGGCTTATTTCATGTAGGCTGAAATGAAGTACAAGTACATATCTCATAACATTATGATACTGATGTATGCCACATTTGAGCAGCATTAAGCAGTCTGAGTAAATAAACGTGTCAGATGTAGCTTCTATGCCACCTTTGCAGTTTAAAGATGACTTTTGTTGATGTTTATCACATATGTTTGGTAATGAACCCATTTCACAGTCTGTGTTCTCACAGACACCTTTTAGTGGCCATCAACATCGCAAATTCAGCAAAAAAAAAAAAAAAAAAAAAAACATTTTATATTTTCATTTTTTTAAAAATGTATCTGCATTTAACACTATACTTTGTATCATATTACCTTTGCATCATATTACAAGAAACTGTTGTGAAGGTTTCTAATACAGTGGCTGTGGGAGTGATGGTAAAATTGAAATCTTTCTCTCTTCTGACTGCCATTTATCAATCTCTCATTTTTCCTCTTTTTGAAAGTTGTGAGAAAACTATTATGGTGTTTTCTTTTGCTATTTGAGCAAATGGGAACACAATATATATATATATTCACTGCTATAGAAGTTTACCCAATTATGATGACTTCCGCTTCTGAGAAACCCGGAAATGTAAGAATGGTCCATAGCCTTATTCTTTCTGACTGACTGAAATAATTAATACAAGTATTAGACATAAAGACAACACAGATACATTTAATAAGATGATTACAAAAATGGTCTTTACAAAGGTTTCAAAAAATGCCCCTGGCAATCAATTCCAGGGGGCAAATATGAAAAAGTAAATGTTTGACCCTGATGGAGACCAACAACATTGGACCTAACTGAGTGTCATTGTATATACAACAGGTTCTGTTGTGACATCTAACTCCATGTACACAATTCTGCATCTTGTTTACTACTGCAATTGGAATTTAAGAATTAAAGAAGTCATTGTCAAATCAGTTCTGAATTGTGCCCAGTGTCAGAGTGTCATAATCTCAAACACACACACAACCTTCACCCCATGCGACATGGTGTTTCCTGTCTAGCTCCAGCCTGACAGCAGTGATGTCTGACAGCTTTCCGCCAGCAGCACTCATCCATCTTTGACTCACACCAATAACTTTAGCATTCCAGACCTCTCTCCTATACACACACACACACACACACACACACACAAATATGCTTTAAAAATTAAACAGCATTTTTCCATTTAGAGGTGATAGTGTGTGAACGAGACCTCAGGCAGTTTGAAAATATGTGCCCTTTCAAAAGCTATTAACAATGCTGTGCTGAGTTAGCGCTATGGGAAACATCTTTGTTTGACCTGTTGTGAAGCACGGCAAGAATTTTGCTATATAGACATGAGACAGGTGTGCTTTTAGGTTTCTTTGTCTTCAGAGAACTGCATTGTGTCGTGTGTGCTACTTTTTCTTAAACCATACCCTTTGTCAGGAGTTAGGAGTAAATCCTTTCCTATTCTTTTTCTCTGTCCGAACTGAAAGAAAATATACTTATTTGGCATATGAATCCACTAAGAGATACATGTCACCCTGTTCACGGCCCATCTCAGAGGATGATCCGCATAACTCCTGCATTAACTGTCTGGGGGATCATCATGCTATATCAGTGTGACACTGCGAATCATTTCCCATCAAAGTGCTCCAATTCTTTTCACAAAGACTCACCTTCTTTTGTGAAGAGCATGCCTTCGCGTCCTCGATGTTAAGATCTTGGGGCTCGCATGTCAAACTGGCTGAAGGGCAACGGGCGGGTCCTCCCCTTTCTCTTGTCCTCTCACCAGATCGAGAGGTCCTCCAGCTTGCTTCTGGAGCGTTAAAAAACCATCACACCACCACCTGTGGACACAGCTGCCAAAAGATCTAGAATTCTTTGTTTGAGGTGGTGGTGTGATGTTTTTTTCACGCCCCAGAAGCAAGCTGGAGGACCTCTAATAAATTAAAATTATTGCAGCCTTCCCTCACATCTTACAGGGGGTGGAGCTGAGACACGAGGAAAGGCTGCAAGGAAAGAAAAGGAGGATGGAGCAATCGAAGAAAGCGAATACTTGATCACTCGAGGGTCACTTCAAAGCGTCATCAGCTGTGCTCAAAGGATCTGCCCTTATGTTGTTAAAGTTTGGTTATTTAAGAAATTCATTATAAATAATAATAAAGCAAGATTCCCTGTTGAAATATGTGGGATGTATGGTTTATTTAAACTGCAAAGGTAAAGTATAAATTCAAATTATTGTGACAGATGTGAAAGGGGATGAGAATTTATACTTGTGTCATGTTTAGTCGATAAAACACTTTCGCAAAGGATACACCTGTGTATCCTCACTCATAACTCATCTGAAAGCTTCCTCACTCCTCGAGCCTTGAGATGTCCTTCAAGATGGCTGAGCTCGATCGGTTTCCAGGTCATAGGATGGAGGATGGAGGAGCGAGGAAACGAGGAGGGATATTGAGAAGCAGCCTAGGTACTTCTTTTCGTCACAAGATGTTAATGACAGATGCTTCCCTGACAGGCTGGGGAGCGGTCTTAGATGGCCGTCCAGCCCAAGGGATCTGGAGAGGCCCTCATCTCGATTGGCACATCAATTGCCTTTTCTGGCCCTGAAGTACTTCCTCCGTCAGTTAAGCTACCATGTGCTGGTGCGGGTGGAAAACACTCCGGTAGTCGCTTACATAAATCACAAAGGTGGACTGCCTGTTCCTGTCTCTCAGGGCCATTCACATTCCTGGAAGCATGAATGTGGGAGCAGATTTACTGTCGAGAAGAGAGTGCTGGAGTTTCTGCAGGAAAAGTTGTCAGCAGGGATATGTCCTGCTACTCTCCAAGTATTTGTGGCCACCACCTTGGCACGCTCTGATTGACAGGGTTTTAGTGGAGAAACACCCTCTGATCGCCCGCTTCATTCGTGGAGTTAGGTGACTAAGACCACCTGTCAGAGTGAAAGTTCCCTCGTGGGACTTAACCGTGGTCCTTGAGAGGGTAGTCAACAACCCCTTTGATCCACTTGAGTCAGCGCCAGTCAAGCTTCTGACTCTAAGGTGTTTTTTCTTATGGCTATCTCGTCACTAAAGAACTGGTGCAAGCAGCTGGTACAAGCGACTGTTGACAAAGAAAACTATTGAACAACGGGTGAGAGAGTCATTCATTCATAAAAACGAATTTACAGAAATGGAGCAAGCGGTAAGTATTTGTGATGATTATCAGGGCCAGTATATATATATATATATATATATATATATATATATATATATATATATATATATATATATATATACAGGGGTTAAAGTGGGCAGGAACGGTCCAGGATATGTAAAGACACAAAAGCTGTGTTTACATTTAAGTCTTAGTTTTGTACATGTAAGCAGCTTTCTCTACTGTGAACGAGATAGATTATAATGTTATTCCCCAATGCTGATGTACAGATCATAAAACATTAAATTGAGGTAGTATACATTTCTCTCGGTTGTTTAGTTTTCTTAATTTTATACCGCAGCGCTGTGCTGCAGAACTGGGGATTCCCTCAGTATGTCATTCTCCAGGATTCCCCTGTGGTCAGGACACTTAAAGTAGCTCAGTGGACTATACAGTGATATAAAAGTCCAAACTCGCACCTTATTGGGGATGTAGGCTATAATAGATATAGGAACAGGCAAGCAGACTCAGACTATAAAAGTAATTTTCACACTAAGCGATTCCCAGTGAAATACTGGCATAAAGTTGGCTTGACACTGGATATATTTGCACATTTAGGGACCATCTCTAAAGTTACATACGACATTACTACACATGTTTCTAACTTCAATAGCATTTGAAGAGAATGACTTAGTCATAAAACCAGCTGTAAAGTGTTCATGTAGGTGCTAGGCATTATGCACACCTATATCTAGTATAGCCTACATCCCCAATAAGGTGTGAGGGTTGATCTTTTACATCACTGTATTCGTCCACTACTAAACAACTTTAAGTGTCCTGACCGCAGGGGAATCCTGGAGAATGACATATTGATGGAATCCCCACTTCTGCAGCACAGTGTGCATATAAAGTTGAGAACACTAAACAACCGAGAAATATATGTCTACTACCTCAGATTTAACATTTTATGATCTGTACTTCAGCATCGGGAATAACATTATAATCTCGTTCATGTACAAATGTGCTTACATGTACAAAACTAACTGTGAAGACTTAAAGGAACACTCCGACTTTTTGGGACTTTAGCTTATTCACAGAATCCCCCAGAGTTAGATAAGTCCATACATACCTTTTTCATTTCTGTGCGTTCTGTAAGTGTTATTTGATGCACCCACCGCTAGCCTAGCTTAGCACAAAGACTGGATGTAAATGGATAAGGTAGCATACTAATCCCAATAAGTGACAAAATAATGCAAACATTTTCCTATTTACATGTTGTGATCTGTATAGTCACAGCGTGTACAAATAACAAGGCTATATGAGACAGACCATTTTTAATCGTATAAATACTGGGAACTATATTCTCACTAGGCGTAAGAGCACAGCTACTTGGGCGGAGTGGCTACTTGGGCGGAGTGATTAGCGCAGCACACGAGACGTCCTGTTGATGGTTCCGTAAACAAAACAAACGTGACTAACTAGCTAGTAGCGAACGTGACTCGTGATCATGGCTGACTTTGAGGAATTGTCAGAGGAATTTTACTGGGTATCAAACCAAGATCCAGAACCATATAGTTTTGAGCCAGAATACACAGACGAGGAGTTACAAACTTTGGAAGCTGTAAGACAAGATACAGCGAACACCCATGATTGTAAACTATAAATTTATCTAGTAATTGCTGACTCTATTACACCAACTCTGAGCGTACTCTCCGCTCCTCATCACAGGGCGTCTCGTGTGCTGCGCCCAAGTAGCTGTGCTCCGTCCTACGCCTAGTGAGAATATAGTTCCCAGTATTTATACGATTAAAAATGGTCTCTGTCTCATATAGCCTTGTTATTTGTACACGCTGTGACTATACAGATCACAACATGTAAATAGGAAAATGTTTGCATTATTTTGTCACTTATTGGGATTAGTATGCTACCTTATCCATTTACATCCAGTCTTTGTGCTAAGCTAGGCTAGCGGTGGGTGCGTCAAATAACACTTACAGAACGCACAGAAATGAAAAAGGTATGTATGGACTTATCTAACTCTGGGGGATACTGTGAATAAGCTAAAGTCCCAAAAAGTCGGAGTGTTCCTTTAAATGTAAACACAGCTTTTGTGTCTTTATCAACTTTTCCATATACTGGCCCTGATAATCATCACAAATACTTACTGCTTGCTCCATTTTCTGTAAATGACTCTCTCACCCAGTTTTCTTCATCAAAAGCCGCTTGCACCACCTGCTGGTGAGGTCAACAGCTATGGAGATTATTAATCGGTAATCTACTGCTATTCCTGCCATTCCCAGATGTCAAATGTTGAATTTTCTGTCGAATTTGAACCACTAAATTTGTGGAAGCGAAATTTTTAATAATGAAATCGTGTGTGAAATGTTTTGAATTGAAATATTCACAACTTAAATATACAACCATGTTGAATTTCAGCCCATAAAAATGCAAGCCCTAAAAATACAATGCATTAAAATGCAAGCAGGGTTAAAGGGTTAGTTCACCCAAAAATGAAAATTATGTCAGTAATTACTCACCCTCATGTTGTTCCAACCCCGTAAGACCTTTGTTCATCTTCGGAACACAAATTAAGATATTTTTGATTAAATCTGAGAGCTGGATCACTTCTCCATAGGCTTCTAAGGCATTATAACTTGCTGGCCGAGAAAATGCATTAAAGAGATTGTTAATATAGTCCAAGTGACTACAGTGGCTCAATATTAAGTTTATAAAGCGACGAGAATACTTTTTGTGCACAAAAAAAAAAAAAACACAGACGCGCTGCACTATTACACTACGTGAAAAAACTCGAGGCCCAGAGAGAAGGAAATGAATAGTGGAATAAAGTAGTTTTTTTTTTTTTGTCAAAACACGAAAGTTGGGTTTCGAATGATATGAGAATGAGTAAAAAAGAACAGTATTTAAATTTTTTGGGTGACCGATCCCTTTAAAGCAATATAAAGAGGCATCCATACAACTAAACTACTTGCTCATAAGTGCTTTATCTCTGCAAATATAATGTGTTTATGAGTACTTGGAAATGAATATAGACCTAAGTATTTGTTTGAATTAAGTGTATTTCACAAGTTTCTTTGCCCATACAACCTTTAAGCTATTAAGTTTAAACGTATTTGGCTTGCTGTCCGCAGTGGAGGGGCTTGAGGAAGCAGTTTCAACTCGAGCTTCGATATACTGTACCCCTCTAACACTTCCTATAACACCTGATGTACTCTTTACATCATAAGAAGAATGGTCTTAGTCTCTCTGTTTATACCGAGGTTTACCGTAGTCAGCCGTATCCGGTCCGTATCCAGACCAGATGAAGGACCTGCGCCTAGACATGACCACAATGCAGTCCTGAAGTGTCAACAAGACTATCCCTGCAAAGGCCTCATCGACACGACAAAAGTTTTTTTGTTTTTTTTCTCAACATTTCCCGTTCACACTGATTCGTGGATAAAACTAAAAACAGTATATTATGCATGCCAGACAAGTAATTTCACGATGTCACTTTGTAAAAAAAGACTACATGGTAGGCTACACATTAAAAAAGCATGCTTATAGACTAAACATATAATACGCATTTGCATGCCATCACTGTTTTCACAGATTCCCGTATTTGAAGTTTACAGTACAATTCACGTTTTTGAAGTTTCGTTTTCAAAACTCTTGCATTCTCTGGCCACCAAAACGCTGTTGTTGTGTAAATGAATGGCCAGAATGCATTTTCTGTTTTCAGTTTAAAAACTGTGTCTCGTAAGCGGCAGTTATTAGTTAATAACTAATGACTTTTACAATGGAAATGAACTAATCAAAAACCTTCTTAAGCTGGACTATGACTTTCTTCTAGAGCTGCTGTACAGCCAAAACAATCTTTGTTGCATTAATTTTCTATTTTCTCTGTAAAGCTGCTTTAAAATAATCTGTATTGTAAAAATTGCTATATAATTGAAGGTGGCCTGACTTGACTCGACTTCACTCCTCCCGAAATTATGTTTAGGAACTTTAAAAATTAAAAATCCTCTATTCTATAAACCGTCCTTCCATGTACTGTTGATGTACTGTATTGAATCACCATAACAATGGAGTCTTCCTCTGTCAGTGTGTGTGTGAGAAGCATCTGTAGGCACTTGAGGGCAAACACAGTTTTAGCTCTAACCATCTACACTCACTCATTATGTAATGTGCTCTCAATATAGGTCAGGTCTGAGGCAGAGGAATGCAGAGCTGCTAGCAATAGTTTTTAGCACTATTTGCAATTCTTCACTGTTGCCCATTCAGTTTGAAATCATTGTTTAACTGTTTGTTACATGCAACTTTTACTATTTATGCAGTTTATAGTATGAATTGTATATTGTGCACAGTGTCCACATTTTCTAAATGAAAGCAAGAGGTCTAGGTTTGGTTGGTTAGCATGATCCAGTTAGCTTCTGGTATAGGTCAAAATTACACAATCGTGGTGAGAAAAAAGGTCTTTTATTTTTGTATTTTTATGATTTCAGCATGTATGCCATACATATTTGGCTGTATTTATGTTTGCCAATGAGTTATTGTTTTAAAAGCTTCTTAAAAACACTTGAGTCATCCACTGCATGATGTCCTTGCTGCTGTTGCTCCAGAATTAGACAAATGCCAATTGCATGAATCTCATTTGTCTTCAAACATCATATTACATATTGTGCTACATTTAAAGGTAGGGTAGGACATTTCAGTGCGGCTACCAATAGCAAGCTAGCTTTGAAAGCATTAGATCCCACCCTCCCTTCAGAGCGTCTCCAAAGCCACACCTCTTTCAAAATACATGAACACGCAGGTCGCACACTGCCGGAGCAGATTCAGCAAAGCGTCACGAAAGATGCCGTTAAAATACCTCATGCCTCAAAGCAGCTCCAGGTAGAACATCACTGGTTGCCATCTTGTAATTACGGTTACAACATGGCTCAAACGCAGCGTGAGCTCATTGTTTTGGTTCTCGAGGAACTGTTAAAGGTGGCTGCTGTTTGTTTGCGGCACTCTGTGACTGTCTGTAGCCTTACGGAACATGCCGATGATGTATAATGTCTGCGTGAGCAGGGTGCGCGGAGTCAATCTTTGTAGCATTCATTTTCTGTTATCACTGTAAAGCTGCTTTGAAACAATCTGTATTGTAAAAAGCTCTATATAAATAAAGGTGACTTGACTTGACATGCATTGCTATCAGGATGTGAAGAGAGTTTCAGTCAGAATAACAAAAAGTGTTTATGAAAAAAACAGCCTACTTTCTTTTTTCACAATTGCATTATTAGTTGAATTTTCTCAATATGACACCCCTAGTAAAAAAAAAAAAAAACTATACCAAAATCTATTAAAAATACATTTATTTCATACTTAGTATACTTTAAATCCATTAACATATTTATTGACTTATCACTTAAGACTTACTGATATGTAAGGGATAATGTACATCCAGTACAGATGTACATTATCCCGCTTATTACACAGCTACTTGCCACATAAGTAAATAATTAGACAGAAAATATTGATCTGAGTTTTATATATTTTATTAGGTCTTTAAACGCAAAGCTTCCGCGGAGAGAGCAGTTGCTAGCACGGCAAGTTCAAACTAGATGGACATTTAAGAGATGCGGTATCCAGTCATACCACTTATTACACAGCATTTTACCACAAAAATAATTATGGAGATAAGAGATATTGATTTGATTGATTAAACTGTATTTGGAGTATTTCTTTATTGCACAATGCATATTTATTAATATTAAGCCTAAAATGTGTTTTAATATCATTGTTAATCAGGATCAGTATTTAAATGCAAGATATTTAAAGTGAACCTTAAGTATACTTGCAATAGTTCCACTTTAGTACAATCAAGTATACTTGTTTATCTTTAGTTGGACTTCAGCTCTACTTCTGCACAATTAAAGTGCATTAAGTACAAAATTAGTTGTTACAATTTAGCAGACTTTAAGTATACCTATTTAGTATACCAAAAGTATAATTGCAGAGTATTAATGCTTTGGTTACGACTGTAACCTCGGTTCCCTGAAGATGGAACGAGATGCTGCGTCAGTTGATGTTGTGGAAACACTCTGCGTGTTTACGTCTTGAAGCACATATGAAATCAGTCCAATGGTGTGGTGAAATGTCAGAGGCGGGTGACGTCACGAACCAGGAAACTATAAAGCCTGCCCAACGCTAGCTTCTAATAGGCTGGAGTAAGGCACTGACAGGCACCTAGTAGATATAGCAGGGCGACGCAGAATCTTGTTCCCTCTCTAGTTAACCAAGGCGTTCCCTTTCAAGGGCACTCGCGCTGCATCGATTGATGCTGTGGGAATGTCTATACCAACAAGTATAGCAAGAAGTGTCTGTCCTGTGTAAAAAAGTGAAGAGCAGCACTAGGACGAGAGCACCTGGGAACCTGGTGTAGAGTCCAGGTTCAGAGAGTAAAACTACGAATGTGTGCGGTGAGGACCAGCCTGGGGAAGCTGGTCATAGGGGGTTACGGCTAAACTGGCTAAATAGGGGAAGGACATACGGAGGAAGACAGAAGGCCTGCAGCATTATTGATCTAGCCACGTTAGTGGGGACCTTAGGAACGTAGCCTGGCCCAGGGTGAAGGGATGCCTTAACTAACCAGGTGCAAACTCCAGGCACGAAGGTGAACCCGACAGGGCTTTCAGATCAATTATCCTTTTAAGAAAAGTGATGGCAAGGAGGAACAAAGCTTTCAAGGTCTTTGTTTCCTTAATATGCCTCCTCAATAGGCTTAAAGGTAGTGAGAACTCTAGCACTGTAGCAACAGGGCAGTTAACTGGGTCCAGCTAATGATCACTGCACCAAGGAGTGAACACTCTCCACTTCAGGGCATACAGTTTCCTCGTGGAGGCAGCTCTGGAATGAAGTATGCTCTCAACAACCTCAGTTGAGAGACTAGAATCTACGAGCTGGGCCCTCTCAGAGGCCAGGCCCAAATATTCCACAGTTCTAGATGGGGGTGAAGAATCGAGCATAATTTACAAATATACTATGATTGGATGGTGGTGAAAGAACTCTTGGGGCGGCAGTGGCTCAGTGGTTCATGTAGATTGTCTACAAACTGAAAGGTTGGTGGTTCAATCCCTGGTTCCACCTGACCAAGTGTTGAGGTGTCCATGAGCAAGACACCTAACCCCAGCTGCTCCCGACGAGCTGGATGGCGCCTTGCATGGCTGACACCGCCGTCGGTGTGTGAATGAGTGAGTGAATGGGTGAATGTGAGGCTGTGTAAAGCGCTTTGGTGGCCATAGGTCTGTGAAAGCGCTATATAAATGCAGTCCATTTACCATTTAACTCCGGATTCTTCTCGACGGAGGCCCGTCGAGAAGAGACACTAGATCTCCCCAACCCGTGAGAGAAGCATCTGTCGTTAGTATCTTGCAACGACAAGGAGCTCCTAACACGGGACCTTGGGACAGTAACCAGGGTTTCTTCCACATAAAGAATGAGAGGGCACGAAAGTAATGCTAGCCCTCTCTGAAGAGCACCAGGCGGAATTGGAGTGTCTGCAATGGAAGCACCCCCTATATACGTATATATATATAGACACTCCAATTCCAACATTACAAATGTTACAATCAACCCAGAAGATTATTCTGATTTTTTTTTTAACTTTTCTCCATTTTCCAGCATGCCTAGGCAGTGGAAGCGTAAGACAGACAGGGGTGTCCCTGCAGAAATTCTGAGAAAAGCTGCAATTGAAGTCAAGGAAATCAGTGAGATCAGTTGCTCAGGCCCATTTCATCTGTCATGTTGCACTGTACAGATATTTTAAAGCCTCACAGAAGCCAAGAGCAGAGGGCTTATCGATGACTTAATCTCTGCTGCCCAAAAACCCAAAACATTATCAATAAATTGTTCACATGTTTGGACAGTCTCCTTCTGTTTTTTCATGATACACTCATAATCTTGACGGCTGTGAAAAGATTTATGCGTGCATTTGAGCGCTGATTAGGCTATGTGTAATATATAGGCAAATAAAGGCTAATTTTTATGATTTACGAATGGCTTATTCATGTACAAGCAAGATTATTCGGCTAACCGCTTAAATGAATGACCATTAGTCAACTAGAAAAATCTTTAGTCGAGGGCAGCCCTAGTTGTCAGAGAGTCTTTAGTGAGGCACAAGAGGAACTCTTGACTGATTATTTGAAGGAAGCAGTGGACCTGTACAATGGATTAACAAGATAGGCCTTAATTAAAAAATGTGTTACTTGTATGTTTAAGGAAAATATTTCACTCCACAATTATTGTCCCCACTATGAAGAGGTAGAGACCAATAGATTTTCTGCTATGGTTGTTGTGGCTTGTTTATCACTGAAAGCACCGAAAGCTTAGTGAGTGTCTCTCTGCAAGCTTCCTATATACCCGCAGCAAGGGGTGTGGTTTGCGATGCAAATCTCACTCGCCAATATCTATTGGCTGTTTCTGTTAACACTCGAAGGTGATAGGTCTCTCAGGCACGATCCCCATTCGTCAGTCACTGACGTAATGCGTAGTGACTGACTGAATGGGAACCACTAGCCACAGTGGCTGGTGAGCTAAAAAGTTAATGCCAAGCCCTCAGAGGGGTAGATTGTAACAACAGAACTCTTTGTATTTGACATTAACTCACATAATCTTGTGATTGTGTAGTCCTGGTTGTTTGATTTGTAATAGACAAATGTGGCTTGCTTGTATCAAAGTTTGAGAGATCTAACACGTATATAATTGTTCAAACCAATATGTTGAATTCATTTATTTTATTTCATTTATTATTATTTGCATTTATGTTGTCTTCTCTGTCTTTCAGATATAATAAATATTATAATAAATATAATTTAATATTTCACAATAGAAAAATGTTTTCTAAAATATCTAATATTTTCTAATATTTATTTTAATATATATAGGAAGTCCATGCAAAGCTTTAAAAACAAATAGTAGAATTTCAGAATCAACACGGAACTTCAAGTCCAGTGTTGAAAAAAAAGTCATTCAGCATTTTATGTCATGAAGACATTCAAACAGACTAGACACAGAACAGCTGTTATTTTTAACAGGAAAATAAAGCTGAGTGTCATTGACATAGAAATGATATGTTGTGTTCTGAATAATATGACCTAGGGGAAGCATATATTTCATAAAAAGAAAAGGACCCAAATTGGAACCCTGCGGAACAATATAAGAGATTTGAGCATGAGATGAGAAACATTTCCCTACTACACTTCAGCACATGTCCCTGAAACCCAGCTGCATTATCATGCCCAGCTACATTAAGTATTTGTTAAAGGATTTCATGATCAAATGCTGCTAGTTTGTCATTCATGTGTAAGAATCATTTGCATTTAACCCAAATATGCTGAAAATACAGAATCACTGCTCTGAAGAAATTGACTGCTCAAATCAAAAATGCTTTTCCATTACTTCAATAGATGTATGAAGATGTTCTGTAGCAGTATAGCTGTTCAAATATAAGGTGACTTCCATGTTTTAATCAAGCCAAATAGGCTGATGTTTAAGGTTTTGAGGGTTAAAGTTACCCCAAAGCATAACTACAGTGTAAAGTCTCGTTAACTGCTTTCTTTGTGTGCACTGGCTCATGTGATGTCATTTGTTCTGTTGGCCTCAATCTAAACACTTTCACCTGGCCTTCCCACCAGGCTAATGTTACATCAGTAATTAGCATGTCTCATCTCCTCTACCTGCCTTCAGCAACAGCTCAGTTTCACTCCCAGCGGGTCACGCACAAGTTTGACCTCTGTGTGTGCGCAAGTACAAGGGATCCAAGTACATGCCACTGATCAAAAAGATACAAGTCCCTCAGGTTTCAACTGAAGACATAATAGTAATAGTTTATGTTGTGTAAATTATAGCAAGACCACAACACCCATACACTTAAGCAATCTGTTTCTATTACTATTTTAAAAGTCATGTAATTTTTGTTTAGTCTTATTCACATTTATTTTGAGACTATCTATAGACAGATTCCTGGGAAGAAAACAAGTCTGTCACACCTGTATAACATGCCTAATACCATCCAAGACTAAAAAATATAATTGAATGGAGAAATGCTTGTTGACTGGAAATGATCCTATGGCGTGTATATCTCATCTTCTCCCAAATACAATTTTTATGGATATTTGAGTGCTCTGAGAGGTGAAAAGGACAGAACACTGAAGGCTTTGAGCCTTGTTGGAAAATCCAATTGCTCTCTGAAAGAATATACATATTTTATTACCTGATGAATCCAAGTGGAAACAGGACACCAGCTTCACACATCTTCACATGACTTGGCTCAGCTAGCGAATGTAAAAAAGTCTTGTAATCTCTTAAACTCTTTATATATTTCACAAATCTGTAAAATAAATGTAATTACACCATGAATACATTTGTAAATGTACAGAATCTGTTGCAACTACTGCTTATTAAATGTAATTAGCAAGTGTGCTATGTATACATAAAATGATTGTAGGTTTCCAATAAAGAACCTTTGCTATGATAGCCCAATTCCACCACAGAGTAAAACAATTAAACAGGTAGTTGTGAGATAAAGTTTAAAATAGTACAAATAAAAGTTTTACATGTTGTAGCACATAATGTTTGTTACATGTTTTGTGTTTGTTTGGACTTTTATGTGCTAATTCCTGTTTCCTGTAAGGGTTTGTAGTCCCTTTGTAGTTATTTTGTCATTGGTTCCCTTGACTGTATCTCCAGGTGTTTCTTGTTTCCCTTTTTATCTTGTTAGATCCGGATACATTTGAAAACTGCATTTTAATTTAAAAAACATACAAAACACACGTGATCATTGTCATCTGTGAATATGTCCAATCATGAAACAGCTGTGTTGTCATCAGAGCTTGTGCGGCTGAGCTTGCGCAGTGCCTGACCCAGATGGCTCATATTGTTTTAAGTAATTCTGAGCCCACCTAACTGATCCATGCACAGCAATCATTCTCAGAAACCAATGTTGATGTCAGAGATGGCAGACTTACAAACTCTGTGGAACTTTCCAGATCTCCACTCTTCTTCAGGTCACATCCAGTGTGATAACATGAACGTGTATTATGGAAAATGAAACCTGAGGAGTTATTGAAGACTGCTCTGCTGAAAAAAATCCAGTACTGCTGGTCAACCAGGTGTGTTTTGCGTGCTGGGACCAACATGGGATGTTGGTTGCTGATGGGAAGTGGGAGTGCTGATGGACCAACTACACCAGCTCAGTTTTGCTTGAGAACAGCATGACTATGCTGGTTCACCAGCTAGACTATAACAGCTCTTTGAGCAGTTTCCCCCGGTGTAGAGGTCTTTTTGGTGGACTTACTTTCCATGGATTTTATCTGCGTTTAAAGGTTGTGATTGGAACCATGTGTAAATACATAAGTTTCAATGTTTAATGTAACATAATTAAGTTTTACAAGGTTGTGACCTAACATGTTCATTGTTTGGCCCAGATTAGCTTTGATAGCAGTCTTTGGATACTGTAGGTCGAGACGAGTTCCTCTGCTTGAATCAAAGCTGGACCATTGGATCAATCAATCAATCAATCAATCAATCAATCAATCAATCAATCAATCAATCAATCAATCAATCAATCAATCAACCAACCAACCAATCAATCAATCAATCAATCAATCAATCAATCCAACAATTGTTGTCAGGTTAGATTATACAAGGGGGAAGTTTGGGGGACAAAGCCCATTCACAAGGGTTTGGTTTCACAAAGATCAGCTCACTGATTTCCACCCGAACAATGGAGAAATGGAAGTACTCTCAATAATTGAACAGACCGGTGGTGTTACGCAACAGGCCTTACGAGTGGGCTGCCAGAGGGAAGGGCAGCGAAGCGAAAGAGAGGCTGATCCAGGGGACGAGTGCCTGGGAGTGTGTGGGAAGAAGGTCTGTGGAAAGATTTCAAATATAAGTGTAAATTGCTGCTATATGGACACATCTTGTCACCAAGGTCATTACGGTGCTTTCTGTAGCCCTGTGATTTCACAAGTTAAGACATTAGTGACTATGTTCTCCTCCTGCTGTGCTTCCCCATATGCGAACATATGTCGGCATAAAAGACGCTGTATTTTTAGCCTAGTCTACAATAAGTCCCAGAATGCCTGTGGTAGCGAGCTTTTAGTCAGTGCATTCACGTTAGGTTGTGCATCTCTCGCACACACGCTCGTTCTCCCCTGTAGGCATGCAGGCCCCAGTTTCATCGTTCTGTGGCTGAATCACTAGCTCTTCACTCCCTCTCCTCTTTTCTGCCTACCTCTCCTTCTTTTTTTTCACTCTCATTTTTAGTCTTTCTCTCTCTCTCACCCTCTTCTCTTCAGGTCTGTATATTTTCCCTGCTTCTCTCCTCCCACGCCAACCTCACATGCACAGAGCTCAAAGGCTCTGCCAAACCGTCCTTCTTCTTAAGCCATGTGCATGCATGCACTCCTCAATAGAAAATACACACCAGATCGTTTTTGATTGTACACAATAAAGGTAGTAAAAATAACAAGTGGACCATTATTAGTCTCTGCATTTGCCCTTTGTATTTGATGCTCATATATATAAATAATGGTATAATAATGCCAAATGTCTGATTGCAGTAAGGTGAAGACAGGGCTTACATCATTTTAGTGGATAATCAATCAATCAATCAATCAATCAATCAATCAATCAATATTTGTTGAAAATGTAATAGGTGTAATACCTGTATTGTAATGTAGAAACATGAAAAGATGAGTTCATCCAAAGACTTGCTCAAAATTAGGATATTTTCAAAATTTTGTACCAAACCTCACTTGTCCGACTAACAGTTCACCATTTGTAACCGGTCCTACTCGACCTGCTCTATTCTGGTGAAGGAGTCTCAAACCCTAGTCAATTATTCACTACAGAAAGCGAAAGTAAAAACTGACCACTGCATTAATGTCGCAGATTCTTTCAGAGACGATGAGCGCTGAATCTACTTCAACGTGCTGATAACGGTGGGTATATAGGCCTTACTGTCTCAATTTATTTTCTTAATATTTCTCTTGTGGCCCATATGTAGTGAAAAAACGAGAAGTATTAAGTGTTAAACAAGTTGCTTTTGAAATGAGGAGTAAGCTAATCTAAGATTTTTTTATTATCATTGCAGCTCATTGTTATGCAATGATGCGCTATGAAATTATTGCAGGGCAAATTAATTGTAATATTAATTTAATAATAAAAGTAGCCTTATAATAATAATTTAATACATTAATTGGAAATGCTAAAACTTGATATGGCCGATATGCTTTTGACGATATCTCTGGCTTTCGTTGACATCGCGAAATATCGTCCACAACCAAATACAAACTGGCATTCAGATCTGCCTTCATTTATTTAGCAACGCCCAACTTCCTACGATACAATCAATTCCCAAGGGATGAAATCAAATCCCGCCCTACATTTTTCTCATTCCAGAAGCCATTTCACTCGGATACGTCACAATAGACTATCGCAACATCCGTTTCGTGCCCTTTAAACTTTTGTAATGGAACAGAAATAACAACTCTTTTTTTGAGGCATTGAGGGATTTTAATTAATTTTATTTATCAATGTGAATCCTTGAAGCTTTTCATTTATTCTAAAGTTTGAGTTTAAATGAATTTAGAAAAACATTCTTTAAAAACTGTAAAAAAAAAGTGATTTAAAATGGTCATAGTGTCATGTTATAGAATACATCTTATCAGCACATAAATAGTCAACACATTAAAAGTATGCCAACCACCAAAAAAAAAAAAAAAAAAAAAAAAACAATGAAGTGATTTGATTATTTAAGAATAAAAAAAAAGAAGCTTTTCCCAGCATTTGCATGATTCATGTCAGAGCAACATAAGCCCAGAGCTGCCTGCATGCATAATATCAAAGTGCTTTAGTTTCATTTATGGCATAACACTGATATGACAAGCCCAACATGGAAACCAGGCTTTGTTTTTAAAAAGAAGCCATACAGCATACAGAGTCATACAGCAGTCTGAGGACAGCAGCGCCAGGCCAGCAGTCTCAGACCGGTGTTGGTGTGAGCTTAAAGCATCATTTAGGGTAGGTTCAGTGGGTTCATTCATTAAGGTAGGGCTTATAGATATAGTGAAGTGTGGGTTTAGTGGTTGGGGCGGGATATGCGATCGTCAGCACCACTCTAACTTCAGGTCTGACACTGCAGTCCTAAGACTGCTGTGACGTGTGGTTCTGCAGGTAGATATATCCCCTGTTTTGCACCAGCTAGACCAGCACTATACCAACTCTAACCAGCATAAACCAGCCAGGACCAACAGGACCAACATGGAATTCATGCTGGATTTTTCAGCAGTGATGCAGTGATACCAAACCATTCCATCTTCAAAAGAAATAAAAATAATGCTGACAAAGTTAGAAGCTTGGATGATTATGTAAATACACAGAATAATTCCCACACATGATAAAGATTCAGAACCCTGTTAACTTGTTTCTATTTTTTTAAATCACAGATGGTAAATTAGAATTTGATTTACTGTAACATAATATATTGACAAATTTTAATTATTGCCATTTTTACTTCCATATTCATAATTTACATAAGTTACATGAAAAACTCTTTTTGGTCCACTGTTTTGTATTGTATTGTATTGTATATAAACGTGAGTGTTTCTTAAAATGCAGACATCTATATTCACAGTAAATAAACACCACTCTGGCATGTATTTCTTTTACAGACTTACTTAATGTTAATGTTAATAAACACATTGTCTTTGTAAAAAATGTAGTTTCTTAAAGAGTTTTCATCTCAGCTATTTAACTTGCTGGCAAAGCATCACAGTTGTTATGTTTAGTATTTAAGTGAATATAATAAAATGCCCCAAAGAACGAATTAAAGGGTTGTAAAACACCTATGCTGGTTAAGGTGCTTAACACACATCCTTAGTGTGGACAAATCAACAGATTTATTAGTCTTTAGATTCTTTATTTTACCTTTCGTACTTTTATGTCATTCTCATTGCTAAACCTAAAAATACATAAATTCTCATTAAAGTGCATTCGATTTTAATAGACAACATGTACACTCAAATTAAAGGTTTTCTTTTTAGACCGCAACTCACATTGATATACGAATATTAAAGTAATGGCAGTTTCTACCAATTACAGTCCCTGATGCAGACCTGTGCGTATTATACAGCACTATTAGCGCTTGTGTTTTGCATCACTCAGAATCGTCTAATTGCTTTAAACAAAAACTGTGTACTATTTCTAAACTTTGCTTGTAATTATAGTTTTGTGGACTTATTTTAAATGGAAGTGTTTCACTTCTATTGCATACTCACATTGCCCCAACTCGCTTAACCCACAGGACAGGATAATTTGACTGGATATGAAGTTGTGCATTCACATATGCATGACCACACTGAGGTAGATCCAAAGAAACCAATGAGCAAAAAAACAGCCATTGCAAAAGAATACATAAAGATGAAAAACACGTTTCATACTTCTTTGAAAGCAATGTCTGATGCAGCAAGATGTACTTAATTCTATTTTATGTACAAGGATGTTGAGGGACCATGTCCTGATATTCAATCCCAGCAGCTCTGGAATATCCCTCGACACATCATATGCTTAAGATTTGCAAATGTTTTACAGTAACTATTGCATGTAGAGACACTCTATGTCAGTTAGAGGACTGAAGGCACTATTAAATGATTTATTTAAATAATAATTAAATATGTAATCATAATGTATTAAATATAATATATATTTCAATATAATTATGACAATTATTTTAGATAGATAAATAAATCGATTGATTAATTAAGCATAGTGTTGAATATGTACATTTAAAAAGCTTTAACAAATGAAGTTATACTTTTAAAAATGTAATACTGCCAGGAACAGATTTTACATAGTTTGTTTTTAAATATGTTTAAGAAAGTTGTGCTTATAATGGGCAGTGGTTGGTGTCCAAGAGAGTCGTACTGTCGGCTTGGCTATGAGTGATGAAGTTCATATTAATGTCATGTATTATTAAAGCAAGATACATAGTACCATATCAAACAGACCTCAACGTTTCATAAAACATGCCATGATCTGCATAATTAATCAACATTCAGTTTGCAAATGACTTAAAGTAGCCTAAAATTAGCAAATAAACAAGTACATAAATAAATGATGAACATACGGTACAAAAAAGTAATTGTTCTACATGCAAATGTAATTTTTGCAAATGAGTCACTGTATAACTAATAATATTTTGGGGTAAGGTGCATTTATATATCCAAGTGCTCTAACCATCCGATTAATAGTTATTCTGTCTTTTACTAATTGGTGTCGATAGGCATATTTTAGACTACCATTCTGTTCTTCAAACAGAATCGAAGCAATTCTTGTGGAATTGAGATCAAACATACGCAATGAAATAATACATTATCAGAGGCCCAGTTTAAGCATTCTGATATATGAATAGACTACAATATGTACAGTCTTGTAATGGCCTAGTATTACACTGGAAATCTATACATCTGTGAGACGCTTCCCTTTATTTACACAGTTCTGATTCGCAACTGTGCAGTTGCCAGTTCGCAGGTTCGCCTCTCGAAAATTATCAATGCTGTTATTGAGGTCATCGTCAATCTCCATGTATTCTGACTTGCTGACGACAGACGAGCTGCGACGACTGGAGTTGGAGTCGGACGCGATGTTCGGGTTGCTCACTGTGAGGAGCTGTGCCTGTTCATCTCCTTCGGTTTCTCTGTGATAGAAATAGTTAAAGTTGGACACAATCACAGGCACTGGAAGCGCAATCGTTAGCACTCCAGCAATGGCACATAGAGAGCCTACTATCTTGCCCCCAATCGTAACAGGGTACATGTCTCCATACCCCACGGTTGTCATCGAAACCACCGCCCACCAGAAAGCGTCTGGGATACTTGTGAAGAAGGAATCCTTCTCTTCGGCCTCGGCAAAATACACCGCGCTGGAAAACAAGATTACGCCGATGAAAAGGAAAAAGATGAGAAGTCCTAGCTCACGCATGCTGGCTTTCAGAGTCTGGCCCAAGATCTGAAGCCCCTTGGAGTGTCTGGACAACTTAAATATCCGAAACACCCTAACCAAGCGGATAACCCTGAGAATGGCTAGAGATGTGGCCTGCTCTCCTCCACCCTTCACCTCCTTTCCACCGTCGGGGTCCTCTGCCAACTCCGTTCCGAGCGTTATGAAATATGGAATGATTGACACTATGTCGATCGTGTTCATCATGTTTTTGAAGAAGGCAGGTTTACTTGGGCAAGCGAAAAAACGGACAATCAACTCAAAAGAAAACCAAATGATGCAGAGTGTCTCCACGACAAAGAACGGATCGGTAAAAATATTTGGTTTGTAGTAGAATGTGCTGTTGCCTATCACCTGGAGCCGTCCATGTGGATCCTCTTTCAACTCTGGTAAAGTCTCCAAGCAAAATATGACAATAGAAATGAGAATAACCATGACAGAGACAATTGCGATCCCTCTGGCAGGTCCTGAGCTCTCGGGATGCTCAAACAGCAGCCAAATCTGTCTCTGAAACTCATTTTCCGGCAGTGGGCGCTCTTCCTCACGAATAAAGCCCTCATCTTCTCGAAATTTTTCCATAGCTTCCTCTCCAAGCTCATAAAACTTTATTTCCTCAGAGAACATATCCAAGGGTACATTGACTGGTCTTCTTAACCTCCCCCCTGACTGATAGTAGTAGAGTATGGCATCAAAACTTGGGCGGTTTCTGTCAAAGAAGTACTCATTCCTTAAAGGGTCAAAGTAGCGCATCCTTTTTTTGGGATTGCCTAGTAGGGTCTCTGGGAACTGGGCAAGCGTCTTGAGTTGTGTCTCAAAGCGCAGCCCTGAGATGTTGATTACCACCCGCTCGCAGCACTCGGGGGAATACTGCGAGTCCTGTGGTTGCCCCTGCAGAGTGGAGGACGTCTCATCTATATTATCTCCAGCAACCACCACAGTCATCCTGGAGATCAAACTCGCAGTACTGGATGGCAGTGGATGTTCAGGTGGGTTGAGTACGCATCCAATGCCCTGCAGTTTGAATAGTCAATGACCCAACAGGACATCCAGCATCATGTTCCACCAAATGTCGACCATCTCCATGTCCAGTGGAGCTCTGCATCTACTTCATAGTCAGCCAGAAAATTAAGGGGAGTAATGGGATACCTCAGATACCATGACAGAGATGAAATATGTCCTGTACCTAGATAAAAAAAAAAAAATCCACAGGGAAGTGATAAGAAATTTCTACTGATCCTAAAGTAAATTTTGAATCATATTCAAAAATAAAATAAAAGGTTTTTCAGAACACAAAGTTCCCAACAGGACCATCACGATTTGTCAGTCTAAGAAAATATCAGATTTTAAACATCTTTGCTCAGTGAATTTCTTCAGTCTACTAGCAAGATATTCTAGTACAATGCACATAACGTTCTGGTTAAGACTGCACAATAATATCTAATACGATTCTAAGGATCAAATAAGATCTGATTGGGTGAAATTAATTTGAAATGGACTTGCTTGTCAAATAGATTTTCCAAGTGTCCTGAAAGCAAGTTTAACCCTACAGAAGCAGACAGAACATTTCCTCTTGTGAGACAGCTATGTAGAGAACATATGCTCTTGCTCTTGTATATACACACACACATACTCAAAACATGCAATATGGTACTTTATCATTATATTTTAATTTTTTTTTTTTAACTAGCTCTCAGCAAATGTCAGGACACTATTCGCCAATATGATTATTATTCATTTATAACGAAGAGAATGAGAGTGATACCAAATGATGCCAATGGGGATGTTATAAAATGACTGTCTTTGTACTTACGTGGGCAGTCAGATTGAGGAACAGTGCAGGAAAGATCTGCGCAAAACCTCCTATGTGTAATTAAAAATAGATCTCACATTACAGCCTCACATTCATACAGCAAGAATAAAATACATCCACAATACACATCCTACTGCCGTCAGACAACAGCAAACTTGCAGTGCTCCTCAAAGCGGTGCAGCAGAACAGTGGAGACACATACAAAGAGAGAGCGAGAGAGAGAGAGAGAGAGGAAGGGAGGGTGAGCGAGGGAGAGAGTGAGTGGGTGAGTGAGTGAGTGGATGTGTAATGCGCAATGCAGACAGACTCCAGTATGTTGCCAAATGTCCTTTTCCACACATCAGATGGGACACACTACAGCTGAAGGAGAAATTCCTGTTTAAATGGTATTTGTTTCTATCATTAGTGTGTCTTTTTGTTCACAAATTGCCATAAAAACAGATTACATGTATATACTAATAAAGTCAAATATATGAATGCACTAATTTGCATGCAACCTCAAACCAGAATTCTACACTTTTGGTATTTTATTTAGAGTAAAAATGTTCATTTAAATTCAACAGTACTAGATGAACATTTTTTGGAGCATTGAGCAGACTTAATGTGTATTCAAGGCATAAACACTTTAAAAATGTGCTACATCTAAATTAAAACAATGATTCAATAAAATATGATTTAATGTGATTCAAGCAATCTGATGTCATTTGCTTCCACCAACAAAGGTACATTTAAAGGGTTGGATGAAGTAAAAACAACTGCACTTGCATTTTCAAACCTGTGACCTTGGCTTTGCTAGCACAATGATCTACTTATTTAGCTCATATTTACACACAAATTGTGCAATAAATCAGGGCCTTATCGTGTTTAACATATCTTGACATCTGTGTCTCCAACTGATACTTAAATCAGATTGCAAAATAATTGACCTGAGAGTTTTTGGTGATTGATTACGTTAGAGTTTTCTGCATTAGATTGCATTTAGATGCCTTTTCATGTAGAAATTGGAACCAGTATCTGTTTGGTCAAAGCATCATTGAGATGTACAATGTGAAGACTGTAGCTCTGTGAATATCATCCAGTCCTCAGCAGACAGCGCAATCGCTCTCGGTACAAGAGATCAACACAATTCTCCATGGCAACCAGGAGTTAGTAAAAGAGTGAGGAGAGGAGGAGGGAAAACAGGGAAAAGGTTTATACACCGCTGCTGTCACTACAGCACAAACAACAAACCTCACACATTTACAGTGTAAAATAAAATTTAACTTCTTCATTTCATTTCAGCAATTTGTGCAGATAAAATTTGCTACTATGATACTGTATTGTGTATGGGTTGTCATTATATTGGTCATTGATCACCATGTTGTTGTTTTCTTTTCTTTGAAAAGTCCACTTGCACATGTTTTTCAGGAACACAGGCAAAATCAGGACGTGCAAAGGTCCAAAAGAAGAAATGAAGATAAGACATATAAATACTTAAGGAGTATGGCAAAAGGAGAAGAATAAAAGTCCTGTTTTAATCAATTATTTTGTTTTTGTGTAGCTATAACCTATTTTGCTATATCATCCATTTGACATGAACAGTTTTCAGATGCCTCAAGAATGGCAGTTGTTCATCAGTACCTCCTTTTTCCTGGTTATATCCCACTCTTCAAAGTGTACATTAAATAATGTTTGGGGAAGTTACAGCAGAAATCAACATTTAAAAGAAGTAAACAACTTTAAGTAATAAGACATTTCAGTTCAGTTTCAATGGTTGAGCGAGTATAAGAGCAGTTATGCCACATTAAATCTATATTGTGGTCCAAAAGAGTTCTCTTTTCATCTGAACATTTTATTATATATTTTTTGTAATTATATATATATATATATATATATATATATATATATATATATATATATATATATATATATACTACAATGATTTATAGTACAGTTTAAATATTATTATTTTTAAGGATTTTTATTTTGCTTAAAGAGAATTTGGGGAAAATTTGCTTAAATGTCATGAAAATACTTTTAATTAAGCAATATACATATCGAATTTGGGGTTAAATTTGACCTGTTCATGTACTTGCTGTTGCTTGCGGTAGCAGTTTGTAGTGTGAAAAGCACTACACATAAAAAATAAAATAAAAAATGCACTGGATTTAATTCAAGGTCAGACTGCATTAAAGTAGCCTGGTTAAAACCAGACCCTTCTCAGTTGAAACTGAGTATAGGGTCTGGGGAAGATATGTATACAAATCATTTACAAAGGGGCGTCACCAACTGACGTAGCTTAAATTCATCTGGGCGCAATTGTATAGTCTTAAAACCAATCAGATCGACGAAGGGGATGACGTATGCTTCGAGTGTTGTTCTTTGCTCCGGTTTTAACGAAAACGGTAAGTTTAAATCGCTCAAAACAGACGCGATAATTGATTCGTTTATATACTGTCTATGATTCAAACGAGTGATGTTTCACGGCGGCAACCGGCGTCACATGTTGACGCTAAAGGGTGCCCTTTGCGTCGGATATTAAAGAAATTTCAAAAGCGTCAGTATTATGACGCCCTAGGATGAGAATGCGTTGCATGTAAATCACTCCCCAAACGTTTCTGATTGGTGCCGCGATTTCAGCGGCACAGTAATGAGTTTGAATGGGCTCTTCTCCAGACTATCCTGAAGAGTGAATTAAAATTCGCCGGAAGTAGTCTGGGTTTTCCCAGGCTAGCATTAAAGAGCACCTCCTCACAAAACTCACTCCTGTTATCTGACCATGCCGTGCTTTCTTCAAGAATGATAACCCCATTATAAGTGTGTTGCATGACCTTTCATAAAGTACTAGAGCATGTTTTTACAGGGATCAAGCAGATACTCTAAATTCCCCCTCCCCCCAAAAAAGAGCAATTATTTCAGCTGCGGCTTTATGAATAAACCAATGGAATGTAATTAAACGTAGATTCAGGAATACTCTCACGACCGAGTGTACATGAAACAAATTCCTCAGAGTATTTCTCGCGTGGAAACCTGCTGATGTGAACCCTCTGCTTTTTGCCTAGCAACAGTCGCTAGTGTACTACACGTCTCTGACAGCCCTGTTCCTCATTTCATTTCAAGGATCCTCCTCAGAGATCATTTCATTTTGAAAGGGTGATCACATTTACGTGAACGCTCTTGAGGATAATGGGTGCTGTTCGTAAACTCCCACAGATCCCCTCACACAAACAAGGTCTGCAAGCAGCATTTAGCTTCCCCGCATTCGTTTCAGCAGAAGGACAGCTGAGGAGAGGTGCAGTCTTCCAGTATGAATGTAGCACCCCTCCTCCACTCTCATTCATGAATGCACCGGGCCGTTATATAACACTTGTGCTCTATTTAAAAGAACCGTAGCAATGAAGATGGGCAAGAGACTCACGCGGTGCCCTTCAAGATGAACGCTGGAGCCCTAGGGACTGTTGGGTCAGACCGCTAGGTGCTATTATTAGCTGCGTGTCACACCACAACCAAAGGAAATGGAGTAGAACTGACAGATGTGTGTGTGTGCATTCATTGGTAATGTGCTTTTGTGTGTGTGTGTGTGTGTGTGTGTGTGGGTGTGTGTGTGTGTGTGTGTGTGTGTGTGTGTGTGTGTGTGTGTGTGTGTGTGTGTGTGTGTGTGTGTGTGTGTGTGTGTGTGTGTGTGTGTGTGTGTGTGTGTGTGGTGATTGCATCATGAAGCGCACAATGGCCAGATTTACTGCACTGCACCATTCTGCGATAAACACACAAGACACATAATTTACCTCGTTTTCTACAACGTATTCAAATTAGTTTCTGTCCCAGAGACTGCTTAGTTGAGCATACACATTTGACTTTACAAGAGAATGTAATAATGTCGTCATTGGTTTTATTTTTAGGTCCCATGTCTGCTGGGCTCCCATGGGATTCCTGTTGACACACAAAAAAGAAATCTGTAAAATGTAAATGTAAAATTACCACATCCAATCAGATTTATTTTTATTCTCATTTAATTCTCTTACAGAATTTAAAAATTCTCATACAGTTCTTTTTATCTGTTTGTTAAACAATACTGGCCAGCTGGACATAGTACCTGTCTCAACCATGGCATGGGGCAAGATTATCTGTTTTTCGACCAATGGCAGATGGGGAGTGATCAGGAAACCTTTTTGTAAACAGTCATTATTTTTTTGTGCAATTCAATTTGGTAATGAAAGTGATGCCAGTTTTCTTTCTTTTCTTTCAGGAACTTTAGCATTTGTAGGATTCATTTAGTTCTGGACCCAAGAATTAGAGCACCTTGTGCACCCCTGTGGACTGTATGGTGCCCTCTGGTTTGCACCAAACCCCTTAATATTGGGTTTTTCCATTGTCATTCTCATGTGGGCAGATCAATCACAGCAAAAATCAATCAATGTCAGCAAAAATAGAAGCATTTGATATGTGATCAGCAATGGAGTCATCAAAGTGTCAATGAAAGAGTTATGGAGGAAACATATTGGTAAAAAATATTTGTGATGTTTTTACTGTCAGTAGCTGTTTACATAGACCCTAATAATCTGTTTGTAATCAGGCTGGCACAGTTGTAAGAAAAAATCCACATCAATCGGAATTGGTCAAATCCGATTTAAATTTCATTCAGTTTGTAAGGGGTGGTTTAAACCTTTTCTAATGCGTTCGATAGGACATGTAAACATTTGATCGTATTGAAAACTAAAACTGGGAAATTCTGCACATGTGTAATGATGTGGATATGGTGTAAATTGACATATGACGCATAGGACAAGCTCTTGATGAATATAGTGTAATAAAATGACTGCTGTGTTGTTGTAAAATTCCCCTTCCGTCATCTGTAAAGTGGTGCAGGACAACGTTGTCCCAGCAGTCCTTGCTTCGGACTCTCATCCATAGACGCCTTGTTAAGGATGCAGAAAGGGGCATTTGTACTGCTTGATAAATATAAGAAGCACGGCATAAAGCTTCATGTGCTCATTGTCTCCTAATTAGGACCCGGAATAGATAAATATTAAGTCTGATTTTTAAAACAAAGAAAATATGCAATGGTAGGGGGATTTAGCTATTATACGTCAACTGGAGGTTACTCTATATATTAGTGAAGTGTGCGCATATCAAAAGATCAATTCCGATTTGAAGCTTGTAACATTAACACACACATTAACCCAATCACTTTATTTAGTTTTCATGTAAACACTGTGTTCGGATTAATCAATCTGAATGATTTCATTACGATTAAAAGACAAGGTGTCCATGTAAAAGTAGCTAAGGTTGACTTCGCATTTTGTTGATCAAAATTGTTTCCCCTCATTATTCTCTGCACAAAAATGTTAATATATAGATACAGAATGCCTAAAATTAGCCTAATTTGCTCTTCATGTTGTTTTATTAGCGCTAAAAAGCTTTCGTAAGTGAAAAAGAGAGAACAAAATATGAAGTTGTCCTATACATCCAATTTATTCTGACCAAAAAAAAAAAAACTTAAAATCACATTGTAGTTACAACTTGTGCTGTTGCTTATGTCTAGCTGTGTTTCTTTTCCGCCTCCCACTGGACATTTAAGGTACTGCACTATATTTATATAGTTTACTTTCGGTTCCCCCTTCAGTTCGGTCACGTTCAACGTAGTCAGACGTATCGACTGATTGAGATCACACTTAGGGAGCCTGTCATCTTCGAGTATTGATAACATTAGCCGATGTACACACTGGCGTGCGAGCTTTGCATCCACGCTCCGCCCCGCAGCACGGTTATAAATAGGGAAGTGGATGCACGCACCACTTGTCTTTCGCTTCGGAGCCGATCAGTCTTCATGACGGTGTCTCTGAAGAGTGTTGATTCATTCAGCGAGCGAGTGTGTCGGTGCTTCTACTGGAAGTCTCTCCCGGTACTGGTGGTTCTACAGCGCGAGTGCAGCGGTGGTAGAAAGCCTTATGAGCTCTCAACTGCTGTTTTAACAGCATTCTTTTTTGTGTTTGTTTGTCTGATGGCCGGTTGAGGGCGAAGAAAGTGAGTGCTTCACTGGTACAGGCTGCACCATCCCTGTCAGTGTTGCTGCGATCATCCCCCTGTGTTCTCCGGCACTGGTGAGAGTTTTTCATTTCCTGAAAGAGCAACATGGGTGCGTTTGCGTCTTGAAAAATGTAATTCCAAAAAAAATGTAATTCCACCCGTGCGTTTCTAGGATGCGGTCGTTGCCTGTCCCCCTCTGACGGTCACATTAGTTGCATCACGTGTTTGGGATTACAGCATGCTGAAGCAGATTTTGTGGATAGTTCATGTTCTCATTGTGAGAACATGACTATTGCGGTGTTGAGATCGAGACTCGCCTTCGTCCGCAAAGTTGTCCCTAAGTCCCCATTACCACGCCCCACCCTAGGGTGCCATGTGGGATGGGTGATCAGAGGATCATAGTGATGGCTTCCCCGCCCGGTAACCAATCCCTGTGGGCCCCTCACTCCTCTATCACACCTCAGCCGGTGGAGTCCCCCATGTGCGCGCTGGTCCCTCTTTAACACCTGTGGGTGAGACCCATTTATGCTCTAAGGGTGTTCATTTAACACTGATTTTGCTGTGAATGTTCTACAGGGAGACTGACACTGATTCTGTGGATTTAGAGAATGGCATGCTGGCTTCACCCAGGTCGCCGTTTTTAATGAGAATGAGTCCTCTATGTGCCTACCTGGTTAAATAAAGGTTAAATAAAAAAAACCTCCAAGACCCTACAGTCCTGATGGTACCCTAACTCATACCTTGAAGAATGCCTTGAATGAATGTAAAGCAATATTTCTTCTTATTTTATCCTTTCCATTTTTACAGTTGCAAAAAGACCTTGCGGATGTTTTAGAGGAATTCAGGGGGGTGGGGGGGCAATTTAGACCTGAACACCCATGTCAATGTTGTGGCCCGCCAAAGAAGAGTATTACATAGTGCATGTGTTGCTCTTCATAATTCCTACTTTGAATGGCATAAAATACAATCCATCCATCCATCCATCTTCTTCCGCTTATCCGGGGTCGGGTCGCAGAGATGCACAGTCTAAGCAGAGATGCCCTCTCCCTAGACACTTCCTCTAGCTCTTCCGGGTGGACACCGAGGCGTTCCCAGGCCAGCCGGGAGACATAGTCCCTCCAGCGTCTTCCCTGGGGTCTCCTCCCAGTGGGACGCGCCCAGAACACCTTCCCAGTAAGGCGTCCAGGAGGCATCCAGAATAGATGCCCGAGCCACCTCAGCTGGACCCTCACGATGTGGAGGAGCAGCGGCCGAGCTTCTCACCCTATCTCTAAGAGATCGCCCAGCCACCCTGCGGAGAAAGCTTATTTCGGTCGCCTGAGTCCGGGATATTGTCCTTTCGGTCATGACCCACAGCTCATGACTATAGGTGAGAGTAGGAACGTAGATTGATCGGTAAATCGAGAGCTTCACCTTGCGGCTCAGCTCTTTCTTCACCATGACAGATCGGTACATCGACTGTATTACTGCAGAAGCTGCACCGATCCGTCTGTCACTTTCCCGTTACATCCTTCCCTCACTCGTGAACAAGACCCCAAGATACTTGAACTCCTCCACTTGAGGCAGGAACTCTCCACCAACCTGAAGTGGGCAAGCCACCCTTTTCCGACTGAGAACCATGGCCTCGGATTTAGAGGTGCTGATTCTCATCCCAGCCGATTCACACTTGGCTGCAAACCGTCCCAGTGCATGCTGAAGGTCCTGGTCTGATGGGGCCAGCACGACAACATCATCCAACAACATCAAAAGCAGAGACGAAATCATGTGGTCCCCAAACCGGACACCCTCCGGCCCTATCTGCGCCTAGAAATTCTGTCCATAAAAATTATGAACAGAACCGGCAACAAAGGGCAGCCCTGCCGGAGTCCAACATGCACCGGGAACAAGTCTGACTTACTGTCAGCAATGCGAACGAGGGACACAGTCGAATGCCTTCTCCAAATCCACAAAGCACATGTGGATTGGTTGGGCAAACTTCCATGAACCCTCCAGCACCCTGGAGAGGGCATTAGAGCTGGTCCAGTGTTCCACGACCGGGACGAAAACTGCACTGTTCCTCCTGAATCCGAGGTTCTACTATCGGCCGTATTCTCCTCTCCAGTACCCTGGCATAAACTTTCCCGGGGAGGCTGAGAAGTACCAAACATTGAATTTGTTAGTGAGATGGTGGAAGATTATAGAGGACCACGACGAGAGTTTTTCAGGTGATTACTTTTTTTTGGGTGTAAAAACTTTAAAATCAGTAATGACACTTTTAGCATTTAGGGATGTATGTGTTTTCATGAAATGTGTCATCTTGATCTTTTTTTTAAAGAATTCTCATGAGCGAAGTGCAGACATCCCTTGGCATTTTTGAGGAGAAACCTGGAAACTTACTCTTTGCATATAATCAGGATGCACTGCTGCACAACAAATACTACACTGCAGGAAAGCTGGCTTTCTACACACTGGACCTGGGATAAAAAGCCTTAATCAGCACCTTTTCCAAATGATGTGTGGTTGTACAATAGACCTAAGCAAGTTTGACCTAGAAACTTTCCACGACACAGATGTACAACATCAACTGGAAAATGTACTGTATTAATAAATAATAGTAAAACGTGTAGTCTAATCTGCTTTTGTGTAAAACACTTTCATATACACAGAGTGATTATGTCATGAGTAGAAGATTTTGTCATAATTATGAATTTTAACAATGTGTTTATCAATTTTAACTAAATTACATTTTACATTTTGGGGTGACAGTGGCTCAGTGGTTCATGTAGATTGTCTACAAACCGAGAGGTTGGTGGTTCAATCCCCGGTTCCACCTGACCAAGTGTCGAGGTGTCCATGAGCAAGACACCTAACCCCAGCTGCTCCCGGCGAGCTGGATGGCGCCTTGCATGGCTGACATCGCCGTCGGTGTGTGAATGAATGGGTGAATGTGAGGCTATGTAAAGCGCTTTGGTGGCCATAGGTCTGTGAAAGCGCTATATAAATGCAGTCCATTTACCATTTACCATTTACCATTTACAATGCAAGACCACAGCGGAAATGTTGGAGGTCAAAACAGAACTGGGCGACTGGATTGCTGAATGTGGGTTCCCCAACATATATTCTGCATCACTCTCTGATTTTCCTGTTATTTACCAAAAAGGATTCACCCACTACATGTGCCACAGGTTGGGCATTTAAATGTAATGTCATGTGCATATTCTATATATTTATACATGTCAATATATGATTGGCTAAGTATTAACAAATACTAGTTTGGCATTTTGACAACTTCATGTCACTGGCAAGAGTTCTTCAAATAATCATTAATCATATCATTAATAATGTTATTTTAGCCGTAATACACTTTTATAAGCACATACATATTCTGGTATGATCACAAAAAGATGTTTGAAACGCAATTAAATACCAACACCTTAAAAGATAATTGTTTTCATTTTAGGGTTTCCAGCATGATACAGCAATTCATCGCCGGAATGAATGCTTGTGGCCAGATGTGGCCAGAGAAACTGGGAAACCTTTGCACCACTATTCACACATACAACTAAAAAGCTGTCACGGAATGATATGCAAGGACTCTTCGACATTAAATGGAGTCCGCAAGGCAGCAACAAAAGAGATGGACACCATCTTTCTTTGGGAGTGGTGGTTGATGTCAATTGAAAGTAAGTAGCCTAGTCATTTGTGTAGAATGCATTATGCAAATGTTGCTATATGGTGTTTAATCAAGATTAATTTTTATTTTTCTGTTTATATAGATAACAAGCTAGATGCTACTTTGGAGGACATGCTCATTTTTGTAACCGGAGCAGATTCCCCCACTGGGTTTTCCACACAACTGTGAAATCCAGTTTTATGACCAAGAACCTGGAAGCCAACGAATTCCATACTCTTCCACCTGTGCCCTCATTTTGTACCTGCCATGAAGCATTACAGAAGAGGCAATGTTTATAGACTTAATGCAGATGGCTATTAAGGATTCTGTGGGCTTTGGAAAAGTCTAATTGGCTTTCCTGAGGCAATAATATATGTATGGCAAAATTTGTCATAATGTCTATGAGTGCATGTTCCTGAGTGATACACAGATTCCTGAGTTACACTGTTTGAACTAGTGCAAAAGCATTTGCTGCAGCTTGTTGAAAAATGTGACCCTCTTGGTGAGGATAGAGGTTCGCTGGGAATACCCATTCTCCAAAGAGTTCTGGCTTTCCTGAGGCAATAATACATGTATGGCAAAATTTGTCATAATGTCTATGAAGACATGTCTTCCTCGCTTTCATGTATTAGTTTCTTTTTTTTTCAGTATTTCTATTGTTTCTCTGGGTAGAAATTGTTGTTCTCCAGTTTTATGAGCAGTTTATTTACCATGCTAGGTGTTTTTAATTATTTGTAACCTGGCTTGTCCATACTTTTTTTGTTAATAATATTTTATGTTGTGTTACTGTAAGCCCGTCTATTGGTCCAATGGAGGTCTCCAATAATACGGGTGAAGGTTTTTGCACGTTTCTTGTCTTTCCTTTTACGCAACAAGAAGATTAAATGAAATACATTTTCTCATATGCATCGACTCGTTATTTCATCTGACTCCATAAATGAAAAAGGTTTTAATGATATCTGGGCATCATTAAAAGTGAGCGAATGTTTGATTACTATTTTTTAACTCTTTAGTTATGTTTTACCCGCTCAGATTAGGGAACTATATCACTTAGGCTGCATTTACAGTGCAGGTCTTGATGCCCAATTCCGATTTGCTGACTATATCCGATTTTTTTGATGACCTGCTTACACATTCTTTTAAAACTGACCCGTAACCGATATTTGCATTTACACTATACACTGCCGAAACAACTCAATGTAGACGTTCTGACCCGGAAAATGAAATAAAACAGCTCGATATGCAATGGATGCAGAAGCAGACAAAATGATCATAGTGATGCGCGGATCGCAGTTATATCCGCGGGGGCTCTGCGGATCGGGCCGGTCAAGTAATAAAAATAACATTCTGATTAATTTCGGGTGAGACGCGGGTGGATATGGTAAATCATTATTAACGAAAATATTAACTACATTCTCTACTATATGAGCATGTTCCATTAAGTTTCAAGGGAGTAAAGCCTGTTAATGCCATTAAGAAAATGAAATTTTGTCAAATAAATTTTGTTTTAAAAAAATGTTCATTTAAAAGCAGCACTCATTCATCAGTGTATCATGTTACCATTAGAGATGCGCGCATCAACCGTCGCCATGTCGGCAGTTGAAGGTGATAATCATCCATTTATCCTCACGCGTAACAACACATAAGAATAATAGTAATTTGACCATCGGGTGCGGATACTTAAATCAAAGAAAATTATTGGTGCGGATGAGTGGCGGGTGGATGATTTGTTTTTTGGCTGCGGATTCGGGTGATGTTGGAGCTCATCCGCGCATCTCTAATTATCCAGTGTTTTGCTTTCCGCACTATTTTCAAAGGTCAGCAAAACATTGCTCTCGTAAGGCGGAGAAAAAATACCCCACTGTGTTGAGCCTTCTCCTCCATTGCGCCATTAAAAAGTCATGTGATCGCAGTTGGTGTCCACTTGAGTTGACGTCCCTTTTTTAATGACGTAATACTCACATTTACTGGGGAATATCCGATTTTTCTGCTTACATGGCAGACACAAATGCACGTATCTGATTCATATCTGATTTATTTCCACATGTGAGTGAGGCCTGAAACCGAACTGAGAATATCAAAATCCATGTGCTTTTTTCCTGCTTACACGTTCGCCGGTCATATCCGATCTGTGCCACATGAAAAAAATCAGAATTGGGTCACTTGAACCATGCAGTGTAAATGGGGCCTTAGAGGTCCTTGCGTCTTTCGCAGGTCTCACGACACAATCTCGCCAGTTTTGGGTCATCATACAGAAGTAATTGGCTATACCTGAGATTTGCCGCATTTCATGCTTACACAATCAAAGATACTTTTGTATAGCCCCCATGGTTTTGCATACACTTGAATTTAAAATAACCTTTACTTCAATAGAGGTAAGGCCACTGCTGATATGAGATGAGAGTTGACCAATTTACTTTTCTCATAATAGCTCTGGATTGGCCAAGCCATGGTTTCCCACATACCCTTATCTAAAATAACTTTAACGTTTTAGTATGGTTGCAGACCATGAGAGCGAAAAGTGCGTTTCTGAAGATTCCACATACTGCTGCTTCAAGATATTTACATTTTAAAAAGCATTTTTTTATTACTTAAATACAATACAATTCTTTTTTAAATACACATTTAAAAGAAAAACCTAATAAAATATGTGGCATTATGGAAATACAGGCTTCTCTCAACTCTTTACAGTCCTTAAAAATAGGGCATGTATTATAATAATACGAGAAAATGTTTCTTACCATTTTCTCATGTATTTTTAATGAGGCTTTTAATTGATGATCAGAGGCAGGCAGCAGATAATACAAGATCCAGGAATCAGGCAGAAGGTCAAAGGGCAGGCAGCAGACAATCAAAGAGAGAGTTTCAGCAAGGGTCACAAACACAGGAAGGATAACTTTCTAGACACCGCTCAGAGATGCACACAACAGTGAAACAAGACTTTGCACAGGGTGTGCTGTGAGTGTGGTTTCTATAGGGCTGGGAATGAGTAACAGCTGTGTGTGATCATTACTCACAGGTGAAAATGGGATCACTGCAAGAGTGAGGCATTGTGGGATTTGGAGTTCGAGAGACAGTCAGTATTCGGGTGAGGGCGCCCGTTGGCTGTTACTGAGAGAGATTGCGGGACTGGTAGTCGTCACAAAACCATACTGTAAAGTGTTAAAAAATAATAATTTAAAAGTAGTTAGCAAGATTTAGCCGTTCAGTACATTATTGTCAGGCTATTTATATGACAATGTGAAGAAAAATTACCTAAAAAATGATTTAGTTTAGACTGAAGTGAGGTGAAACCAGAAAAAAAGCGCAAAGCAAGTTGTTAGCTAGCTGCTAATTTTATTCAATTGTATATGGTATAAAATTAGACTATTAGTTAAAATAAACTTTTCAATGCTACAGTACTTTTTTATTCTACTTTTTATCATAAAGCTACTCCTTACTGATTCAACTGCCCTCTTCTCCTCCCTTTCCCTTCCCCTTTGGCCCTCATCATTGACAACAGAACAAGCCTGTTCTGTGATTTTCTGTTCTTCTTTTGTTGTTTGATTCATATTAACAGCATATATAGCAGTCGGTATTGTATATTATGCTGCTTTCATTTTAATACACAGATCTAATATATACACATGTAATTTCTTTCCCTGCTGTTTATATTCACAGACATAACCGACTGTGTTTATGTGAACTTTGTGTGTTTTTGACACAACCTTGTGTGTATTTGACAGTTTGAGTGCAATAAGATGTGAAAGAGAACTTAGTTTAATACTCACGGGATGCGCCATCTGACATCCGGCTTTCTGGGTTGTGGCTAGAAGGATTCCAGAAGTGACGCAAGTCTTACAAAATCTCAGCACAAATTATAAACAATTCTTGGAGAACTGGAGAACAAAGTAATCTTAGGGGTTTCGAGGAGGATGACAGAGTTTGTCATTTGGACAAAAGACCAGGCTTTTTGGTGTGGACGATGAGTTTTCTTAGCTCTGAAATGACAAGATTTCCCAGAGACTGCAGCATTCCTCACAAAGACACCCGCAATCCTTACAGAGACACCAGCAAGACAAAGAAAAGGCAAAAGAGTGGGAGCTTACTGCACTTATCTCACTTATCAGCTTATCTCACTTAAGATCTACAGGATGAGCCATTTCTAAACTCCTTGACTGTTCGACTGAGCAACCTTGGAGGATGTGAGGCGTCATACCCCTCATGATGACACCCTTCCTCTGTCTTACACACCTCCATCCAAAAAAATTTGATACCTCAAACCCCTCAGCATGATCCCCAAAAAACATCAGTCCACTGGAAGGTTCGGCCGTCGTGCTGAAGCAATGAAAGCAAGCTTCAAGCTTTAAATGCAGATGTAATGTTGTTTTTTGCTTGTAGCATTGGGTTAAATATTTGCATGACATTATTTAGTGTTTATTAGTGTTCCTTGGGTTAATTATTATTATTAGTATTATGGTTGGCATTGTGTCTGTGTGTTTGTGTGTGTGCATAAGGGTTTGACTAAAAATAAAAATGTTTCGTGCCAACAAATTTCCTATTGTGTACAGTAGATACTGTTAAGTCTAGTAAGCAATAACAACATATAAAGCCTACTTTTAAATTTTAAAGAGATTTTGGTTGGATAGTGGAAGGGTGGTTAGCCATGAGGCTTTGACGCATGAGTACTCTCATACAAACACATTTTAACAATTTTTTTAATGACCACAAAATAATAATTATAAAAGGGGTTGTTCCAATTATGTATGGTGATTGTCTGAGACCTTGTTCTCCTCAGCATCATGGAGAGAGTTATGATGACAGACTTGCCACAAGTGGGCTGATTAGTTTGCTAGCTGTCTTCTTTACTGTCCATTTCTTTTTTTCTTTCACATTCTTCCTGTCCATTAGGCGAGATTTTTGTGTCACTTCTGGCCGTAGCTGTATACCTTCTAGCCTCAACCAGCTTTCTGTACGCTTGCTTCAGATGTGTGCGCTCAGAAAACCATGTATTAGAAGTTTAGACTGATATGGCTTTAAAACACATGCAGATAAATAAACTTTTATGATGATGAAGAAGAACTGCAATGTCATATGAGCGTGACCGACTATCCGAGGCCTGAGCTGTAAACGCTCTGCACTCTTCTGGAAAGCGGGGTGGGGAGCAGCAGCTCATTTACATTTAAAGATCCATGCATGAAAAGAGCATGTTTTTCCTTCCACTCAAAAATGGTAATTTTCAACATGGTATAATAAATGATCTGTGGGGTATTTTGAGCTGAAACTTCACAGACACATTCTGGGGACACCTGAGACTTATATTACATCTTATAGGTCCCCTATAAAACAAAAGTCCAAAACAGGCTTGGTGCTGGGCGGAACCAGAGGAGAGACAGGACTTAAAGTAGGCTGGGATCAGGGAATCCAGGATTTTGCACTTCAGGGGTAGGATAATGGTTCGTACTCTGTTCCATAATATCCACTTCCACCAACACACCCTCAGCAAGACTCACAGGCATGTGGAGGTGTTGGCTGGGTTCCGGTTCTGAGTCAATGGGGTTTGTGGGTGTACACATCATTAACAGACACACTTAATTGAGGCAATGTAATAGATTCTCCATCTCAGTCAAGTCCAGCAGGCCATAATAATTTGCTTCTATCCAATATATAGATTTTATGGTGGTATCATCTAGACCGGTGTGCTGGGCCAACAAACAAGCTGACAGAATATTCCAAAAAAGGTAGCCCGTCATGGGCAAGAGGATTAAATGGTTAAATGGAATATCAAAACACTTAAAAACCAACTTAATGCGATGAAGACCAAACAAAGACTAACAGAAAACAGGCTCAATACAACATACCAACACAATCCAATTAACGAAACGAGTGACATGTACAGTGAATTTGACAATCAATGAATAGCCATGGAAACAAAACACTAATACAGGCAAAAGAGCAGGAATCAAAATAATAATGCAAAATAAGTCCAACTCAAACACAATCCAGATGTGACAACACTAAACTTGGGTAAGATATTTATCTGATAAAATTATTTGCCAAAAAAGGCAATACAGCTACAGGTTTTATTTTGCTAGAAAAAAAAAGAAGAAAAAAAGCATTTACAACTTTATTTTAAGATGACCATACAGTGTAATTATACATTTAAGTACTGTGTAATAATAATTAACTACACTTACTATAGGGTTAGGGTTAGGATTGGGGTTTGATTTAGGGTTAGTTGCATATACTGTAATTATGCATAATTTATAGTTAGTACTACAGTAACTACATGTACTTGTAACAAGAACACTGAAAGTGTCCCAAAGTGTTACCAAAAATGCAAATATAAAAAAGTTCACAGGAAAAAAACTTTACATTGACTACAGCATAATCAGTTATTCACATTTTGTATTCAAATTAGTGACAAGTGCATGTGAACATCTAACAAATTCATGCACATTTTTAAATCTTTCTCTACAATTGTCATCTGATGCAAAAAAGAAGGAATTTAAGTAGTTAATCTTAGACTTTATATGCAATAAGAATGTTTTGGACATGTTGCTGTAATGAAAAATCCAAGTCCTAAATGTAGGAGATCAGACACAAATAGTATTCAAAGGGATTTATTGCATACATTCTGTATGTTTATGATTCAAATATATATATTACCTCAAGTATACAACATACTCTCTAAGACAACATATTTAGCAAAATTACTGTACGCCACACATTTACATCATCAACTAGATATTTAATTCATCGCCCTGCTGGGTAAGAAGACTAGACAGAAGACACTACTGGACATTTTGACAGATTCCTGACAGAAACTTAACTCACTCAAGGTCTCTGATGTATTTTTACATGATAAAATTCTTAATGATTCATTACAGTAGCAGCAAGAACATGATAGCAGACAATAGTTAGTACAGGAACTACTCATACACTTCACACTGGACATATCAGACATCTTTTTTTACAGTGTTAACAGAGTGCTAAGGCTCTTCAGATGGACACCAGCTGCATTACACAAAAACACATGCAGTATGAAGACACACAGGAGTGGACAATCTGACATCTTTGAAGCTCAACATTGTGTCCTAACCAGACGCAACATATCATACATGCTATCTCTGCTTGGTTTGTAGTTGCTCTGCATCATGCAGGGTAGCCCCGCCCACAGTGAAATCTCAATGGTTTAAAATCCTGCTTTCACATAGATCAACTATGGTCTGATTGGTTACGAGTCCGACTGTGTCGCATCATGCATTGTTGCTTTCAGAAAATATGAGAACTGAAATATCTTAAGCCGCAATTGGTTGGCACTGTTTGTTTATTGAACTCTAACTTTTGGTGAATTTAACTAGATCTATTGTCATGTGGGTTTATGCTAAATGCATTCTGTTGCCATTTTAGATGCTCCTGAAAACCAAATACACATCACCAAATGTATTGATTTAAATAAAAATTCTGAGTTAAAGGGTAACTCTCGACAAAATTTAACCTAGGCTCTTTTTGTTAATCTACCCGAGTCAAACTTTCGTGTAAAAGCATAATTAGAATGGAAACGCCACTTTTAAGATTGACTGTATTCTCGTTTTAGGTCAAAATGCCTTTTGAATGGGAGTGCATGGGGCACTTCTATGATAGCATCAAAATGTTTAAAAAACTAAGAAGGCTCGACACAACATAAAACTGTGCTCGAAGTATCACCAGGGGCTCTACACATGAACTTGAGCATTGACCGCATTGTTTGTGTACACAAAGTTTACTAAAAAGAAAGGTTTTGTACGACTCACTTTATCAGTTAGTGTTTCTGGTGGCTGGAATTTTGTCAGTCAAAAGTAGTCGATCTCTGAATGCAACGTAACATGAGGAGAGTAAAGATGGAAAGTTACTAAAGCTTTTTTCCATATAAATTCACGGATAATTTATTATCTATGTTATCATGCTTTTCATTGAAATTACAAGTTCATGACATTTCCTCATATGGAGTCAGTTCATTACGTTGCATTCGGAGATCGACTACTTTTGACTAAAGAGTAGACTTAAAAATAGTGATTTTGATGCTATCATAGAAGTGCCCCATGCACTCCCATTCAAAAGGCATTTTGACCTAAAACAAAAATACGTTAAATCTTAAAAGTGGCGTTTCCATTCTAATTATGCTTTTACACGAAAGTTTGACTCAGGTAGATTAACTAAAAGAGCCTAGGTTCAATTTTGGCGAGAGTTACCCTTTAAATACAAGCTCAACAGAATTTATGGCATAATGTTGATTATTAAAAAATAAAAAAATTAGACATCCCAAAAATCTAGGTTATTTGGCCCCATTCACTTCCATTGTAACTGCCTCACTGTAACCAAGAAAAGAAATAGTCTTTTATGTGTGCGGTTCAGGTAAACCCTAGCCTGGCTAACGTCAGACCTCGTCTCATTGAGACGTGGTCTGGGAACCACATGTTCATTTTCTCGTATTTGAGGCGTGGTTTACGAATGCCCAGAGCCGTTTATTGGGCGCTACGAATATCTATCAAATGCGCCTGTACGTAGCTCATAGCCAATCGTTTCAATTATACCAGATGACGTATGCAGAGCATAGACAGTAGATGTAGAGCGACAGAAATTCGACGAGGAAGAAGACGATGGCTGAAGAAGACTAAACTACTTAGAATTTTGGATATTGGCATATTTGTGGGGACATATTGTCCAATAATGTTCTTTGTCCTTATGAGGAAATTTTTTGGTCCCCATGAGGAAAACAGCTTATAAATTATATTAAATGTAAAAATGCAAAAAAGTGTTCTGTGATGGGTTGTGTTTAGGGTTAGGGGATATAATGTACAGTATAATAATCAGTATGTCTATGGAAAGTCCCCATAAAACATGAAAACCCAACGAGTGTGTGTTTGTGTGTGTACGAGTAATCAACATTATGCCTTAAGTGTTGTCAATAGAGTTTAACTTGCACTGAACCTGGACATTTTCTATAACTGCAAAAAGAGTGAGTTCATGAATGAAGGGATTCTTTGCTCTTGCACAAATTCAAAAATGTTGACGAGAAGAGTCTTTGTACTGGCATTGCTGAAAAGTTGAAACATGGTAATCAATCTTAGAAACACAGGATGTTACATGATCGTATATGAAGAATATTACAATCCCAGGAAGACTTTGAGTGCAATACATTCATATTACAGAAAGAAACAATGATATCATTTTCTCAATCTAGAATGGTTAGCAATTTCAGTTTTAAACACTAATGATATTATACATGATATAAGGCACTAGTAAAGAAAGACATTTACATGAACAACCAGTTAAAATCATTTGCAAAGCAACAATGATATTTCAGTCATTGTATTCATACGATTTATCATGCATTATTGCTTACTATGAACAAATAACAGATGGATATAGTACTAAACTGTGCAACACTTTGCCCATATTTAATTATTTCTCACAACATTTCAGAAATATATATTCATCTTATGTAATGAAGTGCTTGAGAATATGTTTCCCTTCTTTGCATAAACACCACTTCATTTAAGATGCCGTATATAAATAAGGTGGTATTAAAGGAACATGTCCGAAATGTGTTTTTTTGCTTTGCACACAGTGTAGTTACATGTACATGCAGTCAACAGTCAGCAGAGATATGACATAACATCTATGTACTATATAGCATGGAAATCACATGTGCTGATATCAGAGATGTGTAGGGAATGATATGAGTGTTATGAACGGAGAGTCACGTTTGAAGAATCATGCCATGATGGTTTACTAAACCCAGCAGCCTGTGTAAATATGTGACACTCTGCAAAACTGACAATGCATCAACTTCAGCAGCATCCATAACCACAGGATAGAAGACACCAGGCTAATTGTGATATTTACGCTTTTTAGATTAGAAACATCTGATTTAACACAGAACGTCTGTTACAGTCTGAGGGAAAATATATTAACGCACTTTTCCTCACGTAAACCAACTTCAAAATAACAGCACTTCTTGATTATTAAAAGTTATCTTTCATATTGTCCACTTTATTTTTTAACACGGAAGCAATTTCCTGTGAATGTCCAAGACTTACGATTCATTAGTCACAATAGAGTGCTGCAGGGATGATATATTTTTGTAGGCAAAAACCTATAAACGAGTTCTCTTACGAGAGTCCTCTCGTACTGCGTTTTATCAAAACGCTACGGGAAAAGTCTCTTTTCACGAAACACTGAAGCAAAAATTATCCTTTAATTTTCATATATGTAAAACGCGTTGCGGCAGCAGCAGACAGCTATGGCGAGACGGCTTGCTCGCTCATTGGCTGCTCTGCGGCAACTGCTTAAGCCTATCGAGCGAGGCCTGAGATGACATCAGGCCAATGAGGGCGCTTCGCGCCCTCCTCGCCACTTCCCGCCGAAACGGGCGTGGCTTACCTCTATAAAAGGAGCTCGAGAAGGCTGACTCACTTGATTTTTAATCTCTTCAGCGAAGCGCACGCATCGCTGGATCACGGAAGCAGCGTCGTTGAAGCAAGCACATCAGCGGGACGAGCCCTCGAAGCTGCTGGCCAACGCCGCCTTCTACAGCCGTACCTGCTGCGCTTTCCGGCGCCTATATCCTTTTCATTGCCTTTCTGTGTGTGTGTGTGTGTGTTTTCTGCAACACTCACCCCTAAAAGAGCTGCGTCTTTTTTAAGATGCCTTCTTGCGGCTCGTGCCGAGCCCCACTCACCGAGGGAGACAAGCACGTCATCTGTGTTTCCTGCCTGGGTGAGGACCATGCAGCGCTCGCGCTCGCTGACGGCGGATGCCCTCACTGCGAGCTTTTGCCGATGGTGACTCTGAGGACTCGCCTGGCATCCTTTTCCAAGCCTGCATTCACCGCCGCGATGCCGCGCCGTAAAAAGCGCCGCTCGCAGCGGGTCCCGGAACCCGCTCCAGCCCGACCAAGCTCGCCGGTTCGCCCGCCAGCTTCACCGGCCTCTCTCGAATCACTTCCTGATGCTCAGCGCCCGCAGTCTGCCGCCGCTTCATCAGAGGAAGTCGGTTCAGAGGCTGCGTCGGGGGAGAAGGATTCCTGCTCTCTGATAGCTTCAGGCAGCGAGGATTGGGCGAGCTTTGAGGACCTCGCGCCTCCTGCCCGCAAGCCCTCAACGAGAGCCAACATTGAGAAGGAGCTCATGCGAGTACTCGCGCTGGCCGCGGCGAGCCTCGGCCTCGAGTGGTCTGCACCGGAGCCCCCCTCTCGAACCCGGCTGGATGGTAGCTTCCTCCCTGGTGAGCGCACTTCTCCGGAATCTAAGCCCGCTCCTTTTCTTCCTGAGTTACATGAAGAAGTTGCGAAGGCCTGGAACGCGCCCTTCTCTGCGCGGACGCGCTCATCTGTGTCACCCGCATTTTCCTCTCTGGATAATGCCGGAGACCGAGGCTACCTCTCTCTTCCGCCGGTGGAACAGGCGATAGCGACCCACCTTTGCCCGCCCTCTGCTGGACGGCGGGCTAAACCGGTGTTGCCTTCTAAAGCCTGCCGCATGACGTCGACGCTGCTCGCGCGAATCTTCTCCGCCGCTGGGCAGGCCGCGTCATCGCTACACACCATGGCTACGCTGCAGATCTACCAGGGTGATCTCCTCCGTAAACTGGACGAGATGGGACCTGACGCTATCTGCATCGCGGATTTAAGGAGCGCTTCAGATCTCACGCTCCGAGCTACTAAAGCCGCCGCACAAGCCATGGGACGCTGTATGGCTTCCGCCACTGTCGCTGAGAGACACTTATGGCTGACGCTCACGGAGATGGCCGATTCCGAGCGCACTGCGTTTCTCGATGCCCCGCTGTCTTCCACCGGCCTTTTTGGTTCTTCTCTCTCCGAGTTCGTGGAGAGATTTACCGAGGCCCAAAAAGCGTCTCAAGCCTTCAAGCACTTCCTGCCGAAGCGCTCCGGTTCTGCAGCGGGTCGTGGCAAACGGACCCCGCGGAGCTCTCAGCCTCAGCCCCCGCCTTCGGCCGCCTCATCGCAGCAGCCACAGCAGCGCAGCTCGAGGCCCCGCTCTCGGTCCAGCGCCCGGCGCCCCTCCTCGCGCGGGCCGCGATCGAAGATCGTGGTAAAGCCTGAAGTGCCGAAGAAGTCCTAGCAAGCCTAGGAAAGCGCAGGTGTGTGAGTCCCGTTGCGGCCGGCCTCTCACCCAAGCGCCCCACTGTTTCAGTCCCAAGATTTGCGACTGTTCCAGTGTTTTCTGCAGAGAGCAAGCCCGCACTGCTGCCCGCTTGCCTGCACACAAAAGCCGTTTTCACGGCTACCCAGATAAATCTCAGAAAGAGTGTATTTTCTGGTGTCCCGGCCACGGCCGATGGTGCTATAAATGTAGTCTCGATGCCCACTCCTCAGTGCCCATCACTGCACGTAAGCACAGCCCTACACTTAGGGCCCGCGCACATAAAATCGACTCAGGTCGATTGCGCTTCCAGCATAGTGAGAGTGCCCACTTCCCAGTGCCCACGAACACTATGTCTAACACATCACAGGCTCTCTGTAAAAACGAGAACTGTGAGCGCGCGCTCTGCTCAGGCAGACGCCGCGCCCAAAGCAGTAAATGTGCCCGCTCCCAGCCCACATCTACTCGCTCACATGGGTCCTATGAGACTTTCTCAGTCCTCCCTCACTCAGCTAAGCACTGTAGCGAGGTCGAGGATGAGCGTCTCGCCCGCTGTATTAAGCGCGCGCCCCGCCTCAAATGCCACAGGCATAACGCCTATGTTTGTATCCCCCGAAGCGCCTCTGTCGCACGGCGATCAGAGCGCGCTCCGTATCCAGCCCCTAGCCAGCCATGCAGATGCATGGGCAGCGCTCCCAGGGGTTTCGGACTGGGTGCTAGGCATTATAAAGAGAGGCTTCTCGCTACAGTTTTGCCGACGCCCTCCCCGCTTCACAGCGCGCGTCGAAACTACGTTTTCGTTGGAAGTAGCTCACCTACTTCGAGCCGAAATATCAAAACTGATAAGCAAAGGGGCGATAGAGCGCGTTTCCCCAGCTCTAAGCGAAGGGGGACTATACAGCAGATACTTTCTAGTCCCCAAAAAGGACGGCGGTATCAGACCCATACTGGATCTAAGACGGCTGAACAGAGTATTAGTGAAACGCAGTTTCAAAATGCTCACAACCAGCAAAATTCTCGCGCACGTTCGCCGAGAAGACTGGTTCATGTCGATAGATCTGAAGGACGCGTATTTTCAAATACAGATAGCGTCACACCACAGGCGATACTTGAGATTCGCCTTCGAGGGTCAGACATACCAGTATACAGTCCTGCCATTCGGCTTGTCCCTAGCACCTCGTACATTTACGAAATGCATGGACGCAGCGCTCGCTCCTCTCAGACTCAGAGGCATGCGAGTGCTGAACTATTTGGACGACTGGCTGATCCTAGCTCAATCACGATCACAGCTCGTGGAGCACAGAACCATTTTACTCGATCACCTCGAGAATCTTGGTATCACAGTCAACTGGACGAAGAGTTCATTGAACCCCAGTCAAACGATTTCGTTTCTGGGTGTCGTTCTGGACTCACAGTCTATGACAGCGCGGCTGTCACCACAGCGCGCGCTGGCCATTCAGCGCGCGGCGAGGTCTTTTCGCCGCGGCGCTGTCACCCCGCTCAGGAAGTTTCAAAAGATGCTGGGTCTCATGGCCTCAGCATCGTCAGTTCTCCGGCTGGGCCTGCTCCGCATGCGCCCGCTGCAGTTCTGGTTGAAAGCGCGGGTACCGCGCAGAGCGTGGGCGACCGGTCGATTACGCCTCAAGGTCGATCACAGCTGTGTTTCAGCCCTGACGCCTTGGACGGCGGACGACTGGTACCAATCAGGTGTAAGCCTGGGGACTTCCTCGAGAGTGAGGATGGTGTCTACAGACGCATCCACCTCGGGATGGGGAGCTCTGCTCGAGGGCAGACCGTTCTTCGGCCTGTGGTCGGAACGAGAAAAGCTCCAACACATAAACTGCCTAGAAATGCTGGCAGTGCACAACGCGATGACGCGTTTTTGTCCCCGCATCAAGGACGAACACGTCATAGTCCGCTCGGACAACATGGCTGTGGTGTCCTACATAAATCGCCAGGGCGGTCTGAAATCCATATCCCTGTACAGGCTGGCGAAACGCCTCCTATTATGGGCTCAGCACAACTTACGCTCGCTGAGAGCAGTGCATGTACCTGGGCTTCAGAATGTGGGCCCAGACAGACTGTCCAGGAACAATGTTCCCCCGGGCGAATGGTCTCTACACCCACAAACAGTCCGGCTGTTGTGGGAGAGATTCGGCAGAGCGGAGGTGGACCTTTTCGCATCCCGCGAAAACGCGCACTGCCCCGCATTCTTTTCAAAAACCGACAGCGCGCTGTCCCGAAGGTGGCCGCGCTGCCCGTTATACGCTTTTCCCCCCGTCTCCCTCCTGCCACAGGTGCTGGAACGGGTCAGGGAAACGAAATGCCCAGTCCTGCTTGTAGCTCCGTTCTGGGAGAACCAGATATGGTTCCCAGTTCTTATGCAGTTGACAGATATCGATCCATGGCCACTGCCGTTGAGGAGAGATCTCCTCTCGCAGGCCGGGGGCTCGATTTGGCACCCACACCCGGAACTGTGGTCCCTTCATGTGTGGGTGCTCAACGGATACCCGTTGGTCTCACAGAGGGAGTCGTGAATACCATCACTCAGGCTAGAGCGCCGTCGACACGGCGGCTTTATGCTTCGAAGTGGTCGGTTTTCTCCGGCTGGTGTACAGCTCGGAGCATTTCACCCCTCGAGTGTGAGGTAACGGAGGTTCTCTCCTTCCTACAAGAGCTGTTGGATAAGGGCAGATCCCCTTCCACGCTCAAAGTGTATGTGGCGGCTATTTCAGCGTTCTTTGGTTCAACGCTGGGTCAGTCGCTGGGAAGGAATGATTTAGTCATCCGCTTCCTCAGGGGAGCTAGGAGACTGAATCCGCCTAGACCTCCTTCAGTTCCTTTGTGGGACCTTTCTACGGTCCTAGCGGCCATGAAAGATGCCCCTTTCGAGCCTATCCAGTCTATTAGCCTCAAACATTTGTCTTTCAAAACAGTGTTTTTGATGGCTCTCGCTTCAGTGAACCGCATAGGCGACCTGCACGCGCTCTCTGTGAGCCCGGCGTGCTTGGAGTTTGGTCCTAATGACTCTAAAGTCATACTCAAACCTAAGCACGGCTATGTGCCGAAATCCCTCAACACGCCTTTTCGGGCTCAGGTCATTTCCCTGGCTGCCCTGCCGGCATCAAGTGAGGAAGGGGACTCGAGTTTTCTTTGCCCTGTTAGGGCTTTAAGAGCTTATATGTCCCGCTCTGCTGTCTTCAGACAGACAGAGCAGCTCTTTGTCTCGTTCAGTGGACGTTCCAAAGGAATGGCTGTTTCGAAACAAAGTCTATCCAGATGGATAGTTGACGCCATAGCGCTGGCTTATACTGCCAAGGGCATTCCATGCCCGTTGGGAGTCAGAGCGCACTCCACGAGAAGCGTGGCTTCTTCGTGGGCTTGGTCCAGCGGGATTTCCCTACAGGATATATGTACGGCGGCAGGCTGGGCCTCGCCGTCTACATTTATCAGGTTTTATAACCTAGAGGTTCCCGCCTTGCAGGCTAAGCTTTTGTCGGTGTAATCCGTTCAGCCGTCTAGTCAGACCGCTGAAACTCACGCGCTATGCGCTACCGACTATCTTGGGCAGAACTGTGTAAGACCCACATTTCCACATTAGTTCAGGCTCCCTACCCTGTCTATGTGATGTTATACTTGCGTCTGTGGACATGTCTATTCTACGACGCTACAATTTAGGGGATCAAGGCTCCCGCCCTTATTCCCTGACTCTGTGTGAGTCAATCTGGTGATTATGCACTGTATGCCTGAAATAGCTTCCGGTGATCAGTGTTTTTATCCCAGCACGCACGGCGTTTTGCAAGGGGTTCCCGTAGCGTTTTGATAAAACGCAGTACGAGAGGACTCTCGTAAGAGAACGTACTCGGTTACTAACGTAACCTCGGTTCTCTCTAGAAGAGGGAACGAGTACTGCGTTCTCTGCCGTGCGTACGGTTCACTCTGGTTCGCTTCGGCGATCAAAATCAAGTGAGTCAGCCTTCTCGAGCTCCTTTTATAGAGGTAAGCCACGCCCGTTTCGGCGGGAAGTGGCGAGGAGGGCGCGAAGCGCCCTCATTGGCCTGATGTCATCTCAGGCCTCGCTCGATAGGCTTAAGCAGTTGCCGCAGAGCAGCCAATGAGCGAGCAAGCCGTCTCGCCATAGCTGTCTGCTGCTGCCGCAACGCGTTTTACATATATGAAAATTAAAGGATAATTTTTGCTTCAGTGTTTCGTGAAAAGAGACTTTTCCCGTAGCGTTTTGATAAAACGCAGTACTCGTTCCCTCTTCTAGAGAGAACCGAGGTTACGTTAGTAACCGAGTACGTTTTCTGAATTTTAGCACTTTCGATTCTATCGTCTTAAAGTCAATGGGTTTTATAAATGTTTTTTGGGGGGTTAAATGCCTAAAATAAGGCCCATACTAAACAAACCATTTTACAAGTGAATTAATATACTAATCTTATGATTTTTAGAGAAAAGGTAAGCATGAAGGTCTAGCCCTAAACACAGTCACTGGGGGGTAAGCAGACCATATGAAAACGTTTGCATGAGATTGCACAAATTCATATGCATTAGCCACCAATTTGCAAAAATTTATATGAATTGCCATAGGATTATGTTGGGTCAAAGATTTTTTCACATTTGATTCTAAACTCATCTACACTCTAGTCTGCTTTTACAGCCTCATTGTGTTTATAACCGTGCTCTTGCAAACTATTCTAAATCAAACTTTCAGGAGTTTTTATTTATTTATTATTTTTATATTTTTTTTATAAAGACAAATTGAAATAGTTGTCGGAAGTTATGCTACCATGCTGCAGTTCGTTTGTAGCCTACATTTAGCATTTTACTGATGGCGATTTTATTTAGACTTAAAAATACTTAAAAGCCGTGTCCATTTGTTGGTCACAAGGCATTTTTTTTGTAGTAATCAAAAAGCTAATGGAAAAATCCTATTGGATTTGTGTACGAGGTGACCTACAAAAATACATCATCATTGCAGCACTCTACAGATAAATAACTAGAATAAGAAAGTGCAGTAAATGGTAAAACCATTTAAATAACAAACCAGTGTGTTTGTGATAACAGTGATTAAAATAATATGGTCACAAATACCAGTTTGCAATATCAGGTATCAAAACTAAATGTTTATGCAGCTAAAATAACTGAAAGTGACTGACCCCAGAAGCATCAACACAGTTAAAAATGCTAAAAAGTAAGAAATGGCTGTGCCTACTCTTACGTTCAAAATAAGGTGGATACTACTTCTGTTATTTTAAAATGAGTTAAATAATTTTTACTAAACAGTCTTAGCTGATGAGTTCAACAGTAGTCAAATAGAAAATATCTATGAAATAATGTATATTATAAATTCTAAAATTCTATTTCTTGTTTCTTAACTAGTGTTACACACCATGGCAATATCCAGGATGGCAGCTGCTAGCAGCAGTGTTAGCATCTGTCATTCATGTTAACAAAGTCAACAACTTAGCTTGGCTTAAATTCAAAGGGATCCAAATTTAAAAAAAAAAAAAAAAACTAAATAGGCATACCTCAAAATTTTAGAATAAATGTCACTCTGGCTTATTTGTGTCACAGTTGTTTCTGGTGTCCCCTACCCTGGGGCCTCTTTTCATATAGATCATTGCAGTTTGGTAATGATAAAATGATTGTGTTAGTAAGTAAATGTTTGTATCACACCTCAATATCCAACCCGATCTCACAGCAATTCGTACGTATTTTACGAGTTGCCCAATTCGTATGAATTTGGACGAATTACCTATCCCTGACTCCGCCCCTAATCCTACCCATCCCTGGGGTTTAGACAAATCGTACGAGTGAGATCATACGAATTCGTACGATTAGCCACCTCATACTTACTCGTACGAATTGGTCGTGAGATAGCGTTGCAATATCACATCTAGTCACTGGGCATTTGTTATTCAAAACAAATGAATAAAGCTGTTTTTCGCATGTTATATTGACATGATTATATCAACACACAAATATGAAATGATGGACCAAACATAATATTGATTTATAATTCACAAATGATTCGCTCAAAGCCTTTTTAATGATTGTTTATATATAAAAGTTTAAACTGTGTTGTACTACAAATTCTGAGAACCATTTTGAGTGATGACAGTGATTAAGTTCATTAAAATAAACTATCCACAAAAATGAATCAATGCCAGTCATTACTGCTCTGTCTGTCCTATTTTTATCCAACAGGAATGTCCAATTTAGATGCAGAGAACAGATGATACGTTTATTTATCTAAACTAGCTTGTAAATGAAATGAAAGAGAAAATAATGGCAGTGTAAAGAAATCATTATCCAGCATCTTGAAGCTTCCACATGGAAGACCCCGGAGCATTGAAGCTTTCAGATGCACAGAGACAAGCCAAATGATGTCCTGGATGCTGGACATTCATTTGACATGATGCAGACATTCATACTGTATGAATGTGAGGTGAGAAGTCAGCATTAAAATGGATGCAGTACATTTGTGCTTGTGAACAGACATGAGAATGATTCTTCATTTAAATAGGTTTATATACATTTCATCTATGGAAATATAATGTCATACAATCAGTATCATGATCATCATACGTGAGCTCTGTCACATTGCAACTTCCCATATTTTACCTAGACCTAATAAAATATATTTATATTTTTCAACTTCATAATCCTACACATCGCTATTATCAGAAAACAGGTTTAATACATTACAATCAATTTAATTCTGATGAAAGGCATGTTAGGATGAATTTTTACTTGCTATCTATAGACTATTAGTTAGTGTCATATTTCTCCTGGACTTCTAGCATTGAGTACAAAGCCAGGATGGACAAAGCCAGAACAACACACATCCAACAATAATGGGAAAAGCAACATACTGTTTGCTCGAGTTGTTTCCAGAAATAAGGCTTGTGATCTGCTTGACGTAACTCAACACAGAGAGGTAAGCGCACAGTAAAACAGAGAGGTAGATGCTTTCAGTGATGGGTGATTCTGAAACTATAACAATAATCATAAAAGAATTAAAGACACAAACCTGCAGCAACATTTGTGCTTCAGTGTTTGTACTGCATAAAAGGAAAGGTGCCATAATCATGACAGAATTTCTACGTCTACACATTTCCTTTTCACTTTAGGCAAAATTATACTGAGTGAAAATAGAAAGAATATTGAAAATGATTTAGCAAAATTTTAAAAAGCTAGAAAAATAACCTGTCACCAGTTTAACCGATTCCATTGTTATATAAAACCTAAAATACTTTAAAAAATAGATATTTAACAATGTTAACCTCAACAGTCAAGTAATTTGTTGTCATTGGTAGTTGTTCCCGCTGACTACTGAGTTTGTTGATCGAAACAATAAATAAAATAAACGAAAATGATAAATTAACAAAATAATCAAGATTTATTCCATTCCCAACTTTCTATGCATGCCATAATATGTTTTGGTATAGCACATGATCTGTAATGCTTAAACATGAAATAGGCCTACTGCTGGTCTGAAGACATTTATGTATACATATTCACGTGTACGCACAAACTCACACACACCCGTCCCAGTAGCAATGTTGTTGTTTTGGGGGCAAATAAACATCAGGAAGCATCTCACAAATTGCTTGTGCATGTAATCTGTGATTTCAAGTAAATTGTTTCTACCTCAGTGCGCTTCAAAGCATCTTCTTTATCTTTATCACAATATAATTTTGTCCATGTTTCCTCGCGGTTAGATTCCACAGACAACGTGATCCTTATGAGGCGTTGTACATAATTCCTTAGATGGGAAAAAAATGAATGCTTTTTAAATGCAAACGTGGAGTTTGTGTTGTCCCATGTAGTGCTGCTCTGGTGAAGGTTCATATTGTGCAGCTTATATATGCAGGTCTGTAGGATGGAAAGTCCATATTCATGACTGTACCTGTAAATCAAAAGAGAACAGAACTCTTATCCAAATCAAAGTATATTGACAGAAGCACATTTCATTTACATTTACTAAAGGAATCCAATATTTCATTGACATTATGACACTTGTTTAAGGGGTAAAGTTTAGCTCCCACCGGTCAACCAGAGTTTTTTTTTTTATATAATTTTTTTATTTTATTTTTATTAATAGAATTATTTATTTAAGTAAAAGATGTTAAAAGCTGTAGCTGCTACTATATTTTAGCACGACTGGAACCCCAAGAAGCCAGGACCAGAACTATTGATTTTAGAATACATTATATAAACAGGCTTTATTGTAGAAAAGATGAAAACAGTTAATATATTAATATAGGGTATGGAAGTAAAATAATGTCAAATGTTTTTGAAATAAAAAAGCCTGTTGAATTGCACTACTTGAAAAAAATAGGCATTGCATTAACCATGCTTGCATTTTAATGCATTGTATTTTTAGGGCTTGCATTTTTATGGGCTGAAATTCAACATGGTTGAATATTTAAGCTGTGAATATTTCAATTAAAAACATTTCAAACACATTTTCATTATTAAACATTCAGTAATCCATATTCACCTTTCATATTTCACTTCCAAAATAAGCAAACTGTTTAAAAATACAACCTATAACAGGGATGGGCAACTTCGGTCCTGGAGGGCCACTATCCTGCAGAGTTTAGCTCCAACCCTACTCAAACACACCTGAACAAGCTAATCAGCTTGTTAGGATAATTAGAAAGCTACAGGCAGGTGAGTTTTATCAGGGTTGGAGCTAAACCCTGCAGGACTCTGGGGCTGAAGTTGCCCATCCCTGACCTATAATATTCAACAGGCAATTTTCGGTCCATTTTATTTCGCTTTGCAAATTCGCTTCCACAAATTCAGTGGTTCAAATTCGACAGTAAATTCAACATTGACATCCAGGAACTGCAGGAAAAGCAGTAGATTGCCGAGCATAATCTCCATCTGCTGTTAGTCAACCTCACCAGCAGGTGGTGCAAAAGCGCGTGTTGTTGACGAAGACCAGCAACAGTTAGAGCAAGCCATTCATTCATAAAACTCATTTACAGCAATGTAAGTGTATTTGTGATTATTATGACGGCTGTTTTATGTTAAATTCAGTGTCTTCACGGTTACTTTAGCCTACATGCATCTTTCTCTACGGTGAACGAGATTATAATGTTATTCCCCGATGCGGATGTACAGATCTAATGTTACATTTTTGAGGTTGACATATATTTCTCTTGGTTGTTTAGTTGTCTTAACTTTATATTGTGGCGATGTGCTGCACGCAGGCTATTAGGGTTTCCCTCAATACTTCAGGATTCCCCTGCTGGACATATAAAACGCTTAATGGACTAAAGTGATATAAAAGACCAAACTCGCAGGCAAGCAGATGGACTCAGAATAACACGCAAAGCTTAATGCTGAGCGTTTCCCAGTGATAGACTGGCTCAAAGTTGGCTTGACATTGGACCGTCTCTAAAGTGTATACGACTTTGGAATACACGTTTCTAACTTCGATAGCATTTGAATAGAACGACTTACAGTCATAAAACCAACTGTAAAGTGTTCATTTAGTGTCAGGCATAATGCGCACCTTTTGGATTTTTGATATTTATTCAAATAAATTTAAGTTTGCTATTGAAGTTAGAAACGTGTTTGCCAATGTTGTATGCAACTTTAGAGACGGTCCCCAAATGTGCGAATGTCCAATGTCAAGCCAATTTTACATTTAGTCATTTAGCAGACGCTTTTATCCAAAGAGATTTACAGTTAAACTAACAATAGGAGGACAACAATATGCAAGTGATATGACTCTTCCCAGTTTAAGCTAATGCAATACACGTAGGCATACTATATATATATATATATATATATATATATATATATATATAGAGAGAGAGAGAGAGAGAGAGAGAGAGAGAGAGAGAGAGAGAGAGAGAGAGAGAGAGAGAGAGAGAGAGAGAGAGAGAGAGAATAGAATAGAATAGAATAGAATAGAATAGAAGAGAAAGTGTTAGTATTGATCAAGTGTTGATTTTATGCCAGTATATCACTGGGAAACGCTCAGCATGAAACTTTGTGCGTTAAGTTCATATTCTGAGTCCATCTGCTTGCCTGTAGCCTATATAGTAGCCTACAGCCTACATCCCCAATAAAGTGCGAGTTTGGTCTTTCATATCATTGTATTAGTCCATTAAGCTACGTTAAGCGTTTTGTCCCGACGGAAGGGGAATCCTTGAGTATGAGGTATTGAGGGAAACCGATTATAATCCCGTTCATAGAGAAAGCTTATAAAATGTAGGCTAGACAGGGAAAGTAACAATGAAGTTATTGAATGAAACATAAACACAGCTTTTGTGTGTTTATCATCTTTTCCGCATATATACTGACACAGATAATCATTTTCATTTTATGAATGAATGGCTTGCTCTAACTGTTGCTGGTCTTCGTCAACAACACGCGCTTTTGCACCTCCTGCTGGTGAGGTTGACTAACAGCAGATGGAGATTATGCTCGGCAATCTACTGCTTTTCCTGCAGTTCCTGGATGTCAATGTTGAATTTACTGTCGAATTTGAACCACTGAATTTGTGGAAGCGAATTTGCAAAGCAAAATAAAATGGACCGAAAATTGCCTGTTGAATATTGTAGGTTGTATTTTTAAACAGTTTGAGTATTTTGGAAGTGAAATATAAAAGGTGAATATGGATTACTGAATGTTTAATAATGAAAATGTGTTTGAAATGTCTTTAATTGAAATATTCACAGCTTAAATATTCAACCATGTTGAATTTCAGCCCATAAAAATGCAAGCCCTAAAAATACAATGCATTAAAATGCAAGCATGTTTTTTTAAGTAGTGCAATTCAACAGGCTTTTTTATTTCAAAAACATTTGATATTATTTTACTTCCATAATAGGGTTTCCCAAAGGGGGATTTATAGTGTAAAAATACAGGCAACACTTCATTTCAATGGTCGAAATAAAAATGAAATGCGTCAATCCTACATTAAATCTACTGTTTTATATTATATTATCTTTTTCATTTTATTCAGTATTTATACTAAATAATTGAAAAAATAGGAAGTTAAGTGGAAAGCAGTAACAACACTGGCAGTAACATCATGTTCAGTAATGGCAGCACTGACAATAAAACCACTGACAGTAACGGCACCAATAGTAACACCATGACAGTAATAACATCACAGTAAAACCTTCAATAGCAACACTACTATTATCAATACAATTATCAATTTCTAGAATTCAAATGAGTTAAATTCAGAGGTGGACATTAACAAAGTACATTTACTTGAGTACTGTACTTAACTACACTTTTTGAGTATCTGTACTTTACTTGAGTATTGTTTTTTTCTGGAAACTTTTTACTTTAACTTCACTACATTTGAAAGACAAATATCGTACTTTTTACTCCACTACATTTTTGCCAAAGTCCTTGAGTAGAAAGTAGTAATGTCAGTCAGGGGATGATTAATTTATTTTTTCATCTCTAAAACGTCATTGTTTTTTTTTGTTTTTTTTTTTTTTCAGGTGACAGACAGCCTATCAGTAATCACTCATGTAGGGTCACATGTCGTGAGGTTCAGCGATTTCCCATCATTTTCTTTGAACACTATTCAACTGGCGGCAAAATGGATGAAAACAGATCCTCGGCGCAGTGTGCGCATCCATGAAAAATAGGTCTTTCTGTTTTGATGTTTGTTAAAGCAGTATTGATGTTGGGCAGTTGTACAGCTATGGTTTTGTAGCTGGGTTTTAAAGCAGGTTGGATTTTTGAAGACCACTTGATTCAAATGTGCATGAGAGGATATACATATATGTGTACTTCTTTTGTTGGGGTGGTAGGAGTGTTAAATAAAGAAATTAAGATGATTATGGCTGTCTTTTTTGTCAATTCAGTTGTTTAATTTCTATAGGTTTTATAACATTCTAAAAGCTCTTAATTCCACAGACTACTACTACTACACTACTACTAACTGGTAGGTGTATTTACTAGGTTGCTTCAGAGGCATAAGGTACTATTACATCTACTTATTACATAAGTATTACATCTAACAATGCAACAATAATAAAACAATGCATTGACATTTACTTTTTATACTTAAGTACTTCTGTACTTTTACTTAAGTAAAAATTGGTCTTTGCAACTTTTACTTGTAAAGGAGTCATATTTAACCAGTAGTATCTGTACTTTCACTCAAGTAAAGAAGTTGTGTACTTTATCCACCTTTGGTTAAATGATTGTTAGGCTGTGTAATCTAGGTCACCCGATGCACTTGTTACATCATGAGACCATAATTTTACACCATAATGTAATATAACATTAACTACGCTAATATAAATCTCTCTGTTTATCACAAGGTTACCGTAGTCAGCCGGATCCGGGCCGACGACAACACAGCCTTAAAGTGCCAGCAGAGATTGTGTCAACTAGACTCTCCCCTGTGAAGGCGTCATTGACACGACAGCTAGTGTCAAGTCACCTTAATTTATATAGCGCTTTTAACCATACGAATTGTTTCAAAGCAGCTTTACAGTGATAATAGGAAATTACAGTTGTAACAACAATGACTTATGTTAGGGAATTAATTAGCTCAAATTAGCCTTAATGTGAATATGCATATGTTGCTTACATGAATTAAAGAATTACCAAATAGGGAATTGGTCAAAACCTCGGCTTATATCAGCGGTTACACAATTACTTGTAGTACTCCCTGATATAGACGGGTAGAATATGTTCAATTTGGGGAAATTGTAGGTATAAGTTGAAGAATGTTCATTTATTGTACGAACTGTATGTCCAGCACACAAAAGGAGAGAGAGAGAGAGAGAGAGAGAGAGAGAGAGAGAGAGAGAGAGAGAGAGAGAGAATTTTAAGAAAAGGTTTTGTGTGTGTACACTGAGAGTGTGGTAAGGAGAGGTGTGTGTGTGTGTGTGTGTGTGTGTAGGAGCACGCCTTTAGCAGCACGTGGCCGTGTGTTTATGTCTAGGAAACACGTGGAGAGGTGGACGTGTATGGGTGTGTGTAGGTGCAGATGTGTGCGTCAAAGAGTGTGTAAGTGTGAGTGAAGAGAAATGAGAGATAGGTAGAACAGTTCAGTCATTCACCTGAAACCCCAACAGACACAGTAATATTAGACACTTTAAACAGCACTTCAGATTGGAAATTAAGGTCTACGTTACGTCTGAGTTGTAGATCGGCCCTCTTTGTGTGGTCTCGTCTGTGTTGGACGGAAGCAGAGTCACGTGATTACAGCGTCTAGTTGCTATAGCGACTTGAAGCGAGCGGAACTCAGCAAAAGGATCTTTAGCTTTAAGTTGGTATCTTGGGTTGGTTGAAGGAGACTATCAAAACTGAAGTAAGGTAGTTTGAAGAAAATAAAACTTGGAAGAAAAATGAAAATAAACGCGAACGAAGCTTCCAAGGATGGAAGAAGGCGTGTCGTCTCTCTCTCTCTGGCGATGTGCACTGAGATCAGAGAAGCGCGGCATTTTGAAGGGGTTAAGCCCAGCCTCTTTAGGTGCGTGACCCAATCGCCTGGAAGGGCGATTGTGACTACCTCCTGACGTTTTGTGGAGGCTCACGCCCCTTCCTAATAGTTAAGGAGAAGCTAAATTTGTTCCTATCGTTAATAACACTGGATTTAATAAAATAATGCGTCTTCGGAGATTTTGGGTTAAAGATTCCACACCGTTGGGATTTATGGAACACAATGATACCACGAATGGTATCTCTATGACATAGTCACCCATGGATACATGATTTTTCGCGATTATAGTCACATCAAATGGATTACAAATCAATAAACTATATAGGCATAATATTTGGGGACAAGGGATCATGCATACATCAAGAGAATACATTTTAAACATTTCACAAGATGATTTTGATTCACACGTGGTAGGATCTGTGTGTTTCTGTGTGTGTGTGTTGACACAGTTTGAGAGTTCAGGCTTGGCGCTGAACTTTCGTCCTTGAGGGAGGGGTGAGAGGTTATGTGTGTGTGCGCTTTTCTGGTCTTGATGAGATTATCAGTTTAGCACATCTGGTTAGACAGAGCTCTTTGTTTTCTGAGCGTGTTAAATGAGTGTCTAAATGTAAATAAATGTCAGAGAGAGGATCCTTGGGGTTCTCTCGAGATTGCTCTTATTGGTCAGCGGATGTTCGCCAAGCCATAATTCCGAGGTCAGCAGTAAGGAATCTCTGTTTTCAGATTAGGCAGTTAATGATTTGCGCCATTTATCGGCGCCGTTGGGTCTGGTATCCAGGAAGGCAGAATCTTGAGGCAATAGAGGTGTTTGTGGATTAGGACACCAGTGATTTAATTAGGTCTCAGAGCAGAAGACAGGCTAATTTCAGTACATTAACATATAGAGAGATAGAGCTGGTGATCTGACCATCTGCTGTGTGTTACATTCCCCCCTTGATGAGTTGACGGGCGTGTATAGGCTTAGGCGACTCATCACGGTAGCAATGGTCAGATGGCAGGTCAGGGAGATGAGGCGGCTAGAAAGGGGTTGTTAAGGTTGCAGGTTGAGTTCGATGAGGTCCTCAGCATTCTCTGGTGAGACGTCGTCCTTCCGAGGGTTTCTCCTGAAGCCTACGGAGACTGCCTCTGTGAGCTTGGTTGTAGAGGTTCGGATTGCGTTGACTCTTCGGTACAGGACATAGGCCAAGCCCAAGGTGAGGGTGTGTCCGATGATGGTGGAAACACATAGTGCAGTATCAGCTGCGGTCCAAGCTTGAATGACAGGTGAAGTATTCAGGATGGGCAATCGAGACAAGGCTTGAAGGGCTGAGTCCAAGGGAGCTATGTCGACGATTTGTGACCCCCCTTCTGCAATTAGCTTTTCAAGTTCTGGGTCCAGAGTGAAGTTCTGATTCCTAAAGAAGGAGGGAATTTCTAGCTCGGCTTGGTACTCTTCGCTTGGCAGGTGATACAAGGCCAGGTCATCCAGGTGGAGGATGGCTCCTCGTGGGACTTGAATCCACTTGCTTTGGTTGAGTAGATTGATGCGGGTCGCAGTGTCGTGTTGGTCGTAGGTCAGCGTTGCTGACCGCACTGGAGTGTTCACGAGCCATCGATTTCCTACGATCTCGGCTTGTGTCTCGGTGACTTGGCCGCGAGGCTTAGCATCAGCTGGACAGCGTGCGTCGTTAGCTAGTTGTTGCAGGCCGCAGATTCCATCTGTGTTGTCCCTGAGGAAAGGCTTGCTCGGGCAGAGGTAGTGGATATCTTTGGTGAGAGTGCACATGTGCAAATTAGGGGCGAGGTACAGTTGTGGGTCGCTGTCGTGGTAAGCTACCACTTCTGGAGTCCGTACCCTAAATTGAGTGTTTTGCTGCCAGAATCCCAGGTTGACCACATCTTTAAGTCTGTAGATTCGGCTTGATTCTATGATGGGCAGATTGAGGAGGAAACCGATCTCTAGCTGTGTCGGGTCAACGTAAAGTGGAATGACGCTACCCAAGGAGTAGGCCAGGTGGATCTGTATCGGATCAGTGGGAGTCGTGACGGCGGAAGCCAGCACGTCTTGTACCAAGCTTAGGGGTATCAGGTACGGCGGAATTCAACCCATGGCTAAGCTGTCCAGGGATGAGCTCACTTCTCTGAGCATGTCGGTCATTAATGCAGTGACTAACTGTGTTTGGGCAAAGTCATTTTGGAAAACTGTGAACATCTGTTTGATGGAGGTTACAGTACGGTTCAACATGACACTGTGGGTGTTGAGGACGGTTATTGTTCCTCTCAGTGTCTTACCTATGGTGGTCAGGGATGCGCTCTGTACGGTGAGTTGATCTTTCAACAGTGGAAGTTCCGTCTGGATTTCTGCCACATGCCTTCGTACAGTGGCTATGTTCACGGCGTTGACGCTGGACATGCCAAGGTTGAACAGCGTGCCTACGGCAGCAGCGGCTCCGAGAAGCGCTCCTAGGAACCTTTTGGAACGTTTGTTATGGCCGCTAAGTTCCGCTTGAGTGACGGTCATCTTTTCGAGTTGGCTCATCATGTAGCTGATGTCGGCTTCAGCGTGGTTGAGGGCGGCTTCGGTCCATCTGGCACCCGCCCAACTGTACTGGGCGATTGCCTTCGGGTAATGTGCTCGGTAGACATTTCGAGGGTCGAGTCGCACGTACACCTTCTGTGTGTGTGTTCGGCAATTCGTGACAAGCAGTCCGGCTTGTTCTCTCAACACAATTCCCGAGGCTGGCCCTGGTGAGATGAGGTCGGATGGTGGCTGGCCTCTAGTCGTCTGAAGGCACATGATGACAATCCACAGCAGCATCCTATTACAGGCAAGAGAGAGAGAGGTGCGGAAAAGCAAAAGGGAAAGAGAAAAGGCACAGGTCAGCGAGGGTTGTCCCGTTGGAGGGTCCAGTCTTCTTTCCCTGTAACGACGGCGGTTGAGGTTAGCTTGCATTGGGCCCTTCCTGTCTGTTCCTGCTAGTAGCCACATATCTTTTAATCTGATTGCGGTGGACCCATTTGAGAACGGGTTCTCTTGGTCCCCGTTTTAGCTGGATTTGGTACGCTACGGAGGAGAGTTTGTTCACAATTTCATGAGGGCCAGTCCAGTGAGGCAGAAACTTTTTTGACAGTTGCTTGGGTGGCAAGGCGAAACTGTAGTACAGGACTTTGTCGCCCACGCTGAGTTCTTGGTGTGATGCCTTTCGGTCGTAATATGCTTTCTGGCCGTCAGCGCTGGTTTTCAGGTGTTGCTGGGCGAAAGCGAAAGTTGTTCTCAAGTGTTTATGGAGCTCGTCCAGGTACTGAGACGTGGTATAGGCGGTGACGAGGTTGTGGTCTCCTGATTGGTACAACAGGTGTAATGGCAGGGTCATCTGCCTCCCGGTCATGAGTTCAAATGGGGATACTCGTGTTGATTCCTGGGGGGTGGCTCTGCGGGCCATCAGCACCAGGGGAAGTTTCACATCCCAGTCTTTCTGGTTAGTTGCCACATATTTTCTCAACATGGCGACCACCGTTCGGTTAGACCTTTCTACCTGTCCGGATGAGATCGGATGGTGGCTGATGTGAAGTTTGGCTTGTACCCCTAGGATTCTCCAGATCTTTTGCATGATTTCTGCGGTGAAGTGAGTTCCTCGATCTGAGTTGACTCTGAGCGGTAGGCCGAATCGGGAGAAGATGTGGTTTCTTCAGGAGATATGCCGTTGTTTGAGCAGTGTCGTTGGGTGCTGGTAGACACTCTACCCATTTGGTAAACTGGCACACTACCGTGAGAAAGTACTTATTGCCTCTTGATGACCGGGGGAGGGGTCCTACCCAGTCGATTTGAAGGTCTGACCAGGGGAACGTGATTCCTCTGCGTTGCAAAGGGGCTCTGTGAGTCAGGTTTGTTGGGTGAAACTGACAGCAGACCAGGCATTCTCTCACATATTCTGCCACATCCTGTTGCATACATGGCCAGTATGCCACCTGTCTAAGTGTCTCATACGTGGCTCTGGTACCGTGGTGCCCAGCATATGGTGCGTTGTGGGCGTGATTCAACATTTCCCCCCTTTGACAGCGGGGTACCACGAGTTTGAGCGAAGTGGTGTCATCGTTGGCAAACCAAAGAATGTCGTCCCGCACACGTAACATGTGTCTGGAGTTGTATAGATGTCTGAGATCGGAATCATCAGTGAGATTTGAAGGTGTGAGAGGGGAGGTGGTGGGGTCGAGGAGGTGCGTTTTAATCGCCTGTATGGCAGTGTCTGATGCTTGCATATCTGCAAGGTCATTGTTGGAAATTTGTGGTGTAAGTGACAGAAGTTCTGACGCAGGTGCTGTTGCAGGTGTGGTTTGCTTGCTGCGGGTTAGCACTGCTACTTCTGGGGTGGGTGGGGCTTTTGGGGAAACCCACGGTTCCCCGTGTAGGGCGCCCGCTTTTGCGAGGGCGTCAGTGTGGTCGTTGAGGTCTTTGTCTTGGCCTGGGAGTTTAGAATGTCCTTTCACCTTCTTCCAGTACACGGTAATGTCGTGTGTTGTTGTGATGTTGACACATTCTTGGAACAGGTGTTGATGCTTGACAGGTTTGTTGTTAGCAGTTGTGAAACCATTCCGTTTCCAGGTTGGAAGATGGCATACAAAACTGAGTCTGGCATAGTTCGAGTCTGTGCAGATGAGCAGTTCTTTGAGGTTATGGTCTGCTGCGATTTGCAGAGTAATGAGAATTGCTGCTATTTCTGCGTATTGTGATGACTGGGGGCCCAGCTTGAAGTGTTGGGGAGGGCATGGTTGGTCGTTTACCCACAGTACCCCTGCTCCAGCTTTTAGGATGCCCTCGCTGTTGTAGGAACATCCGTCGACATAAGCTGTGGGCATACCTTCGCACACATTCTTGTCAAAGTACCTGTGGCAGGTCAGTTGTGGCTGCTGGGGCTCAGGTGTATTTAGCGTTGCAGCAGGTGCGTTGTCCGAGCAATCTTGACATGCCGCCAAGCCGTTACCTAGAGCGGATTTGTGGTTTTGTGCATATCTGGCTTCGACGTTTCGTCCGTGGAGAGCCATTAGCCATGTAGCTATGCGTGAGTTGGTGACCACACCATCTCTTATCCGTTGGCTGTTAAGGAACATGACGGGCTGGTGGCACGTCTCGATGATGACCTTCTGTGCTCCAATGTAGTTGGCGAAGCGCTGAATGGCCCATACCGTACAGAGCAAAGCTTTTTCACAGTCAGAGAATTTGCATTCTGGAGGAAGAAGTGTTTTGCTGGCATATGCGATCACCTTTTTGTCTTGGTCGTGCCGTTGGTATAGGCCAGCACTGAGACATTGGTCTGAAAACCCAGCGTCGAGGTGGAATTCTTTTTGTGGATCAGGGTACGCAAGGCAAGGGGCTGAGCACAAATGTCTTTTAAGTTCTTTCATGGCGTGTTCTTGAGCGTCTGACCAGACGAAAGGGCAGTCCTTCTTCAACAAAGCTGTGAGCGGTCTGGCGATGTCTGAATAGTGTTCGATGAATTGCCGGGAGTAATTGCATACTCCTAGAAAGCTACGAAGTTCAGAGACGTTGGTGGGAGGCTTGATGTTTTGGATGGCATGAATGCGGTTTGATTGTGGTTCAATGCCATGGCGTCCAATGAGCAGGCCCACGTAATTTACCTTTTTGCGACACCACTGCCCCTTGTGTAGGGCTATTTTGGCGCCGGCATCAGATAACTGGCTCAAGACATAGTCAATTTCTTTTAGGTGGTCGGCCACCGTCGTGCTTTTCATGAGCACATCGTCGACGTAAATCAGGTTACCTCTCACCCTGGCGTCTGGGCAGGCTTTGTTCAGGAAGATGTTGAACTCAGCTGGTGAATTGGCGTACCCAAACGGGCACCTTGTGAAAGTGTATTGGCGGTTGCCGAAGGTGAATGCCAACTTGTGTTGGTCGTCTGGGTGCACTGGAATCGTCCAGAATCCCGAGGCCACATCGAGTGTAGAGAAGATGGTGGCTCCCCTGATTCTGGGAATTTCTTGCTCCAGTTGTGTCATGGGCCATCGTGACAACGGCACCTGCTGATTTAGTTTGCGATAGTCGATCGTGGGTCTCCACTTTCCGTTCGGCTTGAGCACAGGCCAAATGGGGGCGGAGTAGGTACTGTTACAAGTTCGTATCACACCTTTCTCAAGCATAGATTCGATGATTTCCTGCACTGGCTCGTGTGAGGCGATTGGAATCTTGTATTGCTTGACAAAAGTGGGAGGAGCCTCGGGGTGCGTGGGGATACGCACTGTGTGGAGGTTGGTGAGACCACAGTCTAACGAATCTTTAGCAAAGTCTTCTTTGAATTTATACAGGACTTGTCGCAGCTTTTGGCGGTCTGCGTCGTCTTGAAGTGCGTCAGCATCTTGTAGGATTTGTTGCACTTGAGATTCAAAACCTGGATAGGGTTCGTCCGTTGGCTTGTCATCGGTCGAGTTGATTGTGACAGGCATGACAGGTGTATCAGTCTCAGTGACAGGCTGTTGGGAGACTGTGTACACTGCGAGTTGTTGGTCCTCTGTCAGCTCCGTTCTGCACACAAGGTCTTTGGCCGCTGACATGACAGATGTGATGGCAATGAATTGGAAAGGGGCTGTGAGTAGTGTGTTGTCAGTATGCCCTTCAGGTATCAGTGCAGGTGGAATTGGCCCTATGACGGGTAATGTCAGATCAAAGTCATGGAAGGCGTGACTGATTAGCCATCCCAGCCGGTAGGCTTTGGGGATGCTGATGTCAGTTGCTGTGCAATTGTTGAATAAAATGTAGACTACTCGAGATGACACTTCAGTGAGGGGTGTGGCTTCAAGGGTGAGTCTGAGTTCCACACACTCGGGTGACGGTTGGAAGAAAGCCAGTGTGTGGTTTAGGGTTTGGCCCTGTCGCAGGTTGAGTCGCACGGCGACCCCTTTTGTGTAAGCAGGTACCACCGTTCCCTGTTCGTTGATGAGAGTGCAGACTTCTGGGATGGTCTGCCCTGATAGTAGATTGTCATGACTGATGGGAACAGGTGGCTGTAAAGTTAATGGAGCCCATACAACTTCATTTATTATGTCCACATGAGCCTTGAGGCGAATCAAGATGTCTGCTCCGATGTAGACGTCGTGGGCTGGGTCCTCCAGGATCAGGAAGTAATGGGTCAACTGCCGGTGGTTCCAGTTCAAGTTTAAAGCACAGATCCCTTTGGCAGATGTCATTGAGGATGGATCTGGGTTCAAAGGAAAACGTGTGCGTTTGCAGGTGTGGGGCAGGTCTGGAGTCTTTTCAATGATTGCATTGAATAGGGAGAGACTTATGGCTGAGTTATCTGCCCATAGTGCCAGGGTAATGTCTGTTGTGGTCACATCCTGCAACTGCAGGGGAGTTTTCACTTGGGGGTGGTAATTATCAGAGTCTGGCGTTGTTCTGAATGTGCAGAGTAGCGAACTTGAACCCTGATCAGCTGTGAGGACTTTGTCCCCTTGTCTGGCTGATGGAACTTCCGTGAACCCTGTGGCTTGACAGTCGGGTTTGATGGAGTCGTGTGGTTGGAGGGGGTGTGGTTCGCGCACCTGCGCCCAAACTTGGAGGTGCTTGAGGTCTAATAATGGTTCAAAGCGGTCCAGCAGGTCCTTGCCTACGAGGAATTGATACGTATTGACAGGTGAAATATAGACGGGGTGGACTATGCTCATCGGACTGATAGCCAGGTGAATGGGAGCTACGTTCCGTAGCTGGATGTCATTTTGGCTGTATGACTGCACGTTCAGCTCACACGTGTGGAATTTAAGAGTTCTGTTTTGTCTTTGAGCTTTAAACTTCAGTTTTTCAAACAGTTGAGCAGAAATAAGTGTTAGATCGGAGCCGGTGTCCACCAGTGCTTCGATCTGCATTTCCTTTTCCAAGGTAATTGTTAAGTACAGTTTTCGTGCCACTCCTCTCTCAATTAGGTTACCCAGAAGTTGTGGTGTTGAATCTTGCGTGTTGATTGCCAAGCAGTGAGGGTAGGTATCGGGTGGCTCATTGTGGGTGCAGATCAACAAGACCGCACTGTCTGGTACTTTATCATGAGAGCTGCTGCAGTTCCGTTCAGGGAGTGGCGTTGTCAGCTGGTTGTGGTGAGTGCCGCGGTCATTTGGTGCTGTAACAGTAGGTTCAAAAGTCTGTGGTTTGACAGCAGGGTTTTGTGGGGCTGTCAGCTGAATGGAGTGAGTGGAGCTGTCATTGGGTAATGAAACAGCAAGTTCAAAAGTCTGTGGTTTGACAGCAGGGTTTGGTGGTGCTGTCAACTGGATGGAGTTAGTGGAGTTGGTAGTGTGGGAAACATTGTGTCCAGGCCTGTGGGTTAGTCATGCAGTGTCTGGTTTATCTTTGTCTTCCTTGTGGGGTTTCCTTTGGAGGAGCTCTTTCAGGATGTTTACAAGTTCTGTTGTGTCAGGCGTGGCTGCACTGTTCCCGCTGGATTTGGGCTCTATCTTGAGCTTACCGGTGTCTTGTCGGGAGGGGTCCCGTTGCCGGTTCTCTGGGCTTGTGTTTCGGGGAGATCGGGGTCGGCCTCTCCTGGGGTGTCGGTCGGCATCCCAGCTGCCTCCCCCCTTTTGGTTGTGGGGGAAGTGCTGCCGGTCCCAGGATCCCCTGAAACGGTTATTTTGTGGTTTTGGGCGGGCTCCCCCCCACCCACGCTGTCCTCTGCCAGCTTGGAACGGTCGTGGCTGTCTGTTGTTGGGTCCGTAGTTGGTAGGCTGTGCACCTTCTAAATTCAGTTCTGGAAAGGGTGCAGTGACAGGGAAAACTGTGGGGTATTTCCCAGGTTTGTCAGACCCAGTCGTTTGTTTTACGTATGCTTTGTGGGCCAGGTCACGTAATTGTTGAATTGACAGGGTCCGTGGACAAACTAAAACGCCCAGGTGTGCACTTTGAGTGGGGTGGAGATTCCGCAGGAAAAGTGTTTTGAAACTAACGTCCTCTTCCATAAATGCCTCATTCCTCGGTCCGAAGTAAGCGAGTCGCAGACGTTCGTAGTAGGCTTGCGGTGTTTCCAGACGAGCTTGTTTGAGGTCCATTGCCGCAATGATGCCTTGGTCCGAGTCTGGGTCAGAGAATTCGCGGATCAGGGCTTGTCGTAATTGTGGATAATTCTGTTTCACAGATTCTGGCTGTCTATCAAGGAAACTTCTTACAATACGACCAGAAGTGGTCCGAAGGAGGTATAACTTGTCCCAAGTCGTGACGTTGTCCACGGTTTGTAAGTGGAATTCAATGTCGGTTAAGTAAGAGTACACGTCATTGCCCCCGGCTGGATTTGGATTGAATGTAGGGATATTTCTTGCCAGTTTGTCCAGTTCTTTGGATGCTGTGCGGTGACTAGTGGCTCGTCCTTCCGGGACGGGGCCAGCAGGTGAGATAGCGTCCAGACGTGGGTTTTCCTCTTCTTCTTTAGCTTGAAGGGTTTGGCTGTGACCTGCAGGTTTACGGGTGGGGAGAGACGGGGTGATGTGTGTCTCCCCCACCCGCTTACCTTGTAGTTCGTACGCATGTTTGAGTTCACGATGGATGATATCCAGCTCGTCCTTGAGATCATGTCTTTGTTGGACGAGCTCGTCAATTTCAGCTTGGGCTTTCTGCAACAATGTTTCGCAAGCTTTGACTCTAGCGTTTCTGTCTTTTAATTCTGTGCGTGCTCTTGCTAGCAGTTCCTCTCCACGTGTTAGATCGTCACTGAGAGCTGCAGTGGTCTGTCTCTCCGCCTCCACTGTCCTGTCTGTGTCCAGCCGCAGGTCCTCCAGGGCCTGTTGTAGTCTCTCCACTTCCTGTTGTAGTTCCAGACGTGTGTCCTCCTCGTCCTCCAGAAGTAGTTCCTCCAGACGCTGCTGTGTTTGTTCCTTTTGTTTGCAGGCCTCCTCCAGCTGAGTCTTTAGTCCAGCGGTGTTCTTTTCCAGCTTGGCTTTGTCCTCCTCCAGTAGTCGTGCCTGTGACACCAGATAGTGAGAGAGACTCCCGATGATGCGGCTCCAGTCTTTTGAACTGTAGGCCTGTGTGGGGTCCTGGGACATGATCTGGTCCACTTTGTTGTCCAGTTCATGTTGGGTCAGGAGTTTTGGATCACCGAAGTCTTTGGCTAGACAACCCGAAGTCATGGCGGATAACCACGCCTCCAGGCTGTTCCAGTGTTCCGCAGGACTGGATGTACGTGACATTTTGACTCACTGTAGGCGAGAGAAACACAATACACAAGACACACAAGAAGGGCCAATGCAACCGGGTCGTGAAACTAATAAACTATAGGACGGTGTGCCGTCTATAGAAATTTTGGGCTAACTGACTTTAGACAGTTAGGCGGGTCAGTTTGGGACCCGGAATAGAGACTGTTCAGTTGTCCCTGTGTTACTTAGCCTGTTGGGATCTCGTTGATACACTGAAAAACAGGTTATAACAGAACATGCACGGCACGCGTAGGTGAGGATTGAAAAGGAAGGAAGAAACAAAATTAAACAAAAAGGTCCGTGACTTGATCTGGACTGTAATTTGGACACTAATAGCGCGAGGGATGTGCCCAGAGGAAAATATTTACGATTATGTGGTTCATAAGAAAGACAAGGGTTTTTTTTTTTTTTTTTGTTTGTTTGATTATCAAAGTTCAGTTTACCTGAAATGGACGGAGGTCAACCCAGCCGGCCCCTGCTGAGCTCGTTCAACCTTCCTGGCGCTCCAAACACTTGGCCGCCGTGACTTTGGATTCTCCGTTACTCTGCTCACGACCACGCCCACTCAAACAGAGTGACCGTAAACACAACCCTGGTAGTCCCGGAGGTACCAACCAACCAAACGCAATGTAAAGGTGGGTACTACCCAGAACCCACTAGGCCGTAGGCCTAGAGTGACAGGGACTGTCGTTGGTTTGTGCAGTGGTCCCAACAATTAACTTTTGCGTTGGCGTAGAGGCTGGCACTCCGAGGCACCGGATTGCTGATGTCACTACTGCGTGCCGCGGCCAGTGGCAGAGACAGGAGAAACTCAAGAGTCACCTGCACGGTCAGAGTCGGTAACGTCAGTCGGCCAACTTGCCCACAGGGGTCTGCTCGGGGCTCCCCCCTAGTCCACTGCAGGCGCTGAGAGTTTTGCCTATAGGACACACAAGATGGAGTGAACAGAGTAGCTTAACCTGTTAACCGTTGCCAGAGCGCGGGCGCACTGAAGCGGTTTTTTTTATAAATAGTTCAAAGTTACTATCAGATTTAATGTTATACCTTGACAAACTATACATCATTACAAAGATATAAGACTCAAGTTTCAGAATTTGACCACTATTGTATTCTGAGAAACTTATAGCGACAGTTATTTCTTAATTTGTGTCAGGAGTTATGAAATGAAAAAATGAGTCGATACCTTTGATATGAATTATGCGCGTCAGCCGCTTTCATTCATAAAAAAACTCCCGTGCCGTCGTCATGACAGCGATACACAAAACAACGTCCTTCCGGGCTTTTAGCTAAAAAATGTGCAGATTTGGAGAAATATTGATATATTCTCATAGGTTTACATCAGATTTCTATAGACAGGAATAATATTTATTGAATTTATACCCAAATGCGTCGATGTAATCATTATGAGCGTTTGTATACTCTGTTAATGCGTTTTCAATTCATACCAATAGCATGAGGGCGCCCTCGCCGCCCTGTGCACAGTATTAGAACATGAAGAAGTGCCATAATCATGTGACAATCCAGGAAGCCTCGAACACACACACAGCTAACAACAGATCGCGCTGTAACATGGAGAAACAGTCGTTTTGAAGACAATAAACATGTTTGCTATGATATTTGAGTTACCTGTGTTTTTCAATCCATGCCAGGTATTTCCATAATAATAGATTATATTTATAATGTAATGCTAATCTATATAGACTATCATTGTGCAGAACAGTATACAATAGTATATTTTCTGTCTGATTTTTTTATCTGAAGCCAAATTAGATCACAGAAAATTATTTAAAATACTCGATTTGCTTTATAAAGTAAGTTTATAAGCACAAACATGGTTTTAATCTCATAAATTGTCGTGTATTGATGGTGTGCTAAGCTAACATGCTAGCTAGCCCTAGGTGCACCTGCCACCTAGAAGTTATATTTTTATTATTTTTTGAACGCTTACTGAAATGTTTCTTTATTCAAGAAATGCATTTAAAACAGTTTAGAATGTAAGGGTGAACTTTGAGAAAATAAATTAGTGACTGAAACCATATGAATAGCATGTGAATAGCCAGTCGTTAGTAACTAATGCAGACAAAAGAAATGCATATTTAGAGCCATAACCAGGCTGGAGAGGTGTGAATGTGTGCAGGGGGAGACTGAGACTGAATGGGGCTCGTTTGCACCACAAAACAATAAAGACAATATACTGCATAGATGGTAAGAAGATGACACTAAATATCAGTAGCATTTTAGCATCAAATCAAAATAAAGTCACATGACATGGTCTTGAAAAACATTTCACTAAATACAGAGTTTTGGACTTATTATCTTAAGATTTTAAACATAAAATGTTTAGACATGTGGCATTAGCTGTAGTGCATTTCTAGACTGCTCCAGGGCCAACTTCAATTTTATTTTCATGAGGATGTTTCATAAAAAATAATTTCTAATAACTTTACAAAACTTTGAAGCTATTTATAACAATTTTTGTCATTATGACAATAATTAATTCTACATTACAATAAACTGCCAGGTGTCAGCTTTCAAATGAGATCATACTTGTGCTTTTAGTACAAAGGGTTCATGAACTGTATCTGTTTCAGTTTGGGTATGTCATTTCTTGGGATTTTTCAAAAGTGGGGTTGCAGCTTAACAGGTTAAAGTGAATTTAAGATTTCTGGCTTACACCAAATTGAGTTATGGGGAAAATAGGACAAAAGTCAGATGGGCCTGCGAGGGGTAAATGAAAACAATAATAATACAAATGATAAAGGAAACTTTGAAGAGAGAAAGAAAATCAAAGTAACCTGGAAGAGGGTGTGGTGGACTGCTGCAGTGGGTTACTTAGGCCTCAAGGGGGCGTCTCTCTGTGGTGCACCCTAATTGTTTGACACAATTTAAAATCTTAATTCAACATTGGTTCAAGATCACATCCAACTAAGCCTGAGGAAGAGTCACAAGTGAATTAGAATTGATTTCGTATAATAATCACAATAACTGAAGTTATTAAATTTAGTAACTCTATAAATTTGTAGCAGGCAGATGGCTGGAATGTGAAACTGGAAATAACCAAATTAAATTAAGTTTAAATTTCACCTCAAATCTAAATTTCCTTGGAGAGAAAAGCTTGGTTGTTTTAGAGAAATAGGAAGATTTCTAAAAAAAAAATTAAAATAATTACTATAACATTGAATTTGTTATTAAAATGATTATTGAATGGGAATAAAACCAACCAAAATTACTGAGCGAAAAGGGAAGAAAGTAATAAAACAAGGTTTTTTTTTTTTTGAAATAGGAAGATTTCCAAAGCTGGAAATAATCAATATAACATTGAACTTGCTATTAAATGATTATTAGATGGAAATAAACCCTAACAGAATCATCGAGGCAGCTTTAGAAATGGAAGCAGCAGAGTAGAGTGACCAGAAGAGGAGGAGGGATAGTTGACCCGGAGGGGCGTGGCCACGAGGGGCGCTTGTTCGGTTCCGGGTGAGCTATCAGTGCTTTTGGATCGAGACACTCTATAATTTCCGGTTCCCTTTCTGGGAATTTAATATTCACAATAAAATGTCTCAGTCCAAAATAACAGGGTTGTTTTAACGAACTTAGCGTGCTGTAAATACAAATAGGTATTTAAACAACTTCTTAGATACTTATGACCGTGAATTTTGACTCACCACGAGTCAGGGCGGAAGGAATAACGACCAACAGGTCTTTACCTGTGGTTGACCACGCGGTGGCAGTGTTACGCTAACGCGGAACGCGTCACCGGGGCGGTAATTTGAGACGTATCAGAAATTACACTTTGCAAACGTGCAGGCTTTCGCACGGCACCAAACAACGCTGCAAAATAAATTCTTTAAAGACCACGGCCGGTCTTTGCAAACATAAAACAACACTGCAAATCAAAAGTTCGCGGCGGAACTGTTTCTGGTCTTTATAGACGCTTGAAACGGGGTTTTTCCTTCTGGTTAGCTAGACCAGGGCTTTAACCCGTATTTTATCGTTTCTTAACGACATACCATCAAATATATATATTTGTTTCTGACCGGAGTAGCGTACTTTTGCTCTCGGGTTTTACAGAAATACCGGTAACAATGCCTGAGGGACTCCTCTGTTCCCATACAGGTCTCAAAACAGAATTACATGTAGGGTCACAATAAAAAGAGAATTTTTTTTAATTTTCTCTAATTCTGGACTCGCAACAACACTGTAAATACTGCAGTTTCCCCAATAACCAGGTTTGCTGGCGGGTAATGGCTTTTCGCCCTTTGATCAGTTTTCGAGTCGACTTAGTACTTTTCAATAACGTTATAAGATTCAAGCGCGCACACAATCATTAAACTTTTGAAAAATCACACATGAATACAAACTTGCACAATCTGTATCAAACTGAGTATGAGAGTGCCCACATTCCTAGACACCAATAAATATGTAACAACAATGACTTATGTTAGGGAATTAATTAGCTCAAATTAGCCTTAATGTGAATATGCATATGTTGCTTACATGAATTAAAGAATTACCAAATAGGGAATTGGTCAAAACCTCGGCTTATATCAGCGGTTACACAATTACTTGTAGTACTCCCTGATATAGACGGGTAGAATATGTTCAATTTGGGGAAATTGTAGGTATAAGTTGAAGAATGTTCATTTATTGTACGAACTGTATGTCCAGCACACAAAAGGTACAATATCTGAACGGAAATCTCACGTCTTTAACACTGATAGACAATCTCTTTTCTGTGGCCACAAGAAAATAACTTATCTTAGTGTTTTAGACCATTTGAGATTTCTTTCCATAGCAAAATTTATCGTAGAGCGTTAAGAGGTAAAGATCTGCACTACTCAGGGACTCAGTATTGAAACAAACAGGCAAACTTAATTCAAATGATTTAACAAAGTTTATTCAAACGAGCTACTGGTTACATATACTAATTTTAAATCACACAGGAGTAAATATGCATAAACAAAACAATATACGATCGCAGATAAGGAATATAACAAAATAAACGTAAGATCAAAGGTTAGAGTAGGGGAAGAAAAGGGAGAATATAAGAGAGAGAGAGAGAGAGAGAGAGAGAGAGAGAGAGAGAGAGAGAGAGAGAGAGAATTTTAAGAAAAGGTTTTGTGTGTGTACACTGAGAGTGTGGTAAGGAGAGGTGTGTGTGTGTGTGTGTGTGTGTAGGAGCACGCCTTTAGCAGCACGTGGCCGTGTGTTTATGTCTAGGAAACACGTGGAGAGGTGGACGTGTATGGGTGTGTGTAGGTGCAGATGTGTGCGTCAAAGAGTGTGTAAGTGTGAGTGAAGAGAAATGAGAGATAGGTAGAACAGTTCAGTCATTCACCTGAAACCCCAACAGACACAGTAATATTAGACACTTTAAACAGCACTTCAGATTGGAAATTAAGGTCTACGTTACGTCTGAGTTGTAGATCGGCCCTCTTTGTGTGGTCTCGTCTGTGTTGGACGGAAGCAGAGTCACGTGATTACAGCGTCTAGTTGCTATAGCGACTTGAAGCGAGCGGAACTCAGCAAAAGGATCTTTAGCTTTAAGTTGGTATCTTGGGTTGGTTGAAGGAGACTATCAAAACTGAAGTAAGGTAGTTTGAAGAAAATAAAACTTGGAAGAAAAATGAAAATAAACGCGAACGAAGCTTCCAAGGATGGAAGAAGGCGTGTCGTCTCTCTCTCTCTGGCGATGTGCACTGAGATCAGAGAAGCGCGGCATTTTGAAGGGGTTAAGCCCAGCCTCTTTAGGTGCGTGACCCAATCGCCTGGAAGGGCGATTGTGACTACCTCCTGACGTTTTGTGGAGGCTCACGCCCCTTCCTAATAGTTAAGGAGAAGCTAAATTTGTTCCTATCGTTAATAACACTGGATTTAATAAAATAATGCGTCTTCGGAGATTTTGGGTTAAAGATTCCACACCGTTGGGATTTATGGAACACAATGATACCACGAATGGTATCTCTATGACATAGTCACCCATGGATACATGATTTTTCGCGATTATAGTCACATCAAATGGATTACAAATCAATAAACTATATAGGCATAATATTTGGGGACAAGGGATCATGCATACATCAAGAGAATACATTTTAAACATTTCACAAGATGATTTTGATTCACACGTGGTAGGATCTGTGTGTTTCTGTGTGTGTGTGTTGACACAGTTTGAGAGTTCAGGCTTGGCGCTGAACTTTCGTCCTTGAGGGAGGGGTGAGAGGTTATGTGTGTGTGCGCTTTTCTGGTCTTGATGAGATTATCAGTTTAGCACATCTGGTTAGACAGAGCTCTTTGTTTTCTGAGCGTGTTAAATGAGTGTCTAAATGTAAATAAATGTCAGAGAGAGGATCCTTGGGGTTCTCTCGAGATTGCTCTTATTGGTCAGCGGATGTTCGCCAAGCCATAATTCCGAGGTCAGCAGTAAGGAATCTCTGTTTTCAGATTAGGCAGTTAATGATTTGCGCAAACACCGACGTCGCGCACATGCGCATCACATATTCAGTCCACAGGTATGCGCGTTTGAATATATATGTGCGCAGGCATGTAGTCCTTCTTTACAAATCAACCCTCAACAAGCTACTTGTGACACTACAAAATACAGAATTATTTATCGCGTCTGCGTAATCACGTAGTTACTCTGTACAGATAAAAACGACAACGTTCGACTGAGCCTGGTTTCTCCCAAGGTTTCTCCCAATGTTCAACAATATTATTGATCTGACTGCATTGACACCATTATATGAGAACCCCTAGCGGAGAACCCCCTGCACTAGCCAAACACATTTAGAAATGTGCCATCTTTGCTCATTGCGACTTGTGGGCACTAAGTTATGGACTTTTTTTAGCAAATTACCTGAACCACTAATGCTATTTGGCTAATGGCTCTAGAGCCGCAGTCCTGCACAGGTCCGATTTTGTAAATCCGCACCCGCCCATACCCGCAGTGCTTAAAACTGCATCCGACCCGTTTTCCGACAGCAGCACTAATTAAAATCTGTGCCCGACCCGCTTAAAATAGAACCGACACCCGACCCACACCCGAAATAAAATCAGTTTAGCCTATCACATTATATACACACTTACAAAAATGCTGGAAAAACAAAATACAAACAAAACAATTCAAACAGAATGCAAAAAATTCAAGGCTTGTGCTAATACAAAAAAATCCCTCACCGTGTACTGCCTCAAAGTGTCTTATATCATTGCATACAAAGTTCACAGAGACAGCCTGGTTATGGTGTCCTTCGCATCTCTACGAGGCACCTTCATTTCTGTCCCCTTTGAAAAATACTGTTCGATAGAACTGCTTGGTTTGTTACTACAGTTACATGTAGAACTGTATATTTGCCTTTCTTCTGTGTGCTGTATCACAAATCTTTCTTAACCTGAGTATCTAGATGGGAAACTCTAAAATACTAGAGTATAGTGTCCGAATTCACTCACTTGTTTTCATTCAGTCCTTCAAGTGGACTATATTAGTTGAGTAATGTAGGGAATAGTGAATGAGGATATAGGGGGCAATTTCAGACACAGCCACAGTCTTAACTTAATGGCTATGTTTATGCAACTGGCCTTAGGAGTTCAATTAGGAAATTTAAGTAGCTTTTATAAACGTGCCTAAGAAAAAAACATTACTGGTTACTTCAGTTACATTACTTCAGTCAAAACAATGGCTTTCAGTTAAAACAGCTCAAACATGCATTTTAGTCTGGGACTATGCTTAAGCCTTGTCTGTGAATCCGGGCACAAGTTTGATTTAGAAGTTCAGAGGAAACCCTAACTAGGATGTCTTAGAAATATCAACACTGTGCTGCTGTGCAACTATGTCAATATCACGCCTTTGAAAGCCAGAGCTGTTTCTTTTGCACTGCAACAACAACTGCAGCGAGTCACAAAGTCACGCTGACCTATTCAACACCTGTGAGCTGTAACACAAGCCAATAGCACGAGTGCCACACATGACAACAGCATTATGCAGTCGCTCTTACTGTGTCTTGCTCATCATATTTTCCAGCAGAAAAAAAAAAAACTCTGTTCCTGTCAGTGTTCATTCAAATGCTTAGACAGATTAATATTTTGGAATATTTTGGCCACACAGACGGTCCGCGGCTGCTTAAAGGGTTAGTTCACCCAAAAATGAAAATTCTGTCAGTAATTACTAACCCTCATGTTGTTGAGAGCTGTCTCATTCCTCCATAGGCCTCTATGTTATTGAAACTTGCCAGCCCAGAAAGTTAGTAAAGACAATGATTAAAATAGTCCAAGTGACTTCAGTGGCTCAACCATAAGTTTATCAAGCGATGAGAATCATTTTTGTGCGCAAAAAAAATAAAAAAAAATAACGACTTTATTCAACTATTCATTTTCTTCTGTGTGGGCCTCTGAGTGAGTTCACGTAGTGTAACAGCGCACAAAAAGTATTCTCATCGCTTGATAAACTTATGGTTGAGCCACTGTAGTCACTTGGACTATTTTAAACATTGTCTTTTCTAACTTTCTGGGCTGGCAAGTTTCAATAACATAGAAGCCTAAGGAGGAGCAAGACAGCTCTCAGATTTAATCAAAAATATCTTAATTTGCGTTCCGAAGATGAACGAAAGTCTTATGGGGTTGGAACAACATGAGGGCGAGTAATTACTGACAGAATTTTCATTTTTGGGTGAACTAACCCTTTAATATTCTAAAGCATAGACCTCTAAATTACCTGAATTGATAATAAATTCTAAAAGGTGTTCGGTATTTAAGTTGTAATGCGAGCAGGATCTATTCAAATTTAACGTATGGCTTCAAATCACCTTTATTTATATAGCGCTTTTTACAATACAGATTGTTTCAAAGCAGGAAAATACTGCAACAAAGTTTGTTTCTAGAAGAAAATATCGTCACAGTCCAGCTTAAGTAAGTTCAGTGATGGTTAATTTTTGTTGTAAAAAAGTTATTAATTTAGTTAAGTTATTTATATAGCCGCTCTGGTGAAAACCATGATGTCATCGTCCAGCTCAGTTCAGTTCTCATATAACGGTGTCAATGCAGGCAGATCAATAATATTGTTGAATATTAAGTGTCCCCAACTAAGCAAGCCAAAAGAGACAGTGGCAAGGAACCAAAACTCCATCAGGTGACAGAATGGAGAAATGTCTAATGGTGACATAATGATACTAAGCGAGACAGTGGGTGCCTGAGCCTCCCCAGCTCTACAGCTCCCCACAATTTTTCAATGTAAATCTGTGGTGAAAAATGGAACTGCAGCGCCCCTCTTATAGAGATCCATTGGGGCAGATTTCAGGCTGCCCCGCTTATTTTCACGTTACTTTACGTAAACTTCGCTCCAGACCAAGACGATATCAATCCACTTCAGCTATGTGTTTGCATCAGGTCAGTAACTAGCTGGCATGTCTGTTCTTCCTATGTGGAGTAACATATCAAATGAATGAAAGTATAAATCCTTTAATTGAAACGTGCTCATGTGAAGGCAATTCCAAGAGTGTTCTATGCGTTTGTCATGTGTGTAATTAATTACAAAATAATCAAAATAACAAAGTTACTAAATAACGAAAAGTAAGGAATTACTCTTAATTTCATGTCATGCCATTTAATTTCTTCCGATGTAATTGCATTAAACACTGAAAAGACTATAGAACAATTCTATATAAAAACAATAGTGGACTTAACATCAAATTTTAATGTTAATGTTTTTAATATAACCTTCTCACTTTACACACTTTGGTCAGTTAAAGAATAATTTATGCAATTTACATATTGTTTAATTAAAAGAATTAAAAGTGCAGTTTCATGTCTATCCTTGTATTATTCAACTGGCTGAGGGGTGATATGGGATTTATAAAGTAATTAGTAATAAGTAATCCAATACTTTTGAAATTGAGTAATTAGCACAGTAATCACATTACACTGTTGAAAATGTAATTAGTAGCAAGTAATTAATTACTTTTTTAGAGTAACTTACCCAACACTGCTTGTCAAGTAACATTAGAGCGCCACCCTCAGGCTGAATAACGCAACCACTACCAAAAGTGTGTCTGCTTGTTTTCAGCGATTGTAATATAAAACTAACAAAATGTTTATCATAAACCACCGCTAAGACCCAGAATTTGCCCAACCTAAATGTACGGTCAGAAACCGCTACTGGTTTTAGAGCCAATATTCCTGGGCCATGAGGACGTATATGAATCACATGACGGCCACTGATCAACTGTAAGTGCCAAAGCTTCCTGGATTATGAAAGTATCCACAGCTTGAAATAACATGACCTTTGCCGAAGTGAATGTGACAGTCAAGAGTATGTGTGTGTGTGTGTGTGTGTGTGTGTGTGTGTGTGTGTGTGTGTGTGTGTGTGTGTGTGTGTGTGTAAAATCTATAAGCAGAACACACATTACAATATGACATGGTGGGTTTCTCTACGTCACTCTTATTTCTGTCTTATTTCCATGTGACCAGACCAGCATTCCCTCATAAAACATTAAACACATATGGACAATGCGACACACCAATATTAAAGTGGGTCAGGAAAATATATATATTATATTTTAATAATATCTGTTTTCATTCCTGTCAAGGAATTCAAGCTCACTTAATATTTATTGATAAACAGTATTTATGCATTGCAATGATATTATTATTATTGAAATAATATCTCCATTTAATTTAATAATGAATTTGCATGTTTTGGAGAAAGACGTACAAACTCTTTCACAATGTCTCTCTATGGAACTAGTTTGTGAGGGATCTCTAGTTGGATTGAATAGAATTGGACATGAGAACACATTTGGATGTTCCCCAATGCATTTTATGATCACTTTATGCAATATTAACCTTACGTATCAGAGATATCACAGACATTTACGCAACATTAGATGCAATATTATATTATAGTAGTTAGAATTTTTAGATAATGTGGAAAAAATGACTAAAATCCAAAATTCTCCCTGAAATCATTAAACGTTATTGGACACTGACTGTATCGTTCACGTTGTCTATTTTTGTCTGGGATTATTTAAAATATAAACTCTAGCCTCACCAGCAAACACTTAATCTGATCCGCTCCTTGAATCATATGCTTTAGTTTAAGGTCAAATATTACAGAAAGGATATTGACAAAAGAGATAAAAACAAGCACATACCGCCCCCTAGTGTGAACAAAGAGCACAGACAGAAAGTCTGCATTATCGTTTGTTGTTATTATAGATCTAGAATGAATAATTCTTGGTTTGTAATCTGCATACTGCAAGTCTTTTTTGATAACTATATTTATAGACCTGTGTCACATTGCTGTGCAACTGAATTGAGTCATGTGCTTCTTGTTTCCTACATGAAAAACAGGAAACATTGATGGATGTGATGTTATAGCATATAATAATACAATACATAGTTTGTTTTTCTTAACCAATAAAACAAAAGTGGTGTCTTTCAAAATAATTAACTACTACCTTGCAAACCATTACATGAAAAAGTTTAAAGATAAGTTTTTAAAAAAAAGTTGCACTTTTTGTGGTAGTTCTGTTGTTAATGTTTTTTTTTCATCTACTAGAAAGCCTGATATTTCAGGATTTATAATGGCTGTGAATTGTATTGGAAGGATATACTGTGGTGCTTTGTTGATTATGGTCAATCTAAGAAAGGACAATTTTGCATAACAAATTCACAGAACCAAATATTCTATACCTGTCTTTTTTTATGAAGGAATTTGAGCAATAACTCATACTATATCCTCCTGGGACCCAGGAATAGAATTTTGTCCTCTGTAGTGAAAATTATATTTTAGTGAATTTCTCTGACACCATGCATGTCACAGTTTTATTCTGGATGTCCTGTAAAGAGCACATTCAGTGATTTTAAGAGATACCAAATGTTTGGAGGTTCCACCATGAAAACAACTTTTCCTTGGTCTTTAAAAAAGACTAATTAATTAGTCATTAAACATTAATTTAGTGATTAAATGTAGCACTCTTATTATTTAAATCAGACTACTTTTCAAATTGTATTTCATAAATCAAAATCTCAAGAAAATGTTATGGGGGTTCAAATCAAAATATGACTTTCTGTTACAGAGCAGGGCATTGATTTAATACATGTACACTGTAGAGGACACCAGACACCTGTTTGTTTGTTTGTTTTTTCTCTTGTTTTATTTTGTTTCTTACTGTTATTTGTTACAGCCTGTATCAGGGGTCTCCAACCCTGGTCCTGGAGACTTCAGTTCCAACACAGTTATTTTCACATCATCCTGAACACCTTGATAAACTGCTTCAGGTGTGTTTGATTAGATTTGGAGCTACACTGAATGGGTCTGCTAAATAATAATTGTATATAAACCTAAAAGTATTTTATTCATATTTATAAAAAAAATATATATATTGGCATTAGAACTATTACAATTATACATATTTCCTCACAAATGGCTAATTCTAAAATGGACACTTTAGCACACATGCACAAAATGATGTTTGGATGTGCAGTGTTACATACCTCATCCTGTCTGAACTCTTCTTGTTATTGTGAAAATCCCATTAAATGAGCAGAAAGTTAGAAGAACTTGATGATGTGGTGTGTGAATTTTCATTTAGTCCGTTATTTGACGTATAAATGACGTTGCAAGAGTTGATAATCCAGCCAATAAGCAGATGGGGGTTTTCTTCCTCACAGTGACGTAATAGCGAATCCCTTTTTGAGCTGAATTCGTGATTCTTGATGCTGTTGCAGAGCAGAAATGTAGACGCGTCACCATTGTGTGTGTTGTGGGTTACGTCCTTTAGATCGTTACACTGTATTCACGTGTGATGCATTGGATGAGCCTCTGTAGCTTAGTTTAGTTTGACTAGGCCTGATAAGAAGATAACCCTGACTATCTGAGGGTTTATAATTGAATACATTTATGATAGAATGTCGTTGTTTTATAATAAAAGCACCAGAAACCATATTTTATGAGAGTAAATTAAGGAAACAATAATAGCCCAATGTCTCCAGAACCGTCTGGAAAGTTGCTATGGAAACACATTTAGTCTCCTAAAGGTTGCAGTTTTCACCTCTGTCCACTAGATGACGCTATTGTATTGTTAAAAAAAAAAAAAAAAAAAAAAAAAAAAAAAAAACTCGTGCCCAGAGTTGAGCGCACATTGTTGGAATCGAGCTCTGCTCATGCATTCCATGCGCATCTGTTGATAATATGAAGAAATAAAGAAGCTTACGTCAAAAATAATGCTGATCATTAAAAGTCTATCCCTGCAGTGCTTCTAACATAGTGCGAATTCCTATTTCCAAGTAATTTTAAGATGTCATAACATTTCAATGCTAATTTGCAATGGCACCGATTTATGACACAACCTGAAAATAAAGTATGTCCCTAAAAATTATTAATAATCTCAAAACTGGTTTGCTCTTCTTCTGATCATTCTCAATGAAAGCACAGAGATATGTGTTTCTCAGATTTCAAAATTAATCGCTAGACATTAGCTTAAAAAAAATAGAAAATAATAACAATAACAACAGCAAATGAGCTGGGTAAGTCGTTTTCCAAATGACCTTGCAGTTGAACTGTCCTCGTTAGAAAAAATAAATAAAACAAATAACAAGATTTAGCCTATGTATGTATTTTGGTCCTACTATTTTTCTCCAAATAAGCAAATTGGATGTAAACTTTATCGCACTGTCACCGAATTTGTTGAAAAACCAACGGATTACGCACCAATGAATTTATGTCTACGAATAAAGTGCTACACGTTGATTTAATTGGGCTTGCTAATAATAACATACGTTATATTTTTTCCTATTTGTTTATTTTATTTTTGCGCCTACAGCTAGCCTACGTCTCGCGCTTCGATGATCGGCGATCACAACAATGGAAGACAGTTTGGAAAACAATCGAACAATCACGTTATAGCTAAAATCCGCTGTCGTAGATTCCAAAAGAAGTCCGTGTTCCACGCAGATCATCGGACATCTACTCAAGCCAGCGCCAGGGATGAGGATGTACTCACAGTCACAGAGAAAGGTGCGCTTCTTTGGGTCTATAATTGGCTTTCAACATTCATACATCAGTAAGCTTTCCTGCGTATGCTTTACGCGGGCTGCAGTTGGTGTATTTGACTGAATCCCCATCCTCTGAATCCTGATAGTCTGATTTGGAAAGGGACGCTTTGCTGTCGCTCCTTTTAAATTCCTCAAACGAGGATTGCTGCTGGCCACACGTTACATGCGTGTATTGCATCTGCTCCCCGTGTTCGGTCTCCCTGTGGTAGAAGTAATTGAAATTGGACACGATGACGGGCACTGGTAGAGCAATGGTGAGCACACCAGCGATGGCACATAAAGAGCCCACTATTTTGCCACCGATGGTGACTGGGCACATGTCCCCGTAGCCTACAGTTGTCATGGAAACCACTGCCCACCAGAAGGCATCGGGGATGCTGCTGAACCCCGAATCGGGGTCGTCTGTCTCGGCGAAATACACGGCGCTGGAGAACAGTATAACTCCAATGAAAAGGAAGAATATGAGGAGACCCAGTTCCCGCATGCTTGCTTGAAGGGTCTTTCCCAGGATCTGAAGCCCCTTTGAGTGTCTGGAGAGCTTGAATATGCGGAACACCCGCACCAAGCGAATGACCCTCAGGATGGCCAGAGACATCGCTTGCTGGCCGTTGCCCTGATGCTCGGCCAACTCCAGACCCAATGTGATGAAGTAGGGAATAATGGCCACTATGTCGATTGTGTTCATGATATTCTTAAAGAAGGCTGGTTTGCTCGGACACGCGAGAAACCTCACGAGCAGTTCAAAGGAGAACCAGATGATACAAAGGGTCTCCACGATAAAGAAGGGGTCTGTGAAGGGATTGGGCTTCTTTAAACTGGCAGTTCCATTTAATGCGAGGGGCTCCTCGTGTATTTTCCCGTCCTCCCTAAACTCAGGTAAAGTCTCCAAGCAAAATATGACAATTGATATCAAAATGACGAGCACTGAGACTATTGCGATGCCCCTCGCGGGTCCAGAGCTCTCGGGATACTCGAACAACAGCCAAACCTGCCTCTGGAACTCGTTTACTGGCAAAGGTCGCTCTTCCTCCTTGATGAAGCCCTCGTCCTCCTTAAAATTCTCAATGACTTCTTCTCCCAACTCGTAGAATTTGATTTCCTCCATAAATATGTCCACAGGAACATTGACGGGTCTCCTCAGCCTGCCTCCAGACTGGTAGAAGTAGAGAATGGCATCAAAACTCGGTCGGTTCCTGTCAAAGAAGTACTCGTTCCTCAGAGGGTCGAAGAAGCGCATTCTTTTCCTGGGGTCACCGAGTAAGGTGGCAGGGAATTGCGCCAGGGTTTTCAGTTGGGTTTCGAAGCGCAGTCCGGAGATGTTGATGACGACCCGCTCGCAACACTCCTGGTCTGCCCGTTCATGTTCGTAAACATCTTGGGACAGGACTGTCAATGCCACAGTCTCGTCGAGGTTCTCCCCGGGCACCACAGTCATGTTTGTCCCCTCAAAAGGGCGAGTCGTTTTCGCGCCCCGGTCCTCGCGCTGTTCGTGGAAAATGGTCCAAGCACTTGTAGAGCGGCGCGTGTCGCGTCACTTCGCGCGCATTTTCCTCACAGAGGTGTCTCCTCATTCCCTCCCCAAGATGAGGCTGGCAGTCTGGACGATTGGCTGTCACATTCACAGCATTTTAAGCAGCAATGCCCTCCCTCGCTCGCTACGAGCTCTATGGCAAGCCGGAGCAGTATTTAAACAAATTAATATTATATGTTACAGGTGCTTTATTTTAATTAGTCTATTGTAAGGAGTCTAACTGAAACTACATATGTCATTTTCTCTAGTAACTATACAAGATGTGTGTTTATGAATATTGTTTTGCAATATTTCAACTTGAGTAGGCCTATAAATGTTTATTTTGACTTTCACTAATTAAATACTTGCCAACCCTCCCAGCCCTGTTGTTACTTTTGCAACTGCAAACCACAGAACTAGCACAACTGCACATACAGGTAGAAGCTGTACACTGGAAAACATGTTTGTAATTGTTAACAGAAAAATACTGTAAAAGTACAACAATAAACACATGTTAATTGGTCAAATGTAAGTTACCTTATATATGTTAATTGGTTAAATGTAAGTTATATATATGGTGAAAAAATGTAATTGGTTTAACATCAGTCGTTTTATTGCAAAATAACGTTTATTTGCAAGTAATAATTATGAATTACCATATAATTTACAAATATTTAAAAAAAAAGTAAAAAGACATCCCAGAAGTCCCTGTGTTACACATAACATATGATTACATTTTTATAAATAAACAATTTTATAAATATTTTTGTTATCAATGTAGGTTACATTAGTTAGTTTTTTGTTGCATTTTCTGTTATTTAGGTAATTGTAAATAAAATCCACTGAAGTTTGTAGAGAACCCAAGTGCAGTTTATTTACAAAACAAGATCATAAAGGCATGGCATGAACTCAAGACATGGACATGATGCTTACCACAGTGGTTACTACTTGACAAGGATACGTGGCATACATGAGGGCTTTAATACACACAATGACTAATGACAAGACAATGGACACCTGTGAACAATGAAACAATCAGAACATCACACATAAGACAAGGAAACACATGGCAGGATCATGTGAATAAAACAGGGAATCGCATGACAAGACATGAAACATGACTGACTTGAAAGATGAACCAAAATAAGACTTGACAGTAATGTTTATTGCACTATTTTAGGGCCATGTGTGTTACCCTGATGGTATTTTGTCTTTTGTATGACCTTGTTTTGACCATGTTTTGATCAACTCTGATTCATCATTTTAGCATTCTATTGTGCCACCTGTATTATTGCAGGGGTTTTCAAACTTTTTGTGTGTGTGGACCACTATTTGTATTTAAGAATTTTCGCGGACCACCTCATAATACACATAATAAAATACAGAGTCCTACCTGAATTAATCTGCACCTCTAAATAGGCTTAGGCTACTAGCACTAAAACTATAACTGGTCATCACATCAGTAGCTACAACAGACTTGTTAAAAGAAAGTTTACTGCACACAACGGCTGCCACATATTTAATTTATTTATTTACTCAAGCGCCCGATCGAGGGCAATCAGGGCATAATCAGGTTCATTTGAACAACAGGCTTGAAATATATACAGTAATAAGAACACTGGAATATAGTCAACATTTCAAAACCTTTGGCGATTTTAGGGGATTATTAATCTTCAGAGTTTTACAAGTCCTCAAAAAGTACAGGCTTGAGTTTGTCCACTTAACAGCACATCTGCAAAACATTTCAGAAACGCGAGATCAAGAAACTAACTGGAAATTAAAATAATAACAGGCCTTATTCATTCCATTTATAAACATTTCGTTTCATAAACTAGATGCCTATTACTGTGCGTTCACAGTTATAGACCCCTTTTGCGCCTACGTCACGGCGCTAGCTGGAGGCAAAACAAACGGAAAACTGGAGGCGGTTAATACAAACCAGCACAGATTCGGCTACATAATAAGGAGCTTAAATTATTATTTTTATTATTAAAAGTCATTTTGTTGTGTTCTTGGGTGCAAGAATCAATGAAAAATGAGTATGCTGTATCTGGAATTTTTATTTCTAGAAAATATTCATATCATTAAAATTGCACCGTAGTGTCACTCTTTACATTGTCGTCTTGGCGCTGGCTAGGCAGAACTGCAGATCGCACCACACAAGTCTTTACATGACCATTCAGCACATAGTTATTGGTCAAGCGTATCACTAGACGCGGCAGGCGCGAATTTGACATAATCCCTTTTTGTACACATTGTATCAATTCGCGCGTCAAGAGCGAAATTGACGCGCGTAAAAACAAAAGTTTGAAGCGAAATTTCATCCGGTGTGAACGCACCATTAAAGGCTATGCGTGTGATGTGATAATGAGAACATATTAATTTGCCTCTGCCCTTTTCTCCTCAGAGAACCTGTTGCTATCCACCGAACCAATGTTGTGGTTCTAACGGCACTGAACTTGAATGTCACGGCCGATCACCACTAGGCTATTAGTAATCACACAATAACTTGACTATTTAATTAAAATGTTATATCAATATAGGCCTACATATTCTTTTTACTTTTCTTTTTTTATGGGAATTTCCTGGTAAAATGAAGGTAAAAAAAATATTATTTTATATTTTATTTTGCCTTTCCACGGACCACCTGCAGTACCCTCACGGACCACTAGTGGTCCGCGGACCACAGTTTGGGAATGGCTGTATTATTGTGTTGTTTATCGGTACATCAAAAGGCAGATTTTGGTGGCTTAGTTTAAGTATTAACATTATATCAGTTAATGAATTATATGGTTATAAGTTGTTAAATATACATGCATGCTGTAAAACTAGAAACACTGTCCAATGTGATCTAATGAGTATTCGTATGTATTTGTACGTAAAGTGTGGTTCAACTATTTGCATTTACTTGCATAGACATTGAAACGTACAATATTGACCCATGACAGTATCTAATAATTAATTGAATAATTATTTACATATGAACTTTACAGATGTTCAAATGTGTATGAATCCTTATTTATGAATATTAAAATGTGGCATTCATATTTTGATTCTGTTGTATTCAGTTGCCATATCAATGACATTATGTTTTCGGTCGTATTTATTAAACGCAGTTTACTAATTTATTTAATATGAAATTGTAACATTTCACTCTATTCTGTGTGACTTCTGCTGCAAACTCATTTTGAAGGATTACATGATATTCTGGTGTTCTTTGGTCATTTTTGACCTAAATATGTTACAATTTTTTTTTCTTCTTAATCGAAATGGTACGAAGGTTTTGGCACTTGCTATGTGAGCACACACACACCAAAACTCATGGACATGATTCAACACATTAAATGGTCCTGAAAAAAATAATCACACTGACCGCATCCAAAATGACTGGAAATGAATGGGAGATGAATTTCATCTAGTGGAAACTTTTGGTACTGCGGCCAACAAATTTTTTTTTAGATATCAGGCTCAAATATTTAACAGTTTTTCTCACAGTTTTAGAGTAAAACATGTTCTTGGAAATGTATTTTTCATATAATAATTAAAAATAGTATTTTTTGTCTTTAAAAAGAGATCAAACTTAAGTCTGTGCTCTAAAGCATTCAAGATTTACAACAGTTAAGGTTGGAAATTCAATTTTCAGGTCTATGCTCAAAAAGTGAAAAAATGGATTATAAATACAGCGCAAATATAATTTAGTACTACAAAATCCCCTAAAAATACAAAATATTAAATAAAAAGCATCTAACTAAAATGTAGTACTTTGATTTCATTGAAATAAAAAATTAATTTCTGTAATTTTTGACCGACACGCGAAGAGCACCAGAGGGTTAAAAAAGACTTCCCTACACTTTAAAACCTTAAAATGAATAACATTTATGTGATCGTTTAACCATGACTTACCATTTAATATTTATTTTGTTTGCTGTGGACAGGTTTTTTCTTAGTATATTCCTATGCTGTGACTGACAATAGAACCATAAAATACACCAAAAATGCAACATAAATTCACAAAAAAATGCAACGTAATTTTACAAAAGTAATCAATTTTATTTGTGCACTGTAATCTAGATCTTTAGAATCCATGCGACTGCGAGGAGCAGACCCAAATTCAAGCCATTATTCAGCGACCTTCATCTCCATTTTCAGCAAAGACTGTAAACGTCAAATAAAACTTGTTATAAATTTAGAAATTGTCGCCTCAAGAAGCTTTACGTCACATTTTACGGCAGTGATATCAAACTCTCATTGGCTCTTGCCTGATTCATCACAAATTGTGACAAGCCGTGTTTTGGGTGATGTGCCTTTTGAATGAGAAATACGTGCCTTCACGGAGTGGATCGGAATAAGATCCACTTATTGCGTTTTTGTCAAAGGCTAAGTCTGGATTGGATTCAGAAAGATTATCAAAACATAACTAGAGTAGATAGAGCCCTTCAAAGCTTACACAGTCCTATACCATTTCCTGGGTCAACATTTCATTTAGTAAGATTTGGCAGTTTTGATTTATATACTGTTTAATTTTTGATGATTGCATTAGTTTACATTTGTGCAAGCAATGTTTCTATAGTGTGTTGTTTTTGGATCTGGAGATTTGTATTATTTCAGAAGATAATAAATAGCACACCCTATACCATATAACAGTGAAAACATGGATTGCCAGAAAATTCCGTCAGCGTTGGGGAAAGAGTTAATACCTATTAATTAACTATGATACAAGCTGCACTGTCACAGTATTTTTATGCTGAATTTCTGGCAAATCAAAGCTGCCATTTTTTTTTACCGTAAATTTAACAGGATAATTTTTACAGTGAATTAATTTTTCATGAATGAACTCTTTCCCTGCCAGAGTTGTTTTGTTTTTTGTTTTATAAAGTTGACAAAAGTTTTCACAAAAATGTCATGGCACCCAGAATATTTTGTTGTATGAATATCTGAACATGCAATATATCAAAAGAAAGATAAGATTCTTAAAAAAAAAAAAGTTTTATTCTAGCTTCATGCATTTTTTTTAATCAACAATTGAATGTGGGTAAGTTTAATAAAAAACAACAACATTTTGAACAAAAATCTGAGAAAAACGTGCATAAGCAATGCTTTTTTCACTTGTGTCTGTTCCTTTTCTGCCTTTGTTTTAATCCGGAGAATCTCTACTATTTCAGAAGATGTATAATAGCGCACCTCAATAACTTTAGGTAATATGTACACTTTATCTGCTAATATGTATCTTTAAAGGAACACGCCGACTTTTTGGGACTTTAGCTTATTCACCGTATCCCCCAGAGTTAGATAAGTCCTTTCATACCCTTTTCATCTCTGTGCTTGCCGTAACTCTGTCTGACGCACCCACCGCTAGCCTAGCTTAGCACAAAGACTGGAGGTAAACAGCTCCAGCTAGCATACTCCTCCCAATAAGTGACAAAATAACATTTTCCTATTTACATGTTGTGATTTGTATAGTCACAGCTTGTACAAATAACAAGGTCACATGAGACACAGCCATCTTCTAATCGTATACATACTGGGAACTATAATCTCTGAAGGCGAAGCACTGCTACTTCTACGGAGTGATTAGAAGTAATTATCAGTTATCTCTGCGCAAACACCGACGTCACGCACATGCGCATCATGTGTTCAGTCCACAGGTATGCACGTTTGAATATATGTGTGCAGGCGTGTAGTCCTTCTTTACAAATCAACCCTCAACAAACTACTTGTCTGGCCTTAAAAATTGAAAATTTTAAAGTGTACCATTTATAAAATTTTATAAAAGTCTTTCTTATTATTTTTTCCAAGCTGTTAATCAATAAAGACAAGATTGTTACATGAAAATAATATAATAACAGCTGCAAATGAACATGTTTACAGTATGTCTCTTTATGCTAAACAAATATCACATCAGGTAAACAACCATTTAACTAAGAATTTAGATGCAAACAGATTATGTACAGAATCACAATGAAACAAAGTAATTTTTGCATTATCTACAGTAAATGCGAGTGGTGCTTGACATTACATGCATGTTAAACTAATGAGATACTTACTGTTAATCAAAAAGTAGAAATAAAATTTCATTTCAAGGGCTAAATGTAAAAATGGCTTGCCATAGAGGGCTGTCTATGAATGTGCACATTTAGAATTAATATGAGAATACACATCCAATTCCAAATGATGTTTAGAAATACTATTGTTTGTAACTTAAACAGACCATCCATAATCTTTGATGGCAACGTACAGCTGGTTTAAAGTTTAATTTTATTGACACTTTATTGTCCTACAAGCATGGAGCACAAATCACAGCGTTTCCTTACATTTGAAATTCTTCTCATTCCAGGTCTGTGCTTCATTTTAAGCAGTATTTATACCATTCATCTTATGATGTCATTGTTTAAATACTCCAAACTATAAAAATGCTTACAGCTATTATGTAAGTATCTGAAAAGCTCTAAAATGCTTCAACACAACATTCACTGGTGGGTGGAGTTGTGGGCCAAGTTGAAAAGAATGACGAGGAGACCTAAAATAGAAATAGATTTCTTTTCCCATGGAGTAAATCCGGGAGCAGCACAAGGGGAGAAAAAACTACACAAGGGTCGTACCCTTTGTTAAAAAGACATTTGCATAGTTCATAGATTTTTAAGACACTTGTGTGGTACGGCTCATGCTTGTGTGACACAGCAGGTTCATTCGAATTGCCTTAAATTAGACGGAAGTTATATTTTAATAATATTTGATCAACTTTTCCATGTTGATATTTTAGGAAAAGGTCAAAGTAATGAATAAAATCGTCCCTTTCCACATCCACAACATTGTTCTGTCCCCATTCTTGACATTGTATTATGCTTTCAAATATGTGCTTGGTAAATGGTAGTTATTCAACCCTTGCTTTACTACAGATTCCTCCATTAAATCCATGACCAAATGTTTAATTACACTCATTAAGTGTGTAAATGACCTTCACAGTTTTGACTAGTTTGCATGGTAACTCACCCTAGAAATATGCAAATAGTTTATAGCATCATTGCGTTCACTTCCTATCCTGAGAAACATCTGGATGTGAGGTCTGTAAGCTGTTTTCATTTTCTCTTTTTCTGCATTTTTCTTAATTGGAGACCGAAAGATCAGAGGAATGGCAGTTCTGTAATTTAATTGACCCTTATATTTTGCATGATTTTTTTATTTAATGAAATCAGTTCCCACCATATTTATCACACCGCTGTGAGTCCCGGCAATCATTCCTCAAGAAACACGCAGCTCAGGTATCCAGCGTCCTGCGGACTCTATCAAGGTGACTTACGCTCCATCAGAAAGCAAATGCCGCAGTGATTCATGCGTCTTTGAGAGGACGTTTTTTTTTTGCGCTACTGTGGAACAGATCAGAAGAAGGTTTTCCGGTTACACTTTATTTGGTAACACTTTATTTTACAGTGTCATTGTTCACATATGTTACAATTTAAGTGTACAATTAAGTACTAATAATAGTAATGAACTACATGTACTTTCTATATAATAGGGTTAGGGTTAAATTTGGTTTAGAGTTAGTTGCATGTAACTATGCATAATTGACTGTTATTACTATAGTAACACTGCATGCAAAATGTGTATCAGGGACACTGTAAAATAAAGTGTTGTCCTGTAGACACTCAGTCTTTTTGTCCAGGGATGCATTAAGGAATTGCACAGGTCACTGCTGGTGTCCTGGAACTCAGAAGAAGATTACATTTACAGGCTCCACCTACATAAGATGAGAGCTGCTAATTGGCTGAAAAATGAAGAAGGGTGTCACTTGTTGTGAGTGTTTGTGGGAACACATACAGTATCACTCTATGACATTCATTTTATCTTAATGGTTATATTTTATTTTGATGGTCCCCTTTAGACATTTTGTTGACTATACAGTCAAACTAAAATGTATTTAGACACCTTCAACATTTCTCTCATTATCACAGTTTATTCGTAATGGGTGTGTTTTGCAATAAACCAATCAGAGTCTCATCTCCTCATTCCCTTTAAAAGCCAGTTGCGCTCACGCCGTGGCGGATTAGCTATTTACATGGTGGAATTTGCAAGCGGAAAGACTGAACGCGTCTCCAGCGAGGAAACGGATCTGCTCGTGCACGAGGTTAAAGCACTCAAGCAGGCTATCTACAGGACAAGCTGGATTCTACCATCTCTTTATGTACACAATAATCATTTTTTACATGGTAATCCTTTTATTTTTAAATATTTTGTTAATTTGTGGGCAGCTGTGCGTCCCTGTGTGTGCAATAAGCAGAGTGTACGCGCGTTGTGCACCCACCTATAGGCGCACATTGCTAATGCTCCCTTTAAATAACAACAAAAATACTGCACCATTAACTTTAGCCCAGGTTTTTGTTGGTCAATGGCGCAGTCTGTTTCAGTTACCTCAAAATAGCAATGCGCCAACAATGCGTCTGAACACACCTAGTTTTCAGACCAGCACACCCATGGGCGCAGAAATGGGAGAAAATGCATTTGCTATTTAAACAACGTGGCGCATGATGTGAAAATGATAACTGCGTCAGGCTGAAACTAGCAAAAAACACTTGCTTCGCGCCTGGTGCTGGCCTTTGCGCCTATTGCGCCAAGTGTATAATAAGGCCCTCAGTGTTTTAAAATTAGTTCCGATTTTAACAGTTGTGTAGTGAATTCCAGGCTTAATTTAAATTTAGCCATATTTAAGCACTACATATAACAGAATATCTCTAGGCATATTGATAGCCATCACTGTCTGCACCTCAAAGCCACCGGCTGCTGTCTAGTGTTTTTCGGCGCTCATTTGCAAAAAGTTCAGCATTTCTCAACTTTTTGCCACTCTTGCCACTTGCTCTGCAGTCAATCTACTTTTCCACATTCCTCTTTTTACAAATATGATTATTTGACCTACTGAGCTGCTCGTAGCCTCTCTTAATGACTTCCATCCACTCAAAGTCATTTAATTAGTGTGTAATTATCTTTTGCTACCTCACAGGAATTTGAACGCAACTAACTTTGTCAGCAGTTTGGAGATTTCTACTTGCTCTCTTTAAGAGTGTCAAAAATAGCATTTATGGAAAGGCCAAATGAACATGCACTGTCTCTTGTCACTTTTTGCACTGTTTGCCACATCATAAAGAGAAATCTGAAGCAGTTTATACAACCCTATCTTTTGAAGACAGTGAAGTGTTACATTTCTGTGCCACTAGTAGTTTAGTTTGGCTGTGTCCAGACATGGAATCTAAATATATATATATATATATATATATATATATATATATATATATATATATATATATATATATATATATATATATATATATATATATATTAGGGCTGTCAATCGATTAAAATTTTTAATTGCGATTAATCGCATGGTTGTCATGAGTTAACTCGCGATTAATCGCATTTAATCGCACATTTTTTATTTGTTCTAAATATACCTTAAATTAATACTTTTCAAGTTTGTAATACTCTAATCAACGTGGGCATTGATAAATATAGATGCTTTATGCAAATGTATGTTTATTATTGAAACCATAGTCAATATAGCATGAAGACGAGACATGTTTCAAAGGTCATAGATGTTTTTCAAAGAACTTGTTCATGTCTATTAGACACATGTAGAAAGAAAAAAGAAATACCAGGTTCCCATTACTTCTCTTTCTTTGCACTGAGCAATTTACTAACACAAACATGTTTAGATTTTTGCATGACAGGGCAGCTCTTCTGAAAATGCTAAATGTACATTTAGCATTTATTATTACATTGTAGTTTGTCTCTCTCTGTGCCCATTTTTATGAAGCTAAATTCTCAATACATTCTCAATAAAACGTATATTTTACTGTTTCTGTTGTCAAACAACGGAATGAATTTGAAATGGTGACTGAAACGCGACCAAATAAACATAACCAGCTCTCCCTTCCAAGACGTTAATCTGCACAAAAATTCTGATAATCGAGCCGTCGTCTGGTGAAATCAAATACACATAAGCTAAAGACAATATCCGTGCTCTGATTTCGGCTATATTTGTAAAATTAGAGAAGCAACATAATATCTGTGTTTAACTGAATTAAAGCGCTGCTCCTCCGCGTGAGACGCAGAGAGAGAGAGAGAGAGAGAGAGAGAGAGAGAGCGAGAGAGAGAGAGGCGCGCGCGCGTGCTGGGAGAGCAGTACCGGCGGTACCGGTATATTCTCAGAAACTAAATAAGGTTTGGGCGCTTTGTTGAAGGGAAAAAAATCGCTAAAGGGGTCTGCAATGTGGCTAAGTTGCCAACACTGTGTATCTGCATTTCTCCAACTAGGTTTTGGGCCACGGGTCAAACAGAAAATACGCGCTGCGTTAATCGTCCGTTAAAAAAATGAGTGCCGTTAATATGATTTTGCGTTAACGCGTTATTAACGCGCTAAATTTGACAGCCCTAATATATATATATATATATATATATATATATATATATATATATATATATATATATATATATATATATATATATATATATATATATGTGACCCTGGACCACAAAACCAGTCTTATGTGTAATTTTTTAAAAATTGAGATTTAGACATCATCTGAAAGCTGAATACATAATCTTTCCATTGATGTATGGTTTGTTAGGATAGGACAATATTTGGCCGAGATACAACTATTTGAAAATCTGGAATCTGAGGGTACAGAAAAATCGAAATATTGAGAAAATCGCCTTTAAAGTTGTCCATTTCTATTGGCGATTGTGCTGCATCCATTCACAAAAATAAATGTTTTATATATTTAAGGTGGGAAATTTACAAAATATCTTCAGGGAACATGATCTTTACTTAATATCCTAATGATTTTTGGCATAAAAGTAAAATCTATCATTTTGACCCATACAATGTTTTGTTGGCTATTGCCACAAATATACCTGTGCAACATAAGACTGGTTTTGTGATCCAGGGTCACATATATATATGTATGTATATTACATTTTAGGGTTCTATTTCTATTACTACAGTCTATTTCTAAAAATAGATTATTTTTAATAAATATTAAAACAAACAAACTGGACACCACACCAAGCGACAGATGGCGAGCCACATACAACGGCACCATCTTGGCTTGGCTCCAAGTATTGGCATCAACAGGTGAATGTATTCAGTAACCAAGGGAACAAACTGGCACACCTACTGAATCTGAAATCGCCCCCTAAACCCTCATTCACTATTCCCTACGTTAGTCCATTAATACTGTTCACTTGAAAGAGTGAATGAAAACGAGTGAGTGAATTTCAACAGCCGTTGAGCGAATATCGGTTGTAAACTCGTTATTGCAGTGTAAATGTGGGATTGAATGAGTGCACTCAATAACGTCCACTATGGTTTCGGACACCACTAAAAATGGCCGTCCCCTCAAATAGCGCCCTATTTGAGGGGATAGGGGGCGATTTCGGATTCAGCCTAGGTCAGCTTACAATGACAGGGACCTAGGTAATCAGAAACAGAAACACAATGAAACTAGAAAGAACAGGACATACATGTTTTATTACTAATGGATTATGAGGTTACATGTAAAGCCTGTTGTGGACAGATGCCTAAAATACTTTTACATAACTCTACGATCGATACTGCCTTGTGATTAGTCTTTGTATGTGAGCTCATAAAAAAAAAAAAAGACAGGAAATAGCAGGACGTTTATGTGAGTGATCTCATAATCAATGTTTATATGAGCAGAATCAATTAATTTAACATAACACTAGGTTTCTAAAATAAATTAATTAATTGAGTTATATGGCATGCTTGTAAAACTAGGTTTAAATGTTTGATAGCATTCCTACACAGTGAAAGTCAAACAATTAATTTCATTACAAAACACTACATTCTCCAGCACTCCCAGTCTATTCAGCTACGATCAATGGCGCTATTATTAATAAGAGTTATGTAAAGGCAGTCACAGACTAAAAATATGAGCTTCTCTTTCACGACAAGGACAAGGACAAGCATTAAGCTGGTTCAGATCATACCTATCTGACCGCTACCATTTTGTCTATTTAAACAGAGAAAAATCGATCATAACTCCAGTAAACTATGGAGTGCCGCAAGGATCTGTGTTAGGCCCTCTATTATTCTCAATATATATGCTGCCACTTGGAAATATTATAAGGAAACATGGAATTAATTTCCATTGTTATGCTGATGACACTCAACTATATATTTCATCACGGCCGGATGAAAACGCTAAATTATCCAAATTGACAGAGTGTGTTAAAGATATAAAAGATTGGATGACGCGCAATTTTCTTTTATTAAATCCAGATAAGACAGAGGTACTAATCATCGTTAGTTCATGTTCAAAAAACCACCCACAAAACCTCTCACAATACAACTTTAACATAGTAGGATGCCCTGTTACTTCATCCTCTACAGTAAAAGACCTGGGTGTTATATTAGATTGTAACTTGTCTTTTGAAAATCATATTTCATATGTTACAAGAACAGCCTTTTTGCACAGTTTTTTGACAGCAGCCACAGTACAACAACACCAGTGCGCTCTCCACAAACCACACACCAGCTATAGGTGGAGAGGAGAGAGAGTGATAGAGCCAATTCAGTTAAAGGTACAATATGTAAGATTTTTGCATTAAAATATCCCAAAATCACAAGGCCAGTGTTATATATTTTGTTAAGTTGATTACTTACAATATCCCAAATGTTTCCAACTATTTTTAAATCGTGAGAAAATTGCGATTTTAACCAAGGAAACGGGGCGTGTGAGCAGGGGTGAGCTGGGAGTCGCCAGTCAATGGCGTCATATCCGCGTTACCCTCGGTTTCCGCTCGTACTGCGTGGAGTCCTTGACAAATGCGGAAGTTGTAGCGTCTATCAAGCAAGAAATGTTAGTTTGTTTCGTGCAGTCATTATGGAACACAAGCATTCTTTACCAATTGCCGACAAAGACAAGTCCCGTAAACGTCAACGTACGGGTCAACCAAGCGACCCAAGAAGAATTTGGGACAAGAAGAGAAATAAAACCAGGATCAACATCGGTGCGGCATTTCCTAAATGGAGAGAACTTCGTGACAAACTTCAACTAGAAAGAGACGCCGATCTTGCATGTGTTTCAATTGACAGGTGAGTAATTGTTTTGACTCCTTTATTGACATAAAATTGAATACAGAAGACGGTGTTAGTCTTATTGTTAGAATGTCTTGTTGTCTATGCATATGATGTGAAAAATCGTGAGGTCATATTACACATATCACATAGAAGTTGCAATTCAGCATGCTTAATTTTATATATTCCAAATGTAGCATTCGGTAATAGTTATGTTTATGTAAGGAAAGTATTATTGCTTTAGGTTTGTGTTTAGTTTATTGACATTGTTTATAATGTCTGGTGTTTATGGCCATGTAAATAAATATAGCATGTGTTATACATAAAGATTAATCAGTATTTTGGCAAATGATGTGGGTATGTTCGAATGTACTTTTACAACAATTGTTTAGAACACGTAAAACTGGGCAGTGTTTTCACAACAATGAATTCGACAAATACAGTAACATCTACGATAACCAATTTAGTATTAAACCTTACTTTTCTTGTGGTTAATTCATTTTAATGAAATAAAAGCATGTCATTAAACGCAACATTTATAAAAATAGAATTTTACCTCATCCATGAACATGATTTTTCGATTCCCGTCTGACTGATTTACATCCACGGTGGAGTTGAAAACGACAGTTCCCTTCATTCCACGCTCCTTCACATCGTCATCAAGCTACGCCGTTGTTGTTGTTTGGAATGTAGCGCCCTCTAGCGGCAGAAAATCTTGCATAGTGTACCTTTAATGGGGATTTTTAGGAGGCCATGATTGGCCTTGGCCAATGGATGGAATGTGGCCAAGACACCGGGGTTACACCCCTACTCATTACGAGAAGTACCATGTGATTTTTAATGATCACAGAGAGTCAGGACCTCGGTTTAACACCTCATCCGAAGGACTGTGCTTCTTACAGTATAGTGTCCCCATCACTATACTGGGGCATTAGGACCCACACAAACCACAGGCTGAGCACATCCTGCTGGTCTCACTAACACCTCTACCAGCAGCAACCTAGTTTTCCCATTTTGCTGCTTTCACTGTTTTCTCTAGTATTGAGATAATGAATCTCTTGTTTTATTTATTATTTATTATTCCCTTGTTTCCGACTGCAGCGGGCGCGTTCCTTGGTTGTTGCTCTCCCTGCTTTCACCGTGGAGGAGTGTGCACGGGCCAGCTCCGCACGCTACCGCGGGCAAAGCAGTCAAAGGAGTCCACTGAAAACCCGCTACGGCTAAAGATGACTTCGATCAACTCCAGATCTGTGATAAACAAGACTTTTATTATTAATGCTTTTTTTCTCCTATCGTGACTTGGAGTTTTTATTTCTCTCCCCGAAACCTGGCTCACTTCTGGGGACTTAAGTCCGTTCTCTGAACTGTTACCTCCAAACTGTTTGTTTTTTAATTCTCCTGCTCAACGGGTGCAGTTTTTTGCACTAGAACTGTACGATCCACTTTTGATAGCAGTAATATACCGTCCCGCAAAATACAATAAGGACTTTTTATCTGAGTTTGCAGACTTCTTAGGGTATTCATACAAAAAATGATCAATTATTATTATTAGGAGATTTTAATGTTCATGTTTGCTGCACTGCTGACTTTCTAGCTAAGGAGTTTACCAATTCATGTCAATGTGATTTAGTGTTATCTCCTGGTTTCTCCCTCTGTGACCTCGAGGTGTGTGAAAATGTTTTTTTCTGATCATAAGATTGTTATGTTTACTGTTCCTTGTGTATCCAATGCTTATATGTTCACCAGTCCAGGATAATTACTTCCACCACCAGAAATGCCTTTTCCTTAGCATTCTGTGAATCCACTCTATCCATGGAAGATTCCCAATGTGATCTGAATGCTGAGGAGCTCCTATCTAGGTTTAATTCCATCTGTGTAAATGTCTTAGACTCAGTGGCACCCTTAAAGACTCTACAACATAAACCCAGGCCTGAGCCCTGGCTAGATGACACCATACGCTCTCTCAGGCAGACTTGCAGAAGAGTGGAGCAAAAATGGGACAAGCTCCAGGTCTCTATTTAAATGCAAATAGATTCATTATCCCAGTATCCAAAAGCAGCAAAACCAAGGTATTTTTCAGAAATCACAAAAAAGAACTGTCACAGAATGAAAACTCTTTTTAATTTCATTAATGTTACTATCATAAATGCTACTTCACCTTCATCTATATGTTTAGATTTTCTTAGGTTATTTGTCAACAAGATAAGGGATCTAAGATAGGGGATAATTCGATTCTCCTCTGATCCCTCTCTTTCACCTGCCTGCACTGCTGTTTTTGAATCCATCTCTGAATCCATCTTCAAAAAATAGTAGATCAGCTTAAGCCTTCTGGCTCCTCTATATTATCCCTCCATATTTCTTTAAACTAATTTTTGATGTAGTTGGTCCTCATTTCCTGCGTATGGTAAATTGCTGTTAAATTATTGTACCTGATTTGTTAAAACATAAACAATCCACCCCCTGCTTGAAAAACAGAACCTACATTAGGCCGCAAAATTCTGGCCAATTTTAGACCTATCTCCAATTTGCCTTTTATCACAAAGATTTTGGAGAAAACAATCCTCCAAGAATTGCAACATTTTTTAGCTGAGAATATGATTTTTGAAAATGTTCAATCCAGTTTTAGAAAACATCACTCTACTGAGACTGCACTGTTGAAGGTTTTAAATGATGTCCTAGTGACTTCTGTCAACTAGTCAAGTCAAGTCAAGTCACTTTCATTTATATGGCGCTTTTAACAATATAGATTGTTTCAAACAACTTTACAGTGATAATAGGAAATTACAGTAACTGAGATTGTTTTGGCTATACAGCAGCTCTAGAATAAAGTTATTGTCCAGCTAAAGTTAGTTTTAATTGATTAATTCACTTCCGTTGCAAAGATCATTAGTTAATAACTTAGGGGCCGCTAACACGACACCATTCTAACAGAAAACACTCAATGTGCTCCCGCCTGCTCACTTGCACAACAACAGTGCCTGTTGGTTCGAGAACGCAAACCCTGAAATAGATTCCAAGATGCAAACCCGCGTACACATGCGCATCACATCTTTAGTCTATAGGTATGCGTGTTTGAAAATATATGAGCGCAGGCGTGTAGTCCTTCTTTACAAACCAACCCTCAACAAACTACTTGTGTGGCCTTAAGAATGTATAATAAAGAATTATTTATCGCTTCCGCATAGCCACATGAACCGGAATTATCCCAACAACGTTTTATCTGTACAGAGGTAAAAGGAAGGGAAGAAGGCTTTCACAGGGGAGAGACTAGTTGACACTTCAGGACTGTGTTGTTGTCATGTCCAGGCACAGGTCCTTCATCAGATCTGGATACTGCCTGGATCCGGCGGACTGCGGTAAACCTCGGGATAAACAGAGAGACTAATATTACCGTAGACGCCATCCTTCTTATGATGTAACAAGTACATTATTGGGAGTGCTCCCGGTTCCGGCCTAAATCTATGCAGCCTAACTTTGAATTTATACAAGTCTATAATGTGTTATGTGTATGCTAGGTCAAAGAGATTTGTTTTTAGTCTAGATTTGAACTGACAGAGTGTGTCTGCTTCCTGGACAATGTTAGGAAGTTAGGAAGATTGTTCCAACGTTTTGGTGCTAAACGGAAAAAGATCTACCGCCAGCAGTCGATTTTGATATTCTAGGTATTATCAACTGGCCGCAATTTTGAGATCGCAATAGACGTGAAGGACTATAATGCGTTAAGAGCTCCATTTTGTCAGGGATCAGCCAGGCTCCATTACCATCCAATCACAACGATCACTATCACCTGAGTATTAATCACCACCACCTGCACACCATCTGCTCATCACCACAAACACTTATAAGCACATACCTCACTCTGGCACTTTGTCTGTTCTCGTACATGAGTAAGGACTCACCTCATTGTCTTCCCCTAAATTCCATGAATCATTGGCAAAGTCTTTTCATCTCCCAGAGTGTGTCTCCTAGTCTCCAGTATCTTGTAGTTCTTCTTTGTCGTCTTCTTCATCGTCCTGCAATCACTTACCTCTATTCCCGCAGAGGTGTGTGCTTCCACCATCCTCCGCTCTATCATTCACGACCTCCTCAATCATCTCAAAAGAAAAGACTGTCAGAATCTCCATTCATCATTACTCATAGACATTTACCTTTAAAGGTTCCCGCTACTGGCCCTGGAGATGCTGTCGCCCTACTTCCCCATGAGAGAGTGATGGTGGCTTTTATTTATTTCTCTGCTGATGGGGCGAGTGCTCTGATCGGCCCAGACCATCTGGAACCAAAAAACTGCCTTTACACAGTCTCTGATTAACTTCACCTCTCACTTCTGTGACGTTTTTGGGATTCCAGATGGCGATTCATCAGTCGGTGAGCAGTTATACCATCTTCATCAAGAGAAAAATTCTGTTTCTGATTATACCCTCAAGTTCCGGGCCCTAGTGGATGAAATGAGCGCTCGCTCCTCAACACATATCGGCAGGGACTAAATCTGCGTCTGCGACTCCATCTCGCTGCATACAGTGACGCCATGAGTTTAGAATGGTTAATTCAGCTCGCTATTCACACCGATCGTCGTATGCAGCCCTGCTTGGAAGACCTACAGGGTCAGCCATCACATTTCCCGCCTCGCCAACCAGAGTATACCAGCACTCCAGAACCAGTCCCCATGCAAGTGGATAACACTCGTCTCACAATCACTGATCGGCAGAGGAGGCTGAACCAGGGTCTTTGCTTGTACTGTGGCGCTGGTGGACATATTTTCTGTGCAGTGTAAAACATAAAAAAGTTATAGCTTTTTCTGTTTGTAATTTTGGCATCAATTACTGCTGATGCCATCGTTTTTTTTTTTTTTACAGAATATCAACTTAAATCATCTTTTCCTCATACTAACCTATCGTATAACTTCAGAAGTCTTGGAATATAGTGCATGGGCTATATTGACAACTTTTATAATACATTTATAATATTTTATGGTGTTTTAATCTTGTCCATTTCAGAGCCATGGTCACTATAAAATGTCTTTGTATGGAAAAGAGCAGCATGAATTATTCTTCAAAACAATCTAATAATGACAGACATTTTCTAGTGAACTATCCCTTTAAATAAAGGAAACCAAGAGCATAAAGGACATTGACAAGAAATAGATATCTTATGAAAGTTCTTAGTAAACAAGGAGTTCCCTGACTTCCTTCCTTCAGTCTATTTTATGATCAACAGATCAGATTTAGGACAGAGCAAAGGTTGCAACATGAGACTGTAGGATCTTTGCGCTAGCATATGGTGGGATATACCATTGCCAAACCTCCTTGGGTGTTCATCGCATCAACACCTCTGTGCAGGGGAGCTGTGGAGTAAATCTACATGAGACAGACTACATACAGTCATTAACACAGCCTTCATATTCAGGGAAGAGCTAACATTTGTTCTATTCAAAGACGCTAATTTATACGAACAGTATATTTACAGGTCTCAATGAGACATTCATTAGTACTTATTGTTATGTTTGTTTGTCACAAGCAATATACTGTAACAAATTTAACATGGAAACTACACCCTAAAACAATGCTTTTATTGTACTTTAGCTTTAAACAAGCCCACTTAGGAGGAAGCTACACTGTTTGAACATCTGTACATTCCTCTTCACCCTGGTGCTATGTGTTTATCTTTATGAAGTTTGTTATTGATAAGCACTTGAAAAACATAGAGTTTTGTTCATCATTTATCTTATCTAATTTTATTTGCAAATTTCTTATCAGTAGACCAGGATGTTTCAGGCATACCTTTGTTCTGTGTAAAGAAATTTATTGCACTAAAGTCATTAAAGCAACCTTCATGTTCAGGGGACAGCTAACAAAGATCCTAATTATATGAACCTTGAATAACCTTGCCGGATATATAATTAAAACGGGCCATTTGAGGAATATGTTCAGTTAGAGAATGAATTACCACTGGAAGTCAGAAGAATACTGACATACTGTATACACCATTCCATTTGAACTAGCATTCAGATAAGCAAAGGAAATATTATGCCAAATAAAAATAAGCTCAGTTTGAGAAGACACAAGAACACATTTCGTTTTTCATATTCTTAAAAAATGTCTATTTTTCTCTCTCAATGAAAGTCCAGTGTTTTTTTTACATCAACATTCCAAATACCTTATTTTGTGTTTCTCAGAAGAAGAGGAAGAAAATAAATAAATAAAGCCATACAGGTTTGAGACAATGAATGTGAGTAAATGATGACTTATGATGATATATATATATATATTTCTTTAGTAAACTATCCCTTTAAGACTGCAAATTTATACTTACATTCCACCAGTGTTTGGGTGTAATGCATAACTAAGTAATTAATTAATTCATTAAATTACTTTTCCATTGAAAAAGTAAAGTAAGTGATTACTATAAATTTTGTCTGTTTTTTTTTTTTTTTCAAATGTATTTACAGTTACTTCTGTTACTGTATAGACTATTACAATTCTATATAAAAATGGTGGATTTTACATCAAAATTTAACATCTAATGTATGATTTAATGTAATCTTCTCCCTTTAAATACTTTGGTCAGTTAAAGAATAATTTATTCAATGTTATATTATTTATTTGAAAGAATTAAAAGAGCTGTTTCATGTCTATCCTTGTATTGTTCAACTGATCAAGATTGAGATGAGATTAAGAAAGTAATTAGTAATTGTAATGATAAACAGGTCGGAAGCAATTGCAAGTAAAAGTGTTTATTTCAGTAAAGAAATACTCAGAAGTCAAACAGCATGAAAACATTCAGCGTCGTCGGGACTCCTTTCTCACTCGCTCTCACTCTCGGGCGATCAGGAAAGCAGTGAGGTAACGCAGGGACTGAGACGGGCAGTGAAGAGTGCAGATGACGGCTGGTGAGTGGTGAGATCGGCGGTGATGTAGTCCAGGATCCGGTGCACACGAAACACGAGGAACAGGGAGACAAGCACGCGAACAGGATGCATCAAACAACGATCTGACAAACATGAGACGAAAGACAGGGCATTAAATAAGGCTGATGATGACTAACAGCTGTCGCTGATCAGGATGATCAGCGACAACTATGGGATCAAATTCCCGCCAAATATATAGCGGTCGCGTATAAAAAAATAATAAGCGTAAATCAAAAATTTAAAAACACATGTAAAAATATATTGCACAAACTGAAAAAAATAATGCAAAATGATCAGAATAGCAAACAACGTGGTCACGGATCAAAATATAATAAGCGTGAATAAAGAAATAACAAGCATGAATAAAAACTTTAAACACATTAAAAGTTATTTTGCACAAAACTTAAACTTATGGTCATGCTTTGTTAAAAAGTATGGTTTTATTACTGTGTACTTTGTGCTTTCTTGCATTTTCTGCTCATATTTTACTCTTTTGTACGCTTGTGATGTTTTTCTCTTCGCTCTTCTTTCTATGTTCTGCGCTTGCTCTTCCAAATGTTGCAGTTCGAGTTTCATGTAAATTAGGGCGGGCTTAAGCGTCACCATTGGTCCACTAGTTCTAGATTGACAGATACTCCTCTAGCCAATCAATCGAAGAGGGGAGTTGACGTCACACCAATGCGACTCGTGGCTACTGATGCTTACTTGTTATACAGGGGAAGACGACCATCAACAGGACACCTTTAAACTGCATGTGTACCTGCAACTCAAACTGTTGCCGGTATACGTATACCTGGCAATATGGTATAGTTAAATTCGTCATCCTAACAACGACCTGTTACAGTTATGCCTGTCTGATGATCCATCATTCACCTCTAATGCACTGGACCTGGCACCGCGAACGTCGATCTTCTCCAAGCAGCCACCACCACCTACTGGCCGTTTTACTTTCATATTTAAAATCATATTTAATCAATAACAAGGATGTGTAATGTCGGTCCTGACTCCTGGGTGCAGAGTTTAGCTCCTTCAACCCTAATCAAACACACCTGAACCAGCTAATCATCGTCTTTAGGATATTTAAGACAGGTGAGGTTTTTAATCGGAGTTGACGCTAAACTCTGCAGGACAGCGGCACTCTAGAAACAGCGTTACCTATCGCTGATGGAGATGTTACTGTATTCAAATTTTAAGCTATATTTAAAACATTAATTCTAAAGTAATATGCAATTATGTAGCTATGTAAGTAAACACAGTAAGTTTGTAATAAACCACTGTATTAAATTCAACTGGTTTCTCTATATCTTCTCTGTAACACAATCATTTTCAATAATCTTGTCAAATTTGGCGAGGTTAATAAAAAAAAGGTAGGCAATGCGTAGCGGCGAAAGGTCAAAGTCCTAAAGTCTTCAGACAATGGCCGTTTTTAACTTAGTTTTTGCGACGAATTGTAGTGTTTCATAATTGCAGGATGTTTCGCTAACAGCAGCCTTAACATATTGGCATCATGAGCCAAGTAATATTGTTTAACACCAATTACCTGTGTGCACATTAACATTCTCATGTATCTAAAAAAAATGAATTTAATTATTTATGTCCAGAGTTCAGATAGCTTTACTGCTTTAAAGTCTTTGTAAAGTTAAATTGAACTGCCGTCTTCCCTTGTAAGTGTAGCACTCCTGAAAAAGAGTATAATGATTAAGGAAAAATGAAACAAAAGAGAGTGCAGCAGTGCTTCTTTGTTGTTATATTTACTCAGAATGAAGTGCTTCACGGGCGCGCACCACCCACTGAAGTGTGCGGTGACGTAATCACGCTGGTATGCCAAGCGAAAATAATTAATTTAATAAATGCACATATCAAAGCACAAATAAGAAATTGAACAGTATATAAAAGTATTAGAAAATAACATTTTAGTATATTATAATGGGATTGAAGAAATTGTACAAACATAAACAGCTTGTACCACGAGTCGCATTAGTGTGACGACAACTCCCCTCTTCGATTGATTGGCTAGAGGAGTATCTGTCAATCTAGAACTAGTGGACCAATGGTGACGCTTAAGCCCGCCCTAATTTACATGAAACTCGAACTGCAACATTTGGAAGAGCAAGCGCAGAACATAGAAAGAAGAGCGAAGAGAAAAACATCACAAGCGTACAAAAGAGTAAAATATGAGCAGAAAATGCAAGAAAGCACAAAGTACACAGTAATAAAACCATACTTTTTAACAAAGCATGACCATAAGTTTAAGTTTTGTGCAAAATAACTTTTAATGTGTTTAAAGTTTTTATTCATGCTTGTTATTTCTTTATTCACGCTTATTATATTTTGATCCGTGACCACGTTGTTTGCTATTCTGATCATTTTGCATTATTTTTTTCAGTTTGTGCAATATATTTTTACATGTGTTTTTAAATTTTTGATTCACGCTTATTATTTTTTTATACGTGACCGCTATATATTTGGCGGGAATTTGATCCCATAGACAACGCCCACATGAAACAAGGAACGTAACGAGACACACCCACCCGACACAAACACATGAGACTAGAATGAGACAGTGGATCTGACAACCGTGACAGTAATAAGTAATTCAATACATTTTAGAGAGAGTGATTACTACACTAATCTAATTACACTGTTGAAGGTGTAATTAATAGCTAATTAATTACTTTTTTAGAGTAACTTACCAAACACTGCATTCAACTTACTAATTTAGCCAAAAAGATTACATAAGTTTACAGAAGATTACAAAAAGAATACACAAATTCATTACATAAGATGAAGTCAACGTAAAAAACAAAACAAAACAAAAAACAAGAACACTCACTATACTAGTTATATTTGCTGGTTCAGTCCAAAAACATTAACAAACTCACAGAAAAAAATATGTGTCAAAGTTTCTTTATTCTTTATTGCATTATTAGAGAAAGTAAATAAGTAGTTAATGTGCGTGGATTGATTAGTAGTTCTCAACTGGTTTTGTTTCAGCCAAACACAGTACTAATATTGTTTATTGTGAATAAGTAAAAAATGTTCTTAAAATCAATCATTTGAAATGTATTTATATATTATTTATTAATATGTATTACTGTAGTGGTGCCTCTAAGCTTATCTCATGAGTGTCTGTCAGCTACAGAGCAGAAGCTTTCACTGACCTCATAAAGCATTCATTGAGCTGGTGACATGGGGTCAAGGGTCACACTTTCCCTGCTGTCACTGCATGTATTACAATCTTCCTCATTCAGGCTATTACTGGAACTGATGCTGCAGGGTAATGGTTGGTATTGGTGAATTTGGGATCCTATAGGTTTTGTAGTTACTAAATGAACAGAACGTCTATAATCAGAACATTCTAGAAATGTGAATCTAAATATGAATATTTAATTTCAAGATGAAAGGATGCACCGATACCAGTATCGGTATCAGGCCCAATTCTACACTCCTGTACTCATTAAAAGGTCCGATACCAACAACCGATACCACGCAGTATGTGTACAGTGCAGTGCTTGCTTGTGAGAGCAAACAGAGAGCATCTTCATATCAGAAAAGGATGTATATTAGTAATTTAATGAAGGAAGCATGAAGTGCTCTGAAAATGCCATCTACCAGGACATTTTCAGAGCACTTCATGCTTCCTTCAGCAGACTTCATTAAGGAGTTGCTGACTTCATTTTCTAGCAGGATTTGCACCTGCCCACACTGCCAAAAGAACCAAAACCTGGTTCAATGACCATGGTATTACTGTGTAATTACTGTGTGATTTCATGTAATATTCTAATTTTCTGGGATTTTGATTTCGTGGGTTTCATAAGCTGTAAGCCATAATCATCAAAATTATAACAAATAAAGGCTTGAAATATCTCACTTTGCATGTAATGAGTCTATATAATATATTAGTTTCACCTGTTAAGTTGAATTCTTGAAATAAATCAACTTTTTGATGATATTCTAATTTTATGACCAGCACCTGTATATGAATTTTCATCCACAAATACAACTCTGAAAGGCACACAATTCAGCTGCAACTCTGCTACTAAATCTATAGTGTGAAACATGCACCATGAAGCATGTAGCCATACACACAAACACTATATGCTTACTTTTTTTTTTCCAAGGCTGTTTGTGTAAACCATCTTTAAAGGATTAATACTTGTGTAGGCCTATACTGTAAGTCGTATTGTTTTTTAGTGTCCCCTGTAACTGCTTCCATGCTGTCTTGTGAAACTAGTGATTCTTTGTTGTAATTTATGCATTATCAATAACATCATTCTTCCTTTCCTTGCCTCTGACAACCTACTACAGTCATCAATTGAGGAAGACATGGCAGTGAGTAGAGACGCTCTCATGCTGAAGCAACATCAAGAGAAATCAGTAAAAGAAAACGAAATCTAAGGAAAAGTGCAATGACAGAAAAAAGCACAACCAAGGTGGAAATGTGGCCACAGAGGGTTGGATTCAAGAGACCGGGTAAAAGTAAACTATTTTTTCTTTAGGACTACAGTACTGGCTAAAAGAAATCAAAAAACAGATTTGTACAGTTCCTTACAATTTCAATCTCTATCAGTTTCATTATGTTGTTCCTTCCCTGGGGTCCATGACCCCAACAGAACAGATCAGAAGACAGAAGTCTCTACAAAGTTAGCTGAGGCAAATTAACTGGTGATTATTAACCCAAGGAACACGGATGTTTTTCCTAATGCAAACTTTGTGGGACTGCTTCAAAAGACTGTCATTGTTTTATGGCTTAATTTGACTTCCTGGACAACACAGGGACCTTGATCTTCACAAATATTTCCACACCTCTTTGAATTTATGGTGGAAATGGAAATCAGATATTGGCCTCTGAATCTTTGACAGGTGATGTGCAGGACTTTGCAAGTCACACTGAGACGAACATTGACTACAGAATATCGACTGAAGCTCAGCGTGGGCAAGAGATAATGTGATAACTTGAGTCTGTCTCTGCTACACACAGGTGCCTGTAGAGGAGACATCTTCTTTGGCTTTTATCTCTCGCTTTGGTTCTCCTCGATTTCCACTTGTCCTTGGTTTGTCATCTCTATCAGGATGCTGGCTGAAACTAGAATACACTTCCCCAGCCACAGAGAGAGAAAGTTTGTCACAGGATATTTAATATTTGTGTATTGGCAGTTCCATTAGGTCTTTATTAGCACTGATTTAAGTTGATTATGACAGTTGTGTTAATATACAGTACTTACATAATAAGACAATAGTATTGGATGATATTGTGACACTATTTGTTGTTGCAAGTGTTAACGTGAAAGTGATGTAGGGTGTGACTAAATTAGAGGGGAGGGTCTCAACAAACTCTGGTCACAGGAAATGCATGTTAATACCAGGTATAAATGGTAATGTGTCTTGTCTGACCACTTGTGATCAGATCACCAAAAACACATACCAGGTTCTCTCTTGCTCGCTCCATTTACGGGATATTGAATATAATTTGTGGGCATCAGGGAGCCGCTATCAAAATGAGGGAGACTCATGGAACTTCCGGGAGAGGTGGGATATCTGTGAAATAGTTTTTGCCATTGCTAACTTCAAAATAGCCTCTGTCACGTCTATTTTAAGTTTTGGTTATGATAATGCTTTCATGTCTTTTAATTTCAGTATTTATCAGTCATGTTACCTGTTTCATGTTATGTGATTTGTTGGCTGTTTCTCAATATGTGTTCTTGTCTGTACATGTATTCTTGTGGATTTGTGAAATGTTATCAGTCCAAGTACTGTTCCACTTCAAAGTTCACATCTAGCCAAGTACAGTTCAAATCTCCGAATGTGTTCTTGATCCGCCCCTTTTATCGAGGATGCATCGAGAGGTGACCTGTGTGAACTTGAGACAGTCAGGTATCCCAGAATGCATCTCGCACCAACCAGCAAGCGTCAATGGTGGACGAGAAAGCCAGCGTACTTAAAAAAAATGTATACTGTTTTTATTTCTGGTCAATAGGAAAGGAAAGGAGTTCAATTAAGAGGTCACACACAGTCTCAATCAGATGTTCTGGAAGCTCATAATTAATGTACAGTAAGATCTGAAAAGACTCGTGTGCAATCATGTAGGAGAAAAGCCAGTCAGCTGAGTTTGTGGCAAAACCTTGTACAGTGCTTGTATATTGTTGTCTTTCAATGCATTTGATAATTCCTACTCAAAGCAGTACTGAAATGGCATTAATTACACGATTATTAGTTAAAACATTTCAAAATGCACCTGCTGACTGTTTTTCCAGTCATGAATTTGTCATTGAGGATTTCTATAAAATATTGTGCAAAAACCTTGCAAAAATCTCGTATCTCGTCTCGTCTCGTGTTGTGAGATAAGTGTCTCGTCACACCCCTACCATCTGGGTATTCCATGCATTCAGGAAATGTGCATACTACGCATAGTATGCATACTGAATACTGCAGAAAATTTGAAATGAATCTGCCAGAAATAGTAAGTGTTGAATGATAGTATGCCATTTCAAACACCCATTGAAGTAAATTGTAGGTACTTATTAAGAACATCACAGCCTTTGGCACAACAGTACTACAGTCTTTTCTCAAATGCAGCACAAGTATGAGCTTGTCAAAACCACTGTGGATGTGCTACCTGTGATTCGGAATGAGAAGAGCTAGAAGTTTATGAACCAATGTTCTTAAATATGATGATGTCAGCAAAAAACAAGTAGGATGTTTAGTCCTAAAAGTATTTTGTAAGGTGTAATTTTCTGTCTTGTAGTTCTGTATCTTGTAGTATTTTTTGTCATATTTTTGTTGACAGTATGTTTTATTAAAAATCATTCAATTATTGTCACAATGTGTCTTTTTCATCTCGTCTTCATTTAGTATTGATAAAATCAACAAAACTCTTTCTAAACAAACATTTTCATCAGTAATTTTGTAGAGTACACTATAGAATAATTTTTAACATTCTAAAGGTGTTTATTGTGCTTCATGTGATTTTCTTAAGTATGTTTCTGGATTGCTGGTCTTGAAACAACATACCTATAAACCAATCACTATCTTCCAAATGTAAGAGAAATGTAAGAGCTCTAGCATAAAGTTCTGCCAGGAAGACTCAAATGTTACATCACTCATTACTTTCTGGTCTAATACTTGGAGTATAAAAGATTGTAACTTACCGTATTTTCCGGACTATAAGTCGCTCCGGAGTATAAGTCGCATCAGTCAAAAAATGCATCATGAAGAGGAAAAAAACATATATAAGTCGCACTGGAGTATAAGTCGCATTTATTTAGAAATTTATTTCACAAAATCCAAGACCAAAAACAGACATTTAATCTGGAAAGGCAAGTTATTTAACTAACGTTACACAGTAGCACACAGAACAACAGGCTGAGTAGGTGTCCGGTATGTTAACGCAACACATTAACAGTTATTCAGCTAAGTTACACAATAGCATAAAGAACATATACCTGGGAGGCGGAATAGGCTAAATTAACATAAGCCAGGGAGTCCAACAAGCAAGTTACCAGTAAACAAGTTCACCAAGCTCCCGCGATCTCATTCCACATCACTGAATCCATTGAATTTTCTTTATATGGTGTCACTTCTGAATAACTCCGCCAACTAGAGCGCCCTCTCGCGGCTGTAGACGGTAATGTTTTCTCTTGGTTCATCTCAGTCTGAATTAATTTTGATATATAAGTCGCACCTGAATATAAGTCGCAGGACCAGCCAAACTATGAAAAAAAGTGCGACTTATAGTCCGGAAAATACGGTACACATGTTTGAGTTTGCAGATGATGACGCAAACATTCACCTCCGTCCTCCCCACCACCACCAGGATGGTCTCTGTCCATACCTCCCCAGGGGTCGGCTGCGCCCCTGCCTTCATCTTCAGGCAGGATATGCAGCGTCCGCTACCCTCCGAATGTGAACTACGGACAGGGCCTGCGCCAAAGAACTTTACCAACCAATATTTTTGTTTTCATTTTCTGGTCTATTAATTCATAAATGTCATTGATTTATCATCTCACCTTCCGATTCTTTGTGTTTTGGCTAAGATTGGTAGATAGGAATGGGATGGCGACCCAGGAACATTTTATCATTAATAGGCTCATTAAAAGTGATGGATATTCAATGGTTTCTTTGAAGGTTTCACCAGCTCACATTTTATACCATTAATCAAGAGTCAAAAAAGTAAGTGACCAACCATAACATAACATTATGGGCCAGATTTACTAAATAGGGCAAATTTAGCTTGAGAGTGTAATTCCAAAAAAACACAGATGGGAGCAGAAAGTTCTGTGCATGATCTACTGATGACGTGCAAATTAAAGAACACAGTCATATCATTTCCATAATAACCAACACAAACTACCAGTAAAGAAAATGTAATGCGTCTGCTTTAAGACGTGCTTTTTTTGGGCAGTAAATAATGGTGCAAACCTGTAAATTGCTGAGCGCAAACCTTAGTAAATCACCTTGCGTGATTCATTTAAATACTCTCCTCCCATGAATTTTGCGCCTGAAAGGGAAACACCAACAAATGCATGCAATAAGGTCAGCCGCAAAAATAACACCGTCAGCTTTTCAGCGCTAATTTTTCACTGCATGTCTTTGGTGAATCCTGACAGTAGTTTTTTAATGCCAAAAGAGGGTTTGTGCTGGCTTAAACTGTTAGTAAATCTAGTCCTTAAGCTCATGTCTTGTGTCCTCTCCTCTCCATTTGCTGACACATGCCTCCACTTTACATTTTCTTTACCCATTTCTCCACACTAAGCAAGAGGGGCACACTATGTACACTGTGCATACTTATGTATAGTGATGCCATTCTCCATTACAGTCTCACTTTAAACAAGATTTTTTTGCCCCATGAATCAATAGAAAGCTCCCAGTAGCAGCCGCAGAGGTTTGCAGTTGCAGCTTAGCTGGAGAGGTGCATGTGTTGACAGTGCAAAGACAGGTGCACATGCAGTCACTCTTCTAAGTATAGCTGATGGCGTACTAGCATTCTGGATACGTCTTCTGTGTGGGATTAAAATACAAAGCCGTTTGAGTGACTGACTCTCATGAGCTGTTGCATGCTGTGGTGCCCAGTTCTCAGACAACTAAAACTCTTATTCGTATTCATATGTATTCTGGGACACTTGAAATTTAGCTCAGGGGCATTCCAATTTTGCTGCATCATATTTGAGATGTTTCTACACAAATTCATTTGAATGGGCATGGTTTGGAAAAGCAAACACCTCTAATCAAAAAGTCTAGCAGCTGAATATGCACATCAGAGCAAAAACCAAGCCATGAGGTCAAAAGAACTGCCTATAGAGACAGGATTGTGTCAAGACACAGATCTGTGGACATGCTAGATTCCCTGGTCTGATGAACCTCAGTTTCATGTGTCATGTCTGGAGGAAACCAGGCACCCCTCATCACCTTTATCATGCCGTGGGCATGTTTTTCAGCAACAGGGACTGTTGGAGTGGTCAGGGTACAAGTAAAGCAGCAAAATATGGAGATAGCCATATGAAAGAAAACCTGATCAAGAGCATTCAGAACCTCGTACAGGGCAGAAGGTCACCCTCCAACAGGACAAATCACACAGCTAAGACAATGCAAGAGTGGCTTATGGACAACTCTGTGAGAATGTCCTTGAGTGGCCCAGCTAGAGCCCGAACTTGAACCCAACCGAACATCTCTGGAGAAATCTGAAAATGGCTGTCCACCGATGGTTCCCTTCCAACCTGACAGAGCTTGAGAAGATCTGAGGGGAAAAATGGCAGAAAATCGCCAAATGCAGATGGGCAAAGCTTGTCGCATCATACTCAAAAAGACTTGAGGCTCTAAAGATGCTTCAGATAAGTACTGAGTTAATGGTACACATACTTGTGCAATGTAATTATTTCTGTTTTTCCTTTTTAATAAGTTTGCAAAAAGTTGTCATATCTGTTTTTGCTTTTTCATTTTGGGTTAAGGAATGAAGATTGATGTGAAAAAACTCAAAGTCACTTAAAGCAGCTTAGCAAAGGGGCTGCAACAAAACAAACTGTGAAAAAAATTAAGGGGTACAAATACTTTCACAAGGCACTGTACATATAATAAATACAAGCTTTAGAATATATTCATTCATTGATCCTTATACGAACTTCTATGGTCATAGGGCTGGAGCCTGACCAAGTGCAACCTCAACATGCAAACTCAACACAGAAAGGACTCCTGGCTCAGCCGGGAACCTTCTTACTGTGAGGCAACTGCGCTAACCACTGAGCCACTGTCAAATCTCCAGTCACCGGACCAGTCACCTTAGCACACTTCACTTCCCATAATCCTCTCTGACCATCACCTGCACTCTGTCCTCAATCATCCACACCTGCTATCATTCACCTTCATTAGCTCCACCCCATGGGCAAATTCCGAATGGAAGTGAGCATCCCTATGCCCTACGCCCTTCAATTCAGTTAATTCAGTTGCATAAATACAGTCATATATTTTATTTCAGCTGCCTTCTGAAACATCCGGGGCAGCCGCTGTTTTTTTTTTTTTTTTTCATGCTTTGTAAATGCTGCCCTACCACTCAAACCCAGAGGCTCATAACAGTGACTGTCCTACACCTCTGTTTGTTCACAGCCATGGCAACCTGCAGCTATAGCCCCTAGTATATACTTCCACAGCTGTCCCTTTAACATTCAATACCTCCACTGCTGCACAATAGAGCAGTGCTTAGAGAGATTAGTCAAGCATTTCATCTGGTCTCAGATCCACAGATGACGCCACTGACCATGATTTGTACACCCTTTCGTATACTGAAGTATACTGAAGTAAAGTTTAAGGACATTTAAGTATACTTTATGTAGTAAGTATACTAATATCAATGAACTAGTAGTATAGTTTGTAAGTGTACTATTTCAATACTACTTGGGACTAAATTGGCCCACTTTTTAGTGTATAAAAGTATACTTTTAAGTATTCTTTAAGAGTAACAGTAGTAAACTTTGAGAATACAACTACAAGTTTTTCATTTGTACTGCAACTATACAACATAGTGTTATTAAAAAAAGTTTTAGCATATGAAACTACACTTTGAAGTATACTCTGAGTAAACTACTACTTTAGTAGTTTTATACTGCAAGTATACTTGTAAGTTTACTTTAAATTAACTAAGTGAAGGTATACATTTTTGTATTTCAAATATACCTTAAACAGTACTTTTAGTTTGAAGTAAAGTTCAAAGTAAACTACTCAAAAGTATTTAAAGGTTTAAGTAAATTCCTATGTACTCTACCAGTGGACTACACACACACACACAAAAACAAAATACTCAGAATTAGGAACATGTCTGTTTTCTTTATAAATTAATATTTTCAAACATGTTTATAAGACAGTATGTAAAACTATGTAAACAATTTGAATAGGCTACTCAATCAAAAGAGTAAACACAACTACAATCACACTAATAGCACACTTGAATAAACTTCTTTTTTTTTTTAGGGCACTAGTCTTTTTCACTTTCTAAGCATTTTGTAAAATTATTAAAAATAAACTGTCTTAGGTGTATGTAAGGAGGTGGTTGTAACACTTTTTAAAGATGTGTTACAACCCACCCTGTCAGCCATTGTTTAGCTAGCCATATTAGCATAATGGTTTGAAATTAGCAGGATAAAAATGGATCACATTTTGCCTGGGAAACTACAATTTAATCTAATTTAAGTTAAATGGTTTTATCAGCAAAAATGTAAATACTAAACAAAATATAGTTTTGGTCAAAAGATTTACATTCTTACCCCAAAATCACAAAATTTCTTTATAAAACCTGTGCCTACTGTACATCCAGCCTTGACAACTATTCAAATGAGTTCTGGGAGGAAGTGGGTAAAAACTGAAATGATCATAAGACTCTTAGCTTATCCTTGATTGGTGGAATTCCCATGTTACAACCATACGGAGGGCCCTATCTTGCACCCAGCGCAATTGACTTTGTACACCGACGCATGTTTCATTACTATTTTGCACCCGCGCAAAGCGCGCTTTTCCCTCCACAGAAGCACATCGCTAAACTAGGGAATGAACTTGCGCTCCCTGGGCGGTTCAGCGCCAAAAAGGAGGCGTGTTCCGGTGCAAACAATCCCTGGTGCTATTTTACTGTTCCATAAAACAATTGCGCCACTGGCCAGAAAAAAACTAGTCTAAAGTCAGTGGCGCGTTGCGCGTTGTTCATTATGCTATTTTAAGGGCGCATGCTTGACCATAATGTATAGCGTGCACAACGCGCATACACTTTGATTCTCTAATCTACACAGAAGCAGCAGTTTTCATTTTTGCAAATCATATTATTACAAACGATAGAACGATAGATAGAACGATAGATAGATAGAACGATAGATAGATAGATAGATAGATAGATAGATAGATAGATAGATAGATAGATAGATAGATAGATAGATAGATAGATAGATAGATAGATAGATAGATAGATAGATAGATAGATAGATAGATAGATAGATAGATAGATAGATAGATAGATAGACAATTTATTATAAAAGCATACATCTAGCTTACACATTTACCCACATTATTATATACCTGTTTAACCGAAGCTAATTTGGGTGTGTTTCTCCATCCCCAATGTCACTTCTCTCTCTTTTACGGCTGTGACGAGAGCTGTGAACCGCTCCTGGCGTGCGTCTGGCAAATCCGCCGTTATAATAGCAATACGCCAAGGAAAAAGCGCGTCTGCTCTTAAAGGGAATGTGAGATGACGCTCTGATTGGTTTATTTCACGTTACGCCCAAACCACACCTATGAATAATGAAGCTACTTCAGACCAACCCCTTTTAGATTTGCGCCGGGCGCAAGAGTCATTGATCCCGCCGGGAAAATAGCAACAGCGCCGAGTCCCGCCCACAAAGTTACTTGCGCTTTGCGCTTTGACACTTGCGTTTCAGATCGTTAAAATAGGGTCCCCAGTCTCCCCTACCTAAAGAACATGGGATATCCATTAAATTAAGAAATGTCAGTTACATTATCTTAAGTCATGACAGAACCAAATGGTCCCTTCAAATTTTAGAACCAGTTAGACCATGAGCTACAGCAGCAGTACTTCTGTCCTGGGGTTCCCCCACCACTGCATATTTTGGATGCCCCCTCATCTAACACACCTGATTCAACCCATCAGCTTTATTAGTAGAGACTGCAAGACTTGAACTGAGTGTGACTAGGGTGACCACAGGACAGTCCCGAAATTAGGAGCTTTGTCTTGTGTCCAGCAAGACGTAAGCAGTGTCCTGCAATTAAATTATGTCAGAATTATTTTTTACTTCCCTAAAATTGGAACATTTTGATTGTCATGTTGTAGCTAGAGTAGGAATATAACCAACCAACACATTCATAGAGACACATTCGCAACGTAAGAACGTAGGCTCACTATTGGCCAGCATCACACGCATCTCACACATGACCAGCATCGGCCAATAGTGAGCCTACATTCTGACGTTGCACTGAGCTGTTACATTACGTGAACTCACGTCAGAGACCCACACAGAAGAAAATGAATAGTTGAATAAAGTCGTTATTTTTGTTTTTTTTTGCGCACAAAAAGTATTCTCATCGCTATGGATTGTTTCAAAGCAGCTTTACAGTGATAATAGGAAATTACCGTAACAGATTGTTTAGGCTTTACAACAGCTCTAGGATAAAGTGACCAGCTAAAGTTAGTTTTGATTGATTGATTCACTTTTGTTGCGAAGATCATTAGTTATTAACTTAGGGGCCGCTAACACAACACCGTTCTAACAGGAAAACCCTTAACGCGCTCCAGGCGTCCATCCACACAAAACGAGTCTCGAGAACGCACTCCCTGAAATAGGTTAGAAGGTGCAAACGATTATCCGTTATCTCTGCGCAAACCTCAAAAATGCAAACCCGCGAAAATGAGACGCCGCGCACATGCGCATTACGTGTTCAGTCCAAAGGTATGCGTGTTTGAATATATATGTGTGTAGGCGTGTAGTCCTTCTTAACAAATCAACCCTCAATAAACTATATGTCTGGCCTTAAAAAATTATAATACAGTTTTTTTTTTTTTTTTTTTCACCCTAGGTGTGACTGAAGATTAAGCGACATCCAAAATTTGCTGTGGTGGTGGGTCCTCGAGACAAGTTTGAGAAGCACTAAGCTGTAGGACTCTTCTAAAAGACTTTCTTTAGCATTTTTTAGACTTGCTCCTCAATAGTGCTAGTACTTTTGCAAACTAATGGTATGTTGTTCGCTCAATCTGAATAAAACCAATGCAGTACAATTCTCTAGTCACTTTAGATCAATAGTTATCACAAAAAAAGTTTAACTTTTACATTTGAATGGCTATAGTAAGGTCATTTCAAAATGTGGCCTTGACGAAGTGTCCCCAAAAGCATTTAACTCCTCAAAGAATGCTCAGATTTTCTTGAAAATAAGTAAGCACGTGATATGTCTCTAAACAGACATGCAACATTTTATGGAGATCGGGTAATAGGTACCTCTATATCAGTTAAAAATGTGAAGAATGACAATGTTCCTATGATTATGTTGGCAAACTCCCTGAAATTGCCATAATAACCACCAGATGGCAGCAGAGGACCACTCATTAGCTCATTCTGCTCACTAATATATTTCTTTTTAAGGGTTTTTTCATTGGTAGTCATATTTAAACTATAAATCATTATAATAACAATACATAGATAATTTTGTCAATGTTTACTACTTCACATTTATCATATCATATCATATCACATTTATTCATTTGACATTTTGCAATAATATCACTTGATTACAATGAGACCTGAAAATTATGTTTTGAAAGTGTAACCTGGTATAAGATTTTCTTACCTGTCATTTATTTCAAATATCTATTTCTACAACAAAATGTATGTGTGAATGACTAGGAGACTAGGAGTAGGCATTTTGTTACTAATCATTTATTTAAAAAATTTATATGTAAAACACGTGTGTGTGTGTGTGTGTGTGTGTGTGTGTGTGTGTGTGTGTGTGTGTGTGTGTGTGTGTGTGTGTGTGTGTGTGTGTGTGTGTGTGTGTACGCGTTTAATGAGGTTAACATGGAAAATATGCCTTGTTTAGCTGAGATTACTGGTGGAAAACTAAAGACATTTTAAAATTAAAGTAGACCTAACATAATTTTGTCATACTACTCACTAATATTGTTCTATCATTCATATTTAGACATTATAAAATCACTGTTGTAAAATTACAGTTCTCCATCGTGAATGTGTTAAGGTGTCATCCCTACATTTGGAGTCAACCTAGACCCCATGTCATAAAGGCCTTAAACCGCTTGAACCCTGATATTTGCTGCTCGCAGCTATATTTATTTATGAAATTATTTCTACTTTTACAAATGCAAGCAAAGAATTAACTCTTGATCTGATGTATAAGGCAAACAACTGAAAGAAATGCAGTACCCTGTACATTGAAAAATGATGCTGAATGGGTACCCTGTGCTTTAAAAAGTGACGCCAAGGGGTTCTGATCAAGCGTCCATATGGGACTAGTTGGGAGTGAGAATGTATTGTGTTGAATATTAAAACTTTGCTGGTATGCATTATAGTAAAGTAAGTATGGTATTGACACTCTGAAGGTTTTTCTTGGGTTCAGGCATGTTGCTGATGGGAGATTGGCTCTGTGACACTCCCTCCACCATAAGTCTCTGATCTATCATCGGACTCCAACTCAACTGCCATAGGATGCCAGCTGCCAGGATGTTGGCTTCTCCACCTCATTCATTTATTAATGCTATTTACACTACAAAACCCTTATTGTCAATCAAATACTGGTTGATTACCAGATTAGCAGAGTACGTTAATACACTATACTTTTTATAGCATAGAAGACTTCATGGAGATCTAATTTGTTTCATTTAACTACAGTTTGCTTTGGACCAAGTTTCTTCTAAAATTCCCTGAAAAACAGACACAAATCTCAGATGTCTATATTTCTGTGTAGACTCCAGATACTGCGACACAATATATTTTGGTCTCAGTCTCATGGAAATTTCCATGGGTTAAGCTCACAGAGGTCTCCTTAACAAAATCATACAGCTTTGGCAAGTAATTTAATGTATTTTTTTCATCAGGATTTACTTTGTTACTTTTGAGGTGCCTTTGTTTGGTGGCTTCATTAATTGAATTGTAGGTCTCTGACCTTGACTGATGGTCTCTGGGCTCATTTTAATTTTTTTTTTTTTTTACAGCCATGACCCACACCACTATGTTGATTAAATTGCTTATTCTCAATTGACGTGGCAGCAATATAAAGGGTTACTTTCTCAATACATTTTTACGACCTTAAGTAAAATGGGGCATGGCCCCATCATTGCAAAACTGTTTATGGCTATTGACATGTTAAAGGTTAAGTAGGAAATAGTCAATCATTCTTACATAGATCATACACCTGACAGTTCAGTTTCAGGCTTTAGATAACTTTTGGTCATTTCTTTACTACTTTGATCACATGGAAAGGAGATAAATTAGAATGCTATATTAAACCCTCCACAATATTGTATAAATTACAGTTGTGTTTTACTATTCATAGTTATTATTTTTATTATTATTATTATTATCATAATCATCATCATCATCATTATTATTTAACTAGATATGGAGATGTGCAATATATATATATATATATATATATATATATATATATATATATATATATATATATATATATATATATATATATATATATATACACTCACCTAAAGGATTATTAGGAACACATGTTCAATTTCTCATTAATGCAATTATCTAATCAACCAATCACAAGGCAGTTGCTTCAATGCATTTAGGGGTGTGGTCCTGGTCAAGACAATCTCCTGAACTCCAAATTGAATGTCAGAATGGGAAAGAAAGGTGATTTAAGCAATTTTGAGCGTGGCATGGTTGTTGGTGCCAAACAGGCCGGTCTGAGTATTTCACAATCTGCTCAGTTACTGGGATTTTCACGCACAACCATTTCTAGGGTTTACAAAGAATGGTGTGAAAAGGGAAAAACATCCAGTATGCGGCAGTCCTGTGGGCGAAAATGCCTTGTTGATGCTAGAGGTCAGAGGAGAATGGGCCAACTGATTCAAGCTGATAGAAGAGCAACTTTTACTGAAATAATCACTCGTTACAACCGAGGTATGCAGCAAAGCATTTGTGAAGCTACAACACACACAACCTTGAGGCGGATGAGCTAGAACAGCAGAAGACCCCACCGAGTACCACTCATCTCTACTACAAATAGGAAAAAGAGGCTACAATTTGCACCAGCTCACCAAAATTGGACAGTTGAAGACTGGAAAAATGTTGCCTGGTCTGATGAGTCTCGATTTCTGTTGAGACAGATGGTAGAGTCAGAATTTGGCGTAAACAGAATGAGAACATGGATCCATCATGCCTTGTTACCACTGTGCTGGCTGGTGGTGGTGGTGTAATGGTGTGGGGGATGTTTTCTTGGCACACTTTAGGCCCCTTAGTGCCAATTGGGCATCGTTTAAATGCCACGGCCTACCTGAGCATTGTTTCTGACCATGTCCATCCCTTTATGACCACCATGTACCCATCCTCTGATGGCTACTTCCAGCAGGATAATGCACCATGTCACAAAGCTCGAATCATTTCAAATTGGTTTCTTGAACATGATTTTAGTTTCACTGTACTAAAATGGCCCCCACAGTCACCAGATCTCAACCCAATAGAGCATCTTTGGGATGTGGTGGAACGGGAGCTTCGTGCCCTGGATGTGCATCCCACAAATCTCCATCAACTGCAAGATGCTGTGCTATCAATATGGGCCAATATTTCTAAAGAATGCTTTCAGCACCTTGTTGAATCAATACCACGTAGAATTAAGGCAGTTCTGAAGGCGAAAGGGGGTCAAACACAGTATTAGTATGGTGTTCCTAATAATCATTTAGGTGAGTGTATATATGTATATATATATATATATATATAGATAGATAGATAGATAGATAGATAGATAGATAGATAGATATACATCATGTTCATAATTATTCATATTAATGATATTAATTAATACCATATTATTAATTAAATATTACTGTCTAAATTCTAGAAGGATAATTGTTTACTAGCCTACGGTTTTTGAAGCAAGTAATATGAGTGAATTATATTGTTAAGAGTGATTTGCAAGGATATGGGCCATATAGTGCAATTTTTTTTAAACAGCTTTACAGAAAATGCATGCGTCTATATTAGAATTTAGAGTAATTTGTTGTCAGAGGTGACTGTGTCCAAGTAATCTTTATATTTTAGAAATGTTCTAAGTTATAAGATAATACAAATCATGCAGTTAGCTAACATCATGCATTTCTAACACGTGTGCATCGGCAGACTGATGAAGACAAACACGAATAAAGTTTCAATACAAGGTTTATTATATGAATCCAAATAGGTACAAATCCAAGGTAGCAGGAGACACATACTTAACTGAAACGTGTCCGGACAAACTCAAAGGGAACACAGGAACTTGTATACTAAAGATAACGAGGTGAACACAGCTGAACCAAACTAACTAATAACATACCATAGAAACTAAAGCGTGGCGGGAATCTAAACAAAGGAACACATGTGACAAATGAAAATGTCTCAAGTTACGACTGTAACCTATGTTCCCTGAGAACAGGGAATGAGACACTGCGTCAGAACGCCATGGGGAATGGCTCCGCATGAACCGGTGTCTGAAATGATTATCTTGTTACATCGTGGAACGATGATGATGCATTTTAATGACGACACTGACAAGAGCATTTTAGCATGGCAGCTGTTTTACTGACTCTTTCACTAAAGAGAATAACACTGGGCTGATCTGCGCATGTACAACAGAGAACCAGTACGGAGTCCCGTACGGACAAAACATGCAACTTGTATAATGCAATACACAACATACTCCTCCCCTTTTACTTTTAACGTTACCCATAAAGAGACAAATGCTTTTGGATATACATACGGTTGTCTTTAGTTCAGGAACATTGTTATTATATATATTTTGATGAACACTTTACAAAACTGTTCTAACTCTAGGGAAAGAGGGTAGACTGCCTCAATTCCCTGACTGAACCCTGGGGATTATTCTGCCCCAACGTCGTGGGTTAGCCACTAACCTATAGGTCTAATCTCTGTGGTGGCTTTCGCACTCTAGTCGGATAGCGATGAAGAACGGGCACGGGTGATTTTTCTCCTAGAGTGTCTGTAACAGTCATTGGAGAAGGAGATGTGTTCTCAAAGGGAACGGTTACCCAAGGTTCACTTGAAACTGGTGTGGGTAAGATTCCTGGTACCACATCCCGACCAGAGTTGGTGTGAGATGTGTGTTGTTGTCTCTCCAAATCACAGGGGTCATCACTGGAGATTGTCGAGGACAACAACTGATCAACATGTCTTCTCCAAGTTAGATTTCCCTTTGTTTCAATGATGTATGAAACAGGGCCGGTTTGCGCTAGAACTGTTGCGGAGACCCATTTCGCTCCTTTTCCATAATTACGAGCAAGTACACTGTCACCTCTGTTGAAACTCCTGAACTTTGCCTTGGATCGCCTCTCCACCTGCGTTTGCTGTTGTGACCATACAACCTGTTTGGTTCCCGTTGGTCGCAGAAGATCCAGTCTGCTGCGTAGTTGTCGTTTCAGCAGTGCTGTAGCTGGGGAGACTTTTGTGGCTGCATGAGCTGTGTTTCTATAAGACAATAGAAATGTGTTCAGTCTTTGGTTTAGGGAGCCCTTACCCTGAGAGGTCTTTAAAGCCTTCTTCAGGGTCTGAACGAACCGTTCTGCCAGGCCGTTTGTGGATGGATGATAGGGAGCCGATCTGATATGCTGAATTCCATTTATACTCAGAAAGGATTGGAACTCTTCCGACACCAGCTGGGGGCCATTATCACTTACGAGCTGTTGTGGCAGCCCAAAACGACTGAAAACCGTTCTAAGCTCCTCAATGGTTTTCTCAGAAGACGTGTTATGCATGACTGCAACCTCTGGCCATTTGCTGTGAGCGTCCACAATCACCAGAAACATGTGGTTCTCCAGTGGTCCTGCAAAGTCTATATGTATTCTTTGCCATGGCACCTCTGGAAAATCCCATGGATGTAAGGGGGCTGTCTGTGGCATGTTTCTTACATTCTGGCACTCTGGACAACCCTTTGCTTCCTCTTCGATCTCTGAATCTAAACCAGGCCACCAGAAGTAGCTGCGTGCCATCTCTTTCATCCTCACTACTCCCGAATGACCAGCGTGAAGTTCTTTCAGCAAGAGGCTCCTCAGGGGCGGGGGTATAATGACACGATAACCCCAAAGTAAGCAACCAGACTGAACTGTCAACTCATTACGTCGAGTCAGATAAGGTTTGAATTTGTCTGTCATCTTCCCTCTCCCGCCATGAGATATCCAGGCCAGAACTTCTGACAAAACTGGATCAGTTCTTGTGAATCGTTTCACTTGAGCAGCAGTTACAGGAGCACTTTGTACTTCTTTGAAGTAGAAGATGTCGGCTTTAGGGCATTCTGGTTTTGTGTCTGGCAGAGGTAGCCTGGACAGCCCATCTGCATTGCAATGCTGCTCAGCCCTCCTATATTTGATGTCAAACTGGTGAGCCGACAGCAACAGAGCCCAACGTTGCATGCGATTCGCTGCCAGAGAGGGAATGCCCGTTTGGGGACCAAAGATAGAGGTAAGTGGTCTGTGATCTGTGAATAGGGTAAATCTGCGCCCAAACAAGTACTGGTGAAATTTCTTTACTCCAAATACAATTGCTAAAGCTTCTCGTTCAATTTGAGCGTAATTACTCTCTGCTGAGTTCAGAGTCCTCGACGCAAACGCAATTGGCCTTTCTTCACCGGATGGCATTACATGTGAAAGTACTGCACCGACACCATACGGTGAAGCATCACATGCCAACTGTATCGGTAGTGCAGGGTTGTAATGTGTGAGGACCTCCGATTGCGTTAATGTGCATTTCACATCCCTGAACGCCTTCTCACATTTGTCAGACCATTTCCATTGTTTAGACTTGTTTAACAGTTCATGTAGTGGACAAAGTCTACTGGAAAGGTTAGGTATGAACTTTGCGTAGTATGTTAACAATCCTAGGAATGATCGCAGCTGGCTCACATTCTTTGGAGATGGCGCATCCACAATAGCTTTTACCTTTGATGGTGCTTTGTGAAGACCAGCGCTGTCAATTACGTGTCCTAGATACTCGATAGTGGGCTGGAAGAAGTCACATTTGTCTTTCTTTACCCGAAGGCCATACTCTTTTAGTCTTTGTAGTGTTGCGTTCCGGTTCCTGAGATGCTCCTCATCATCTTTTCCTGTGATTAACAGATCATCAAGATAACACTGTACTCCATTCAATCCACTCAAAATCTGGTCCATGGCACGCTGGAACAACGCTGGAGCTGAAGTTATGCCGAAAGGAAGCCTCTGATATCTGTACAGGCCCTTGTGTGTCACGATGGTCAGCAGATCTTGAGAAACAGGATCAACCTGCATTTGAAGGTAAGCTTGACATAAATCTATCTTGCTGAATTTCTGACCGCCTGCTAACCCCGCAAAAAGATCATCAATTAGCGGCAAGGGGTATTGTTCTACAGTTAGAACAGGGTTGACAGTTACCTTGAAGTCGCCACAAATTCTGACTGAACCATCCTTCTTCAATACAGGAACAATTGGTGTGGCCCACTCGCTAACACTCACTTTCTTCAGTACGCCGGTTTCCTCCAGACGGTCGAGTTCAGTTTCTACCTTAGGCTTTATCGCGTAAGGAACAGGGCGAGCTTTTAAGCACTTAGGCTTACTATCGGTCTTAATTTCCAGCTTTACAGTGATGTCTTTCATGTTTCCCAATTCATCTCCAAACACCTCTGTATGCTTCCTCAAGATGTGTTGTAAGCTGGTCGACTCTTTTGCCACTAAATGTACTTCCTGCCAATTTAGCTTTATTTTTTCAAGCCATGAGCGGCCCAACAGAGCTGTGTGACTACTGCCTTTCACAATATACAGTGGTAAGTTTACCTTCTGTTTGTTTAGTTCTACAGTCACATCCACAACTCCAGAGAGAGGTACCAGCTCGCCTGTGTATGTTTTCAATGTCAGCTTTGCTTCCTTGAGACAAAGGTATGGCCACTTCTCTTGGTAAGTTGACTCCGCCATGAGCGATACAGCGGATCCTGTGTCCACTTGCATGGGAACAGCCTTTCCATCAAGCAGTGGCGTCACCCAGTAGCCATCAGAATTTGAAGACACAGACATTACATGTGAATATTCATTTTCATCAGATTCATCTTCTTGTTGTTGCCCTGTATATTCTACCTGATTTATGTTTTTTTCTTTTTGAATTTTCTGACATAGCTTTTCTTAGCCTCCACAGGTTTGGCTGGGTTTACTTTCTCATTTTGCTTTTTGTTTTGGCATACACGTTCAATATGACCTGTTTTTCCACAGTTTCTGCAGTCTTTGTTTTTGAACCAACATTCTTGTGCCAGATGACCACTCTTTCCACAGCGGTGACATGCTTTCTTACTATCATGTTTCATTCTTTCACTGTACACTTTGTGGACTTGACTGGATGTGCTTAACTCTTGTGCATCTTTTGCAGCCATTTCCATGGATACACTGATTTCCATTGCTCGCTCTAGAGTTAGTTTACTTTCACATAGGAGTCGCTTTTGAATGGTCTCACTACGCAATCCGCACACCAATCTGTCTCTTATAGTGTGACCCAGTGTTGTGCCGAACTCACAGTGTTCTGATAGACGCTTCAGTACAGCCACAAATTGTGCAATTGATTCTCCCTCTAACTGATTGCGTTTATGAAAGCGGAATCTTTCAGCGATGATGAGGGGTTTTGGTGCATAATGTCCCTGGAGTATTGTTACAATGTCCTTGAATGATTTATCACCAGGTTTATCAGGCTGGACCAGGCTACGCAGTAAATTATATGTCTTACTTCCCATTACACTGAGAAAAGTTGGCACTAGAACCTCATCTTTTATCCCGTTAGCTTTGACAAAATAATCAAACCGCTCCGTATACGAGCTCCACTGCTCGACAGTTTCATCATATGATCCGATTTGCCCCACTAGACCCGCCATTTTGATCTAATCACAGCAATCCTATTGGCCGGCGACAGCCTATGACATCATCACTAGTGTGACCCAGAAATATATAAGGGGAGCCTGGAGAACATGTCAACAACTTATGGTCTGAAGGGACTGTTCAGCAGGCATCCCCGAGGCATGGCGAAAAGACGCAGTTTCTCGTTCCCTGTTCTCAGGGAACATAGGTTACAGTCGTAACCTGAGATGTTCCCTTTCGAAAGGGAACTCGCACTGCGTCAGAACGCTATGGGGAACGATCTACCCATGCTGCCATGCTGAGGGGAGTGCATGCCAAATTATGATGTGACAAAAAACGTTAAAAAACTGTTTAGTTTCACTGAAATGCCAAAAACACTCCCCCTTCGGGTCACATACAGGCTGTCAGTAGCTGCGTTTACATGGACACTTATAATCGGACTGACGGCTCAATCGGACTAAAAAACCCTCATGTAAACACCTTAATCGATCCGATTGAGCTCGATCCGAATGAAATTTCGATCCGATTGAAAGGGGTGGTTTATCCCTTTTGTAATCCGATCGAGAGAACATGTAAACACTTGATCGGATTGAAAACCGAAACTAAAAGGACTGCGCATGTGCAATGACGTTAAACTAGCGTAATGACGTATGACGCGTGGAACGAGCTGTTCTTCCTGTTGAATAAAGTGTCATATTAATAAGTTTCCCGTCATTCGAAAATCCTAATTTCACTCGCGCGTCTGTGAAGTGAAGCAGGACAACGTCCCACCAGTGCTTGTTTTGGATTCTCATCCACAGACGACTGGTTTTGGCTGCGGGGAGGGGCATTTTTACTGCGTGATCAATAAGCAGCACGGCAAAACGGTTAATATGCTCTAAATTATGACCAGAGACGAATTAATATTACGTCTGCTGTTTAAAACAAATAAAGAACCAATAGATGAGAATATTTATGCGGGAAAGTCTGTATATTCGTGCAGTGTGCGCATGTCAAAACATCAGATCCAATTTGAAACTTGTGACATATAAACGCGCACATCAACCCGATTACTTTATTTATCATTCATGTAAACACCTTGTTCGGATTCATCAATCGGATTGATTTCATTCCGATTGTGTCCATGTAAACGTAGCTAGTGACAGTATTTCCTACGGCCACTGCCCAAGCTATAAGCATCAAAGAGACCTCCGATACAATGAAGGCCTACCAAGGCCAATCAAAGGCTTTGGAACCAACAACATCCGTGTAAGGGGTTCCTTTAAGGGAATATGGCCAGGGGGTCCAAAGGAGTCCCGTCCAGTCACTTTCTGAGGGGGACATGAAGTCAACCCCACATGCCACCAGGGAGACTGACCTGGTCTAATTTAATGACCTAGTCTTGCCAACAACCTGTCTGTTTCCTAAACAGAGTCTCAAACATTATTTGCCTCACTTGTGGAGGCATCCGATAGGGAGGGCTGCAGATAGTGGCAGTGATTGCTCACAGACCGGATCATAGAGACGGGCATCCTGGAGAGTAGAACTCAGCATATCTTTCTAACCCTTGCGAACGAGGGGAGTATCTCTACCCAAACCTGGATCTACACAGTGCTTCAAAGCCATGTGGAGGCTGGGCACTCTGAAAGGGACCCTAATAGGCGAGCGTCTCCAGCTGTAAGGCTGATCTAACAGGGAGGCCTCATGAGAGTCCTTCGACCTTCCGACCAGACTTAGGGAGCTAAGTATTCATACAGAACGACCCTCAGATAGATTCTGGAACACTATACCCAAAACCTGATAAGTATTGACCAGGCTCTGGGCTAGGTTTTGCCTTTGCAATGCCAAGCATCCAACTCGTTGGATCCGCCTTCAAGGGGGCCTGTCAAGGCCTAACTACTTGATAGCGGGACTGTAAGCAGAGCTAGCCTCAGAAGCCAGGTGCTCTCACAGACATCTCTGCGGGCCTGGTTATTTCACATTGCCAACAGGCAGTGTACTCAGCAAAAGTGCTATCGACCCTTTAACCCCCTTGGGTCGTCTATCTGTCTCGCTTTTTTCTTATCAGTGCAAAAGAGACTCAAATAACTCCGTCGATTTATGTCATACAGGCAAGTGTTATGCATCATTCAAAACTGTTAAATGTCTTCTTTTATTTATGTACACTAATAATAAAAACAAAATGTTGTGTTTTTCGTAAAATAAACATGATGCGCGTTCTCCCGTCTCTCTCAATGTGAAGTTCATTCTGAAACGCGACAGAAAATGATCTGTAACTCAGCGAATGCTTGTCACTGTGACATGAAACATATGTCTTTACAAAGCTTGAAGTGTCCATTTTTAAATGATGTAAATCATATCAAAAACAAAATATTCTGTTTAAGTAATCCGTATGAAAGCAACGACATGTACAGTTTATCCAGCCCAAGCTCATTAGTTCTACTGTGACCACACCCACGCGAGCACGAGCGATTGACATGCAAATGATCCACGCGGAGGAACGCAGACCTGTAAACGCCCATTACCTCAAAAACAAAGAATCTGAGACTTCAGTATTCCTCCGTTTTTCCTCGAGGTTGGAAGACTGTGTTTGTGCTGTGCTGTTTACCTTGTATTTACCTCAGAAGAATTAGAAGAACCCGATTTGATTATGAGAACGATTTTTAAGTTAAGACACTCATAATAGTAGCATGTTATTGTTGCATAAACTTTACATTGTAGCTACTAGTTAAACTGGTGCCAGACTAAAATGTATGTTAAGAAATGAGATTGGAGTAAAAACATGAAGCCTAATGCTAAATGTATATGTAAGACACAAGGATGTTTTTATGTTTGATAATTAAACACAGCACGATATAAAAGTAGGCTAGTGTTTATTCTAATATGGTGAATATTATAATGTTTAGACCCGTGCTTACTGTTAAATATTGTGTTTGTGTATATCTGCTCAAACGTAGATAATTATAATATGGTAACAATAACGTTTAATAGTTTGGAGTGGCTAGATCGCTTCAGTAAATGTTCTCTGCATGCGCTGTGAGTTTGAAAAGCAAAACGTACCAAACATTAGGCTTCATGTTATTACTCCGATCTCATTTCATAACATATATTTAGATGAAGTGTTACATTTTTTACGATTTATAGGCCGCCTGCTGTCTAGGCTATTGTCATTATTTTATGCAGCCCTACACATATATGCCTACAAGGCACAACAAACTTGGTGTTCATACACACACACACACACACACATATATATGTGTGTGTGTGTGTGTGTGTGTGTGTGTGTGTGTGTGTGTGTGTGTGTGTGTGTGTGTGTGTGTGTGTGTGTGTGTGTGTGTGTGTGTGTGTGTGTGTGTGTGTATTTTACATTTACATTTATGCATTTGGCAGATGCAGACACTTTTATCCAAAGCGACTTACATTGCATTTCATGGTACACATTTACATTCTTATCAGTTCTTGCTTTCCCTGGGAATCAAACCCATGGCCAACGCTCTACTGTTTGAGCTACAGGAAGGCTCCTGTAACTCCATCATTTTAACCAGAAAAATCTAAAATGTATTCCCAAAATCGTGCAGCCCTATAGTTTCTCTTGATATCAGCATGTTCACAGGTGTTTATTTGTTTTATTTTTTTATTTTTTGACAGAGACCAGATGCCACTGATGAGTCCTGCTGACTTCAACATTCACATGAGTCTCTGTACATGAACATGGTAAAATGAAAAATCAAACACCTTGAAAATGACAGGTATGTACTATGTTTGAAGATTGGCACTACCTGTTATATAAGCCTGACGACTCTAACATAAAAGGAGGCCTATGGGAAGGGTATGCATAGCCTACCTATATATAGGAACTTCAGGGCCCTAATTTCACCATCCTATGAAAACCATATTTAACACCCCCTTAATACTTCCTATCGGAGAACCATAGCCTATTATTCAACCTTAATAAAAACTCACGTAAAGGGAGAAGACATACAGAGCTCAACCTGCTGCCCATAGAGCGATGGCCTAAACGACATTCACAAAATGGAGGCCTATCACCATAAGAGCACGAAAGAGCACACTTACTACCAAACCCGATGCCAGACCTACAGAAGGGTTCCAAATTGAAGGAATATCTCATAATAGGTCCAGCCTCAGGCTGATGCAAGAAGCACTTGGGGAGAGTGATTTAAATGCTTCAAATCTGTCAGCTGATCAGCCAGGTATGCTTGCAGCACCGTCATTGTGTGCAAGGCATCACCAGCCAGACCCGCCACCACGTATGCCCTGCCATTTAAGCGAGCAGGACCTGAATCGCCTGGTACAGATGTCTGTCCCTCTTCCCTTGAGAAGAGAGCAGATGAGAGTGGAGTTTTCTCAAGGGCTCAAAAAACTCACAGTGGCACAAGCAGATCCCTCAGGAACTGATCGTGCATGCTCTGAGCCTAAACAATAAAAACACAAGTTGTGTGTCATCAAGTATCAATATCTTAGACACAGATGCACACACTTCCTGAAGCGTTTTTTACAAGCCATAATTACTTCTTTGAAGTTTTCAGGTTGAAGCGTACAAACATAACAGTCCCTGAAGACGAAAAAGCTGTTGACGTTCTCCAGGCTCCCCTTATATACTTCCGGGTCGCACTAGTGATGATGTAATAGGCTGTGTGTAATCATTGTGTAAAAACCAAGACAATTTTCCAAATTAATTCTAATAAATTATTTAATAAAGAAAAATGCATGTTACTGGTAACGTTTACACAGTAAAATCCCAAGTGTTAAACAAACTTGCTCAGTTTTACAGATGGTTCCAATCTATAGAGAGTAAAAGTAACACTGAAGCAATGTTGCAGGTCACTCTGCAAGTGATGATTGAGCAATAGTGAGGACACCTGCAATTAACAAGCAGAATCACTGAAGATAAGAGGATTAACAAGAACAGAAAAAAGAGAAGAGTTGAGCAGAAAGTCAAGTCAAGTCACCTTCATTTGCATAGCACTTTTTACAACACAGATTGTTTCGAAAAGCAGCTTTACAGTGATAATAGGAAATTAATGCAATAAAGATTGATTTGGCTGTACAGCAGCTCTAGAAGAATGTCATTGTCCAACTTAATTTTTTGATTGATTCATTTCCTTCAACTGAAAACAGAAAACGTTTAATGGTTTAATGGAAATATGTTTCAAAGTACAACTGACTTACAGCCACACAGCCTTAGATGAAATCAACTGCAAATAAAATAAATCTCACCAGAGGATGAACTCCAACTCCAACTCCAAAACCAGTTTGGCTTTATTTATTTTGTATGCTATATGTACAAAGGTTGTTGAAGTCTGTTTGAAGTCACCATTATGGTGATTAGTGTCAGATTTAGTTGATCACATGGCCATTGAATTTGTTGAATTAATTCTCTTTCAGCAATTGTTGAAATGCTGACTGTCCCATTGAAATAGCTCTTCTCATTACTGAACAAACCTCTTATTTTTAGGCTTTTATTGAGCATTTTTCTTGGTTTTCATATCTCTAACTCTAACTGACTTCAACAACCTTTATGCAATGTACACCAGCTCTTTTTTAGCTGATTTTAACAAGTAGAATCACTGAAGGAAAGAGGAAGAACAAGAACAGAAAAAATCGAAACACAAGAACTACAACTGATTTCAGCCACAGCCTTAGATTAAATCAAATGAAGATAAAACATTGAATCTCTCAAGATCTCAGCAGAGGAGGATTGAACAACTCCACAAACAGCATTACCAGCTTCACTTATTACCAACCAGATTGACTTTATTTCTGTCAGACGTCTACAGAAGTTCTTGTTTTTAGAGGTTTAGAAGTTAATGTTTTATTGAGTTTCATTTGAAGTTACCGTGATGGTGATCAGTGTTTGCTTTAGTTGGGCTCTTGACCCTTGACTTTTGGACATAAGTTTTTCTCTGGCTGCTGTAACTGAGTGTACATAAAACACATTTGTTATGGCACAAAAGCCAAGAAAATATATGATCTGGTGTTGATGGTTAAATATTGATGATGACAGTCATCATTTAGTGACCTAATTCACTGATCTTGTTCAGAGTCTAATCTCTGTTTAAACGGGCGACTTATTATTAGTTTTATTCAAAACTGTGATTCTACAACATAAGAGACAACAGTTTTCTGACAATCTTGTAATATGAAAGATTTTGTAAACAGTTTGTGCAAATAAAGTTTTCATCTATGCCATTACTAAGACTAACGCAGACATCAAGAATCACAACAATGGTGACCATAAAAAATTATTCATGCTGCAGTTCATGCTGGGTACCAGCATAGTACAAAATGTATCCATGGCTCCCAGTATGCATTGCAGCATGAATAAATAACACAGGTAAATTTTTTATTTTTTATTTATTCTTACTATTTGCTTTTATGTTTGCTGTTTTTGTTCTGACTTAAATTGCTTGTTTTGTGATGTTCAGATGTTTATATGAATATTTTGTTAACTGCAGCTGTTTATCACTAATGCTCAATCATCACTTAATTAATCACTTAATTTCTTGACTGCAATGTATATTTTCTTTAAGGGTGTTTTCACATCTGTAGTTCGGTTCATTTGGTCCGGACCAAATGATACTTTGTAGCATTTTTCAGGCGTTTTGGTTTCTTTTCACACTACACTGATTGCTTTGGCCCGAATCAGTTGATGAGTTGAAGAAACAAACAAAAATGCAGTCACGTGACAACATCCACATCACTCGTTGGCCAGATGTGTCTTGAACGTATTTCCATAACTGAACTTCGATTGGTCAGAATCAACGTGCGGGAAAATTCCAACAGAACTCCCGGAAGTAAACAAAGAGGAGGAAAATCCATTAGACAACACTCCGCTTTTTACTATGGAGAGATGACTGCGTGGGCTGATTGTATCCCTGGTCATAGTTTATTATATAGTTTGTCTACACCACTTTAGGCAAACAATAACATTTGAGAATGAAGCGAGGATGCGGCTTGAAAATAATGTTTTAATGCACTGCACGCTGCGAAGGCACATCGCAAGTCACTTCAGGACCTCCTCACAACTCCAAGTTTGTCCGCGAGCTGCCATGCTAAAAGTGCAAACTGTCAACAAACATTAGTATTCCTCCCATAATGCACAGCGCAGCTGACTACGGCAGCTGGTTTAGTTAAAAAATGCACAGTTCTCTGGCAGTTGGGTCTGTTCGAGTTCGGATCACGTTCAGACCACAAACGAATCGCTGTCCCGTTTAAAAGCGTACCGAGTTTAAAAGCGTACGTTTAAAAGCGTACCGAGACAAGGTCTCGGTACGCTTGGTTGGTCCGCTTTTGGTGCACACCCGAGTGCGTTTGCTGCATTCACACCTGCCCAAATGAACCGCACCAAGGGGGACGACGAACTCAAGTGCGATTCAAGCGAACTAAATGAGGCAGGTGTGAAAGCACCCTGACACTCAAGAAGCGTTTCAGTCTTTATGCACATCTAAAACCCCATGCAGTGACATATCCTGTTTCTGGACAACCTACAAGCAACAGTACTCCTATAGTGGGTAGTTTTTTGGATGTGTATTACTTTCTGTTCTTTCACTTCCAGCATGTTGAATTTTGCATCACATCCACTTGAGCTATTGCATTTCCAAATCACTTTATTTAGCCTGCATGGACGATGATATGAACATTGCCATCTGGGGGGGATTGGTTGTGGAACAGAGAGAGCCAGCCAGCGGCACATGGGAAGAGCAGACAGCTGAAACGGCAACATTTGAAAATGCTAAATGTCAGACTTGTTTGCAATGAGGTTGGAGGTGGACAGAGGGAATATTTTGATTAATATGTCTTGTGAAAGTGAAAAAAAAAAGTGAAAGTGACATGACGTGAAGGCCAAGTATGGTAACCCATACTAGGTATTTGTTCCAAGTTAGTGCACACACATTAGTAGTGAACACACACACCTGGAACAGTGGGCAGACATTTTGGGAGCGACCGGGGGTTGGGTCCCAGTATCAGTACCAGTATCAGTACCAGTACCAGTGGGTCCCAGTATCAGTACCAGTACCCACTATATAGTTTTCTTCTGCAGTCTAACGTCCATTTTCTTATTGTGGCCAACCTTAGCCTCACTGACTCTCAGTGACATTCAGCATTCACTGCATTTCCTCTTGAATGCTTATCTTATTGACATTTTGAATGAGAAGGCCCAAAATGGATGACGATTATAGGATGGGGTAATTCAAACAATACTTGCACTTTTCGCATATCTCTCCAGTTTGGTTCTGGTTCCTGGTTCCTGGTAACTGGATCCGTTTCTTATCACTATAGTTCGTGTCCAGACACATTATCATTTAATCATGTGTTTTACACAGATAAAGCCACTCCTTAAGCCAACATATCTGCACCTGTTACAAACTGCTAAGGCAAAACCAAGTATATCCAGGGAACAGAAATAACAAAGATCTGGGGAACAAGGCTCAGAAATGCAGTACAAAAAAAAAAAAAAAAGTTACTAGTAATTTCAAAGTTTTAATGGTTTTGCCTTGCCATCTAAAAATAATTTTCCAAATGATAACAATTAATCTCTTAACATGCTGATTAATATGCCTAATGCTAAATGTAGGTTTAAAGAAAAAACCCGGCATCACAAACCTGGTTTGAAGGGTCAGAGTCATATACTGTATGATAACAAATAACTATATTTGCTGCATTCTCGGTTTCTGAAGCATTTTAGAGTAAGTATCTTCTTTTTTTCTTTTTTTTTTTGCTGCTCAAGTGTTTCTGCTACTGTTTTTAAAATAATTACTTTACATCTCTAGAAAAAAAAATAGAGGATATGGTGCCAATTCGCTGTGGTGGTCTCACTTCAAAGTGTAGAAACAGTTTCATTTTGTTTATTGCAGGAAACAAGTGACGTGAGCAGGTGAGTTACTGAAGTGAATGAACAATGCTGAAATGCTGATGGTGAATGTGTTGAAGATTTTATTATTTAGAAAATAAGTAATTTAACTGGTTTTTGTACACTATTATTTCCTTGTCTGTGGGTGACTTTGGCTGACTTTGGAACCTGAGAGCACAAGGTGTTGTTACAGCAGAAAATTCTGGGCAATTTTTCTGGAGGGTCTTGTCTGCAGAGGGACACTCGGCTTTGTTTGTTAATAAAGTCTAATTTTTTCTGATGTCAAATATCTTTGAAGTCATTCCCCTGAAAATAATTAAACCACAACAAATGACAGTTCTTATCTGTTGTAGATGGAGATGCTTGCTGAATGGAGGACCGGATGACAGATGACAAAAGAAGAAGACTGAAGAGTTTGGGAAGAGGATCGCACAGGTAAGTGTCTCAAAGATAGGTAGTCGGGTAAGTTCAGTGTAGAACGACGAGACCAGACAAAGGAGAACTGGTATGTGACTGCTTATATAGTGCGTGGATGATGAGTGAATGCAGCACACATGGTTTAAAAGTTTCCACACATGCCAGCATGACAAAATGTGTATTTACTAGTTGCCATATCAACAATATATATAGAGAAGTTTAAAGTTCAAAAATCTTTGGAAGATATCACTGAACATTTAACCATTCCGGAAGTAAATTTCTTACTGAAGTTAATTTTTCATCTCAGATTTTAGTATTTATATAAAATGAGACAAAGCTGCTATTATTTTAATCCCCTCCTCCTCAATCTGTTTAGATAGTTCTTTCATGCTTATCTAACCAGCAGAAGACACTAGCCGGGTTTGAATCAGTTTAAATCAATCAACATTTTATTAATGAAACAAAACCACATAATTGTACTAGACATGTGTGAAATTAATGTGGGGAAAAATAAATACTCTGAACCCCAAGTGGATTTACACAAACTGAGAAAGTCAAAAACTCAAAAAGAGACCCACTCTCCCCCTTATCTCCTTTTTTCCAGGCTACTACCACGATGTAATCATAAAAGTGCATTATATTCTCAGAAATAAATTGTGTAAATGTTGTACTTTTATGGGAACAACAGCTGGGGCAGTACCTTTTGGGACATCTTTGTATCTTATTTACCTATAAAAGTTCATAGCGGTATCAAATGGGTACTATTAAAATGAACTTTTTTAGATTTAGATAAGATACAAAAATCAAGTGATATTTAGAATTCGTTAAATAAATTGCAATATCTTACAGTATTATCTTGTTCTTTTTCTTTTTTTTTTCATGGCCAATTGTTTCTTTGTGGAGGCTTTAAGTTAATCTCAAATAAAATAATAAAATGCTTATTTATGGGTCATCATTTCCTTTCACGTACTTTGACAATAAGGATCAAATGAGCTTGGATCCTTCCACCACCTAAACTGTACTGAAATCTTTAGCGCTCATCCATCTTCTTGAAACAAACAGTATAATATATATATAGGCTACACACAATATAGGCTGCAGTTCTGTTTCATTGATTGTTTTGGTTATTGGTGTTGGCCATACGATAGAAATTCCTGAATGTGATGTCACCCATGAATGACCTTGCAGTTTTATTCCTGTCCCACGGCGATCAGACATATTGAATGTGTTGTCCCGTGTGCTCTGGCGGTGGTGAAAGCGTTCGGTTTCCCAGCACACATCGTCAGTAAAGCATAGCTAAGGGGTGGCATTAGAGATGGATTCCCTTGTGCAAAGGAACCTATTTATATCATGGAATCTCTCATGAGCTGTGTGGGAAACACCCATTGAGCGGAGCACCTGCACAACTGAAAACTCATTTTGATGGTGCCCGCCTCCAAATGCCATCATATCTGAGGTGGTTGACAGGCATTATCATCCTGCAGAAAGACAGACTAAATGCTGTAGGCTGTGTGGCTGTATTAAAATTAAATATTTTTATAAAAGGGTTTATCAGACTTTCAGATATCTGCTCTGATCAAACTTCTATGAAAGTTAATTTTCAAATATTTAACCATCTTTTGAAATGATGAAAAAAAAAATTGAATAATTTTATCAAACAGGATGAATGCTTTAGATAGTCAAAAACTAACACCACAACATGTTTCAGACTTCATCAAATCCATTGATAATACTTCTATGCTGCTGATTTCCTTTCAAAATTATGTCACTTCCTGGAGGATTATGTCATTAAGAAACTTGGCTTTTGTTAGGCAAAGGTATCTTATAAATGACTAACAAAGGTGAGATTAGGGACACAAATCCTATAAATTGATGATTATGAATTAAAAAAAAATTCCCAAGAAAACATGTTTGAAAGTTGAAAGTTTTGAGAACAGATAAACTATTGATAAACTGTTTTCTATTTTCCATTGTTTACATCTATATCTGCTCACCATATCTGCTCCGACCTGCTCATTATGCTAAACAAGGCTGCATTAATATATATATATATATATATATATATATATATATATATATATATATATATATATATATATATATATATATATATATATATATATATATATATAATATTTTAAAATGCTATTTATTTCTGTGTTGCATGGCAAAGCTGAATTTTCAACATCCATTACTCCAGTCTTCAGTATATATAATGTAAATTGTATATATTATTTCTGTATGTTCTTCATAGGAATGATCTGAAATGTTTGATATGGTCTGATTAAAAAAAAAGCAGTTTTCCTAAAGAAAATTATCAAATGAGACAGCAAAAGTAAACCTTTACCTTAACAGTTATGCTGTTTTATCAATGATCTTAACAATACGATTTTTGAGAGATAGGATTGGTCCTCAAAAGTGAAAAGTCTGCTTGTTTTGAGGGGTTGACAAATCATTTATTGTAGTCTTAGTAGATGGAATCAGTGAAAGGGTTCCTAGACTTTATTGCTTTGTAAAATCATCACAGTATTTAGCTGGCAAACTTCTTCACTCTCAGATCTGACCTGCATTTAGCTCAGATGTCATTTGAGGTGGGTGGAACATTTGTTAATATGAAAGGGTAACTCAAGCCTGCTGGCTTCCGGAAAACACGGCTCCAAGTAATATATAGAATGCCTGTCCAGTCTGCACTCCAATTTTATGTCTGAAGACTAACTAAGGCATTTGATGACAATTACAGATTGACTCAACCACATTCAAAGTGCACATGTGCTTCTCTTTAAAATTGCAGAGGAATTAAAATGTATTTGATATACAGTATATTTTTAATGAAATCGAATAAGAACAGTGTAGTTACAATTTCTAACAGTAACTGGGCCATGCTGAGCCATCTAACCACAACAACCAGGAAGTCAGTGAGCGCAGCTGATAGTAGTTTAACTTTAACTTTCACTTTCAAACATGACCAAATATATAAAATATTTGATGCACACAGCAGAGCCTTTAACTATAAAGTCTGATCCACTTTACATTTGTTTTTGGCCAACTTAGAAAACAAAAAAACAAAAAAAAAAACAGTTTGACAGACATGTAAAACGAATGACCAGTTCATTTTATTTGTATGTGATGTTTAGGGGTGGGTTTATCCAAAATACTTCCCAGATAGCAAGTGACATCTGGCCCAGTTGTGGCCCACATCTCCCACATTCTTCTGGCCCACATACCGCATGGAATGACGGCGATGACTCAACCTGAGTGTGGCTGGCAATAGCATAAATATCCGGGCCTCATCTGGGCCAACTATGGCATATATGGCTCAGTTCTGGTTGCGGCAAAGGTCACATGGGCCACATCTGGGCCACACACAGCAAGCCACAACTCACACTAAAACCAGATTGATGTGCGTGGGCCAGATACGGCCCATATGACCTTTGCCACTGCCAGAACTGAGCCATATGTGTCATAGTTGGCCCAGATATGTATGCTATCTGGGTTGGGTCACCGTGATTTTGCCAAGTAAGACTGGATCAACAAATTTTTAACAAGATTCATATCTGAAAATGTTTTCCTAAGCATATCTCTACTCCTAAACCCCACCCATAAGTTATTTCTAAAACCAGAGGGAAATGATAGGTGAATAACACTGATGTAGAAGCACCTAACCCTGGTTGTAAGCCTAAACTTGACATAAACTAAAAACTTGGCCCTCATATCTGATTGGTTGATTGGGATGTTTTTCCAGGATCAACAAAGATGTTGATCCAGGAACATGTTGTACTAGGTGAAATCACATTCACTGAAATCCTTGAAACAATTTCATAAATGTGTATAGACTTTTTGTCCATCCAGAAATAAAAACGACTAAGTACTACAAAGTGCTTCTAACAAAAATCTTGATTTGGTTCCACTAATTTGGCACATTTTTCTAAATCCAGTGACCAGTTCCACCTCACATGTGCTTAGTTTTGTTTGCCAGCATTATGCATCATATGGTCTGTGAACGGACTGTGGGCGGTCTGTAGGTGTGCCATCTGATGCTGAGACTATGGAAAGCGTAATGAGTGTGGAGGATAACTCTAAATTTCAGGCATTAAGATGAACTCAACTGACTCAAGAGAAATCCATCTGATAAACTCTCACAAGGCCAAATGTGTTAGTTGAGATGACTAATGTACATGACTAGATGGAAATTACAAATGCATGTCTGTGTTGGGAAGAAGAAATTAATGTACTTAAAGCGAGGGACTCCAAAACTGTTGCTCATGTTGCTCACCTGTCATGGTTTAGCTTTATGATTCGTAAACACATATAAAACACTGTCTTTAGAAAAAATCACTAAATTTACCCATTTGAAACCACATTTTAGCCTGAACCTTTTGTTTAACCTGAGGGAATGAAATTAAACCTGACTAACAGTGTTCTGCTCTGAAGTCAATAAATTTTTTTCAGTGTATAAAACCCAGAGGCATATCAATATACTTCATACTATGATATGACAACCCAACAAGCACTAGCCAATCAATACAGTGATGGATACGCCTGAAATGAAATCAAACCCATACGCCTGTTGATACAGCCTGGATACTGGAAACCCCCGGTTTCACAAACAAGGCTTAAGCCTAGTTCCAGAATAAAATGCATGTTTGAACTGTTTTAAATTAAAGCAACTTGCACTGTTGCTTTAAAAATGTCACTGTCATTGTTTTGTCTCAAGATGCACACCAATAATGTTTTTTTTTGTAAGGCATAAACACAGGGGCGGACTTTACCATTAGGCAAAGGTCGGCAATTGCCTTGGGCCCCGAGCTATCTAGGGGCCCCCAAAATGCCCTATTAACTTATGCTTAAGTTTTTTTTTTTATTATTATAATATATTTCTCCATTTGCGAAAAATAGCATCAATCATTAGTGTCGCAGACAGGAGGACACGGAGATCGACAGACAAAACTGAGCAGTTTATGAATCATGATATTTAAAAAAATCTCAGCTCTCAGATTCAGCTCTGTCAATTCTATTACGGAATTCAAACAATAAATACCGTTTTGCCGTTTTAATGTGACGTGACAGATTCCTATAGCGGCACGTGAACTGACCATCTCTACTAAACACGAATTAACAATGTTGAAAGATACAGTATAACTTACCGAAATGTATATTCCTCATTCATAATATCGATCAATAAGTGTTTTTCAACCGCGGAAAGAGGTAAAACAGCTGGAGAACAATCGTCAAATAACATTTACCTCAGGAAAGCCATTTAATTGGCTAGAAAAAAAGAGCTATAGAGAGTATTTGGCTAAATATGTGTACTATATTACTTATTTTAACCTTAAATTATACCAGCTGATAGGGCTTTTTTTTTTTCTTGGGAAAAAGTAACGCCTGTCTTGTGAAACGTTACCTAATATTTATCCAAATGAGTCAATATTGAATCAAATCACAAGAATTGAATCGAAATGGTGAAATTTGCCAAGCAAAAAAAAAAAAAAAAAAAAAAAACATAGCTTACCAGAAATTGTACCATGTAAACATTGTAACATGTTTCTGTTTAGGAGTAAAGAAGTGTAGCCTATGCAGGGTTTAAAGGGGACGTTTTTTCTCCTCTCTAACCTTTACTTCCCCATAGATTAGCTTTATCTGCCTATCCACCATTCAGTCGGTACATATTTTTTTCGTTCTCTTTTAAAGATTGCCTACCTTCGCCTTGGGTCCCCGATTTGCTAAATCCGCCACTGCATAAACATTTGCCTTAAAAGGTACTTCAATTCCCTAATTGAACTATGGCCTAATCCTGGTTTAATCTTAATATGTTTGTGAAACCAGGATTTAAGATATTTGCATAAGATTCATGATGTCCACCTATTTGACACTGAGATGGCGCTTTCCATGAAATATTTTTTTTTTTCAGCAATTACTAAGTGAAAGGAGGTGCTTAGCCTTCATAAAAGGAGCTTGTGGCAAGCAGGGTGGAGCTGAGATCCGTGGGAACGGAGTGAAGCCGGTGGCGCAATTGCTAATGAGCATCACCTGCGCGCCACACTGGCCTTGAGTCTCATGGAAGGAGATTCGGAAGGATAAAAGGAGGAGTGATGACAGTGCATGACGAGAGAGGACCAGGCCAAGAGTATTTATGTTGGTGTTTTGTTTTAGTTTAAGCTGCAGTACTTTTGTGTTTGTTTATTTTATGATTAAAGTTTATTGAACGTTCGCTGGTTCCCGCCTCCTTCTTCCCTGAACCTTTAACAGTGCTACGTTGGTGCTGAAACCCAGGAGGAAGGAGTGACAGGCTGGGCCCTATTTTAACGATCTGAAACGCAATAGTCAAAGCGCAAAGCGCAAGTAACTTTGTGGGCGGGTCTTGGCGCTGTTGCTATTTTCCCGGCGGGATAAATGACTCTTGCGCCAGGCACAAATCTAAAATGGGTTGGTCTGAAGTAGCTTCATTATTCATAGGTGTGGTTTGGGCGTAACGTGAAATAAACCAATCAGAGCGTCATCTCACATTCCCTTTAAGAGCAGGCACACTTGTTCTAAAGCGGATTCCTATTATAACGGCGGATTTGCCAGGCGCGCGCCAGGAGCGGTTCACAGCCAAGGAGAGCAACGCTCTCGTCAGGGACGTTGGGGATGGAGAAACCCACCCAAATTAACTTCGGTTAAAAAGGCGTATGATAATTTGGGTAAATGTGTAAGCTAGATGTATGCTTATATAATAAATTGTCTATCTATCTATCTATCTATCTATCTATCTATCTATCTATCTATCTATCTATCTATCTATCTATCTATCTATCGTAATAATGTATTATTTGCAAAAATGAAAACTGCTGCTTCTGTGTAGATGAGAGAATCAAAGTGTATTCGCGTTGTGCACACGCTACATTGATTATGGCCAAGCATGCGCCCTTAAAATAGCATATGAATAACATGCGCAACGCGCCACTGACTTTAAACTATTTTTTCCTGGTTAGTGGCGCAATTGTTTTCTAAACCTGCAAAATAGCATGAAGGAACATTTGCGCCGGAACACGCCTCCTTTTTGCGCTGAACCGCCCAGGGAGCGCAAGTTCATTCCCTAGTTTAGCTTTGCGCAGGTGTAAAATAGGAATGATACATGCGTCGGTGTACAAAGTCAATTGCGCTGGGTGCAAGATAGGGCCCGCTGTCAGAGAGCTCCCGCTGCTGAGGGGGATCGCGGTGCTGAGGAGGTCGGGCAGCATGAAGGAGCTGTGGCTGCCTGAGGCGGTGGTGCAGGAGCAATTGAACAACAGGTGCGACATGTTATTCTGTATTGGCCACACTTAGTCAAGACAAGTCACCTTTATTTATTTAGCACTTTTTACAATACAGATTGTTTCAAAACAGCTTTACGGTGATAACAGGAAAATAATGAAACAAAGTTTGTTTCGGCTGTACAATAAGTTCAGTTATTAATTTATTTTATTTATATATATAGACGCTCTGCAGGTAGATCAATAATATTGTTGAATTTTAAGTGTCCCCAACTAAACAAGCCAAAAGCGACAAAGGCGACAGTGGCAAGGAACCAAAACTCCATCAGGTGACAGAATGGAGAAAAAAACCTTGGAAGAAACCAGGCTCAGTTGAAGGCCAACAAACGAACAGTGTATGATTATGATTCATACAGAGTTAGTATGCTATAATGGTTGCACAGCAATTTCCTGTCTGCCAGAGTGGATTGCGCTTGTAGCTCCGTGCAGCTGTTTTTAATCTCTATTTTATATTTTTCCTTGCTGATTATATTGCTTAATATAACTTAATCATCACATATCTGATATCATATATCTGATATTATCTAATATTGTCTGTCACATTAATCTGACATCACTAGCTTTAATCTAAATCAGTTATCGCTAACACGTTAGCACATTTTGCTAGCCTGCTATCCTGCCATCCGTGCTTACCATCTCTTTTTCTCTTGCGCAATTGCACCATTTATGAGTCCATAAAGCAACTGTGCTGAGTCGGATCAGTCAACAAACATGTGAGTCATGTAATTTCTCCTTTTATTGTTAATGCCTGCCACATAGCGTATAGCATAGCCTCTGTCAGAGACGAGGGTTTCACATGTCATAAATTCAGGGAAATAGACAGGCTGATGTTTTGGATGCGACTAGCTTAGCGAACCCCGTACATTGTTCGCTTCTGGCTGTAGAGCCCTCGCAGCAGGGCAACTAGGTGACTGTAAGACGCCATAGTCGCGGGACAAAACACATCACTATTAATGACACGCCAACATTCTGACCCATACAGCAGAAATGGGAGCTCTAGGGCAAGTTCTGTCACGGACACACCCTCGTCAGCATCCAGACACATTCACTCCACCCACTCGCTCACTATCCCTGGATTTCTAATTGTCATCACCTGCTCTCATCACCTGTACTCACTCATCACCATCAGCTCCAGCACTCTTAAGACCCAAGCTCACTTCAGTTCATTGTCCGGTCTCGTCAATACCTCACAGAGATACCCGACTCCTCATGATCTACTTACCTGCTCAGCTATCTACGATCCTTGTTCCTGTTCCCGTCTGGTCCTGGTCTCATCCTGTGTCTCGTCTCGTCAATCTGGTTCCCCGTCTCGTCTATCCTGGCTCAACGGTTCATCATCCACCACGCAATACAGATAAGACCATCAGTGAACTTTAGAAATCCTACACTACTACTTCCAGTTTATCATCTACCTTATCCACTACGTGCTCTTAATAAAGTCTATTGTGCATTAGCTGTCTGTGTCCTGCGCTTCCCTGACAAGTTCTACCGGGAAGACTAATATCATGTCATTCACTAATCACGTCATTCATTAACTACAGATCTAGCCAATCGCCACTCGACATATGGAGTATTTAAGCCCGGTTAACACCCATTACTACGTTTGCAGAAACTGCCGTCGGCGTTCACCCCCATCCTCCCCACCACCACTAGGTCAGTCCCTGTCTATCCATCGGGGTATGCTCCGCCCCTGCCTTCAACTTCAAGCAGGAACTGCAAGTATCTTCTACCCTCCGGATTTGGATTACGGACAGGGCCTACACTAAAGAACTTTAACATTTCATTTTGCATACAACTGTTAAATAAATGTTTCATACATTCTTTTGTCTTCCAAGTCTTTCAGATAGAAAAAAAATTGACATTGCTATTGTATAGTCTTATCTTTGTTCTGAGGCTGTACAGTGCAGATTTCCAGATGGGCTATAGTCTAGCGAATGCACTACAGTCAGGCTTTACCTATTCTTGCTTTAATGTCCTTGGCTGCAGCATTGTCCTTGCTCAGCAGACTGCCAAGGTAGATGAACTCCTCAACATCTTCAAGTGGACTTCCATTCAGAATAATGGGTTCAACAAATCTAATGTTGATGCGAATCACTTGGGTTTTGGTGGTGTTTATGTTGAGTCCTATTTTCTTGGCAAAATTGTCCAGTCTGTCAGTCTTCTCTTATAGGTGGGCATGCGTAAATGACAAAATAGCTACATCAAACTGTTGGAAGAGAGTCCACTGTATGCCTCTAGGCTTTTCTGAATTTGTCGGTCTAATGATCCAGTCAGTGGTTCCACTTTATTTTGATAGTCCACTTTAGACATTCTACTAACTTTAAGTAACTTTGCAACTACATGTCAACTAACTCTCAATAGAGTATTAGTAGACTGTCAGTAGACTGTTAGGTTATGGTTAGGTGTTAGGGTTTGGGTTAGGAGAATAAGTTGACTTGTAGTTGGCAAGTTACTTATAGTCAGTAGAATATCTGTTGGGGGACCATCAAAATAAAGTGTTAGCAGATGTTAGGCATACAGTTTATTAATACTCTTATGACAGTTAGTTGACATGTAGTTGCAAAGTTACTTATAGTTAGTAGAATGTCTAAAATGAACTATCGAAATAAAGTGTTACCCAATCAATGGCTACCAGGAACAGGATTGGTGAGATTATGCATCTTTGCCGTACCCCTGACTTCACTGAAAACCACTCAGATAGGTTGCCTTCAAGGATGACACTGCACTTAAACTGCACATCTGACTTCAGCCTTGGTTGGGGGACTGATGTCAGTGTCCAGAACATCTACTGCTGGTGGAGGATTGGCAGGCTCTTCTGGCTCAGGACTGTTGAGTATTTCACAAAAGTGCCATACCCATCTGTTGACTTCCTCGCATTCATTTGAGAGGATGTTGCCACTCCTATCTGTAATTGGTGCAGTCACTAGGACATGCAAAATCGTAAATACTCTTAAGATTATTATTCACATCGGCACTAATGATGTCCGAATTTGCCAGTCAGAGATCACTAAAAATAACATTAAAGAAATGTGTGAACTCGCAAGTATGATGTCAGGCACTGTAATATGCTCTGGCCCCCTTCCTGTTCGCTGGAGTGATGAGATACTTAGCAGACTGCAGTCACTCAATGGCTGGCTGTCTAAGTGGTGTACGCCGAATAATATAGGGTTCATAGACAATTGGAAAAGTTTTTGGGGCAGACCTGACCTGTTAAAAAGAGATGGTATTCATCCCCCTGGGATGGTGCCACTCTTCTCTCTAGTAATATGGCACATAATCTTAGAGTTGAACCTTGACTAACTGAGGCCCAGGTCAGGAAGCAGAAAGACTGGCTGAACCAACCGTCTGCTAGCTGCCATCCGTGAGGGGACGGAGGAGTTTCCGCTGTTCTGCTGCCGCCAGCCATGATGGGGAGCAGCAGGCAAACCGAGGGAACGGACGAATCATCGTCTCTCGGCTGGTTGAGGACCGAGCTGCAGTGTGTCCGGGAACTGGACTAAAACATTTTTTTTCTCCTTTCTCCCCTCTCTCGTCTCTGTCTCTCCTCATCCTTACGTGTCCTTTTCTCTTGCCTCGTTTGTTCTTACCTCCAGGTGCTGCGGTCGCTCTCACAGCCCCCATGAGTAGAGCGCAGTCTTGAGGGTCTCACAGTCCCCCCCCCCCCATCCCCCATTTTATGTTGTGTTTTTGTTTGTGCGGTAGTCGTACGTGAGAGGCTGCCGCTTTGGTTTTGTTATGTGTTTGTTATTTTTATGATCAAAGTTGCGATGATTGTTTGCCAGTTCCCGCCTCGTTCTTCCCTGAACCTTTTAAAATTGCTGTAGAGCTGTTAAGTTCGATTAAGTTTATAAAAAAAAAAAAAAAAAATACCTGTTACCAAAATACATAATGTGGGACATTATACAGCCTACAAACAGTTTGAAACTCTTATTTATGAGATTGTATAGCAATAAGCCTTAAATAAACTTATGTTGGTTTGTAGTTGTTTATATAGTTCTCATAATCTGTTTTAGCATATATTTTTTCTTACAATAAACCATGCTTGATGAATGTAGTCAACACTACAATTTGTGTAAAAACTGAGAAAATAAGTTTCTTTCTTTATCATCATTCTTTGTGTAACTGTGAAATTATGTTGTGATAGGGTTGTGCCCAAAATGTTGGATGTTGCTAAATATCACTCAGTCACACAAACAAGGACTTGGAAACAAAAGATCAAATACTCACTGAAATGCAGCTATAAACAGAATTACAGTAGAATAGCATATTTACCGTTTGAAGAAACATAAGTGGATTAAATATTGTACACATGGGGCTGTAAAGGTATAAATATGAATTTACATATTGAACCGAAGATTTTGCACTGCAGTATAACTTGGTTGTTCTGGGCAGAGGGGAGAAGTTTGGGCCTCTGATGTGTGGGGTCAGAAATGATTTTGCCAGCTGATCTCTTTACTCTGGAGGTTCAGAAGGGCAGACAGGGGTGGACCAATGATCCCCTCAGCAGACTTAACAGTCTGCTGTAGCCTATTTTTGTCCAATTTGGTAGCCAAGCCAAATCAGACAGTTATAGAAGTGCACAAGACGAATTGAAAAAAAAAAATGTTGAGTCAAACCACACAGTTCTAATTGACTATTTGAAGTTTAGGTTTAATTTCGACAGTTTATATAAATTAAAGGTCCCGTTCTTCGTGATCCCATGTTTCAAACTTTAGTTAGTGTGTAATGTTGCTGTTAGAGCATAAATAATATCTTTAAAATTATAAAGCTCAAAGTTCAATGCCAAGCGAGATATTTTATTTTAAAAAAGTCGCCTACAGTGAACGGCTCGTTTGGACTACATCCCTCTACTTCCTTCTTTAATGACGTCACTAGAACCGTTTTTTGACTAACCTCCGCACACAGGAATGCTCCCTCAACTCTACCGAAATTCGTTTATGTACTTGCGCACTTCTACTGACGCTTCATCTTTTGTGTGATGTACAATAAACTTTATTAAACTCATCAGTATATGTTTGATCATCATTCAGACAGCAGACTTGTTGGCTATTAATAAATAATGGATACATACAAGCAGATGACAAATACGTTATAATAACCGTAATTAAACTATACCTGTTTCATCTCTATACAGCACTCTGACTCTGTAGGAATTATTGTCCGACTCGAAATGAACACCGTTACTGAGAGTTTCTGATATTATCAACATTCCGTGAGATGAAATTGGCCTGAGAGACTGAGCGCGAGCTCATGAAGCTCCGCCCCCTGGGTCGTCCAGCAGCAGCTTATTTGCATTTAAAGGGCACACACTACAACAGTGCATTTTTCTGTGACCCAAAAAATGACAATTTAAAGGGTTAGTTCACCCAAAAATGAAAATTCTGTCAGTAATTACTCACCCTCATGTTGTTCCAACCATGTAAGTCTTTCGTTCATCTTCGGAACACAAATTAAGATATTTTTGATGAAATCTGACGACTGCATCACTCCTCCATAGGCTTTCAGAGGGACCCAAACTCGCCGGCCCAGAAAAGTTATTAAAAACATCGGTAAAATAGTCCAAGTGACTACAGTGGCTCTACATTACGTTTATCATGCGACGACAATACTTTTTGTGCGGAAAAACAACAAAAATAACGACTTTATCCAACTATTAGTGTTCTTCAATGTGGGCCTCTGACGAGAGTTCACGGGAGCGCCATGCGCGAGAACTGAGATTACGGCGTTCTTCTTCTGTTGTTACTGGCTGCTCACTCCTTAGGAGTATTACCACCATTTACTGTACAAGATCATAGATGTCATATAATAATATGATATCTATGTACAAGATGACGTCCCGACATTGCCGGAAGCGCAAAACGGTCTGTTTATAAGCAGAGGAAGACGCACGCTGTAGAACGAAGAAGAAGAAGAACGCCGTAATCTCAGTTCTCGCGCATGCATCGTGGCGCTCCCGTGAACTCTCGTCAGAGGCCCACATTGAAGAACACTAATAGTTGGATAAAGTCGTTATTTTTTTTGGTTTTTCCGCACAAAAAGTATTGTCGTCGCATGATAAACGTAATGTAGAGCCACTGTAGTCACTTGGACGGTGTTTTTAATAACTTTTCTGGGCTGACGAGTTTCGGTCCCTCTGAAAGCCTATGGAGGAGTGATGCAGCCGTCAGATTTCATCAAAAATATCTTAATTTGTGTTCTGAAGATGAACGAAAGTCTTACGGGGTTGGAACAACATGAGGGTGAGTGATTACTGACAGAATTTTCATTTTTGGGTGAACTAACCCTTTAAACATGCTGTAAAAAATGATCTGTTGGGTATTTTGAGCTGAAACTTCACATACACACTCTGGGGACATCAGAGACTTATTTTACATCTTGTGAAAAGGGGCATAATACGGGACCTTTAAACACAATGAGACGAATATTAAGTCAAAATATGATGTTATGTCAAAATGATGATGTTAGATACAGTTAAAACATTATGTAAGATTTACACTTTATCAAAGTCTTTTAGAGGATTATAAATGTAGGATTTCTATCATGACAGCGAGTTTAGGGATAGTTTGTTATGCTAATGATTATGACCATGTCCATTTGATCTTGGCAGACTAGATCTGCAATGCACGCTACTCCTGCTGCTGTTATGGCTGCCCATAGCAAAATTGTTTGTTTTGTTGTTGCTTTTGGAACAGCACTATTTATTTATTTATTTATTTATTTATTTATTTATTTATTTATTTATTTATTTATTTAATGCAAAGTGTGCAGCTTATGAGGCCCATCTGAACATTAAGTTCTCATTTCTTAAAGCATAACACATATTCTCACTCTTTACTTGTTCTCATGTATGACACTGCTAGTGTCTTTAGTTGACAAGATACAAAATCATTCACTGCATAACATTTCTAAAGAGAGTATTTCTTACGTCCAGTTGAACATGTAAACGCATTATGCTTCTAATTTCATGAACAAGTTCTCTAGTCTTCTCTTATCAAGTACATGGAAACGCAATATTCTCATTCATAGCATTTAAAAAAATTAAGGTTTCAAAATGGGGTTTTCATAGTGATGCCATAGAAGAACCATTCTGGGTTCCACAAAGAACCTTTCAGCGAACAGTTCTTAAAAGCATTATGTTTGATATATATATTTGTAATATATAAATGGACCATATAACAAGTTTCTCACTATGTGATTGAACTCATTACCTTCTATTAGTATCCTAAGGATCTGTCAGCCTAATATGTTTAGTAGGCTATGTAAGTCATAATATGTGTTTTATACGTGACAAAGAATATTAGACACCTTCATTAAAGTTCACTAAAAGTAATCTTCATTGCCACACAGCTTTCACTAATTATAGGATCATTTGAATCTTTTCTTTGGCAGCTGACCACTGCATCTCTTTCTCCGCCCACAAACTGCACACAGAGCTGTTATTTCTGTCCTGATAGGTTTGGAAGATTTGGATGAAGTACTGTATCCTCATAATGTAGTCAAAAAGGGTGTTTATATAAAGTAACTTGCAATTAATTTATCACAGGAACCATTTTAGGAACATCGTGTGATCAGGAAATGTCCCAGGCTGGACTTACAGTAAACATGGGTCCCCAAGAGTCAACTGCTCTGATGTCATGACTATGTACAGAGCCCACTGTGCCACAGCTTTCTGGAATTTGTATTTCTACAGAAAATGTTCTGTTTCTTGTTAGCACATCCATCACATTTTTCTTCATTTAATGGGGTCATTCCGTTGACCTTCCTAAGGCTGACGAACTTAGAACACACAATAGCTTCTCCTGAAATGGAGCAGTTTCCACTTTGTTGGGACAATCTGTAGTTTGTGGATGATAACTATGTCTGTTGTCTAGTTGCGTTTTCTAATAACAGTTCTAAAAATAGCTGCAAGCAGCAATTATAGGGGTTCAAGCAGTTTTAGGCATTTAAGCACATGCGTTAAAAAATATAATGTTTTATTTAGCAAGCCTATTACCATCTCAATCATAGATGGAAATGCTCATTTACAGCCAATGGAGTAAATTTACCATAAGAAAATATATGGATTTAAAGTTTTTTCAGAGTTAATGATAATTCATTGGCCCCTGGCGGACATGTTTTTTGAGATACGTCAATGTATGCATAGACAATCATGGTAGCTCAGACAAAGACACGGCATGCCAATTTCCAAGTCAATCGGACTAACGGCTGCATAGTTATGACCATTTTCATGTCTTTTCAATTTTATAGTGTCGTAGGCAGTGTGAGTACTAGTACCAGCCCTCAAAGTTTCAAGTCTCTACGACTTACGGTTTGGTCTTACCAATCACTTTTAGGGGAGACTGCTGATCCTTGGAAAATGTAACAATTACAATAGGGTTTCAGCGATATGTGCTTGAACCCCTAATTAGGTTGTTGCTACGCTCGCCAACATTAGTGTTGATATAGTGTTGTTCACTATAGCTTTTTTAAGCTCTTGCTTTTGCAAGTCACCTTTATTTATATAGTGCTTTTAACAATATAGATTGTTTCAAAGCAGCTTTACAGTGATAATAGGAAATTAAAGTAACAGAGATTTTTTGGCTTTACAGCAGCTCTAGAATAAAGTTATTGTCCAGCTAAAGTTAGTTTTGATTGATTCACTTCCATTGCAAAGATCATTAGTAATTAACTTATTAATAAGTAAATTTGTTAATAATATTTATTTACTTATAACTTGTTTACTTATAACTTATTAACTTATTAGTTATTAACTAATTAACGGTACTAATATGACACCTTGCCTGCTCATTCGCACAACAACAGTGCCTGGTGGCTCGAGAACGCAAACCTTGAAATAGGTTCCAAGGTGCAAGACTTGAAAAATGTTGGGGAAAAAAAGGTTATCTCTGCGCAAACTTCAAAAATGCAAACCTGTGAAAACACTGACGCCGTGCACATGTGTATTATGTGTTTAGTCTATAGGTATGAGCGTTTGAATATATACTGTATGTGCACAGGCGTATAGTCTTTCTTTACAAATTGACCTCAACAAATTTTTAATTATAATATTTAATTTAATTTAATTATACTCTCATTCCTGCGTAATAATCAAGAAACTTTACTGCCGTACCATGAGTGCAGCAGGCGTAATGATATGACGCAGCGCCTGAAAATAGGCTACTTTCCGTCAACATAACCAACGTGACAACCTGCTTGCACAGGGAGCGTCGGAAGTTACCGAGCTTGGGACTATTTTCAGGCGCTGCGTCATATCATTACGCCTGCTGCACTCATGGTATGGCAGTAAAGTTTCTTGATTATTACGCAGGAATGAGAGTATAGTTCCTAGCCATATCAGCCTAGAAAATCAAAACTTTACATTTTCCGTCGGTCTTAGTGCACGATGTAACTACAGAAGAGTCAAGTTTTAAAGGTGAACTAAGTAACTTTTTTACCTTAACCGAACAGCTTCGGAGTCATTGGAATAGTTATATGACTTTTTTCGCAGGCCTCAGCGTCAGGAAGTATCGCGTGATATCAGGTCTCGCGATGTAACGAATTGCTTTACGGCACTGCACACAAAGTTAGGAAAGCTTTGTCGGAGGACGAAAGAAAGAGGAAACGGCAGACTGACCGAGCAAGGAGTCAGACTCGAGTAAATATCGTTCTTGTTGATGGACTAGTAGACATCTTCAGAGGTTATCTGTGCCTGTTCGATGTCCGACGCTTTGTAACGCGTTGTGTCAGGAGGAGAAATAGGGATAGCTCACAGATGAAGTTATTACAGAGGCCAGACAGACTCACGGAGGCGATTGGCATCTCACAACTTGCACTTTATTCCCCAGTCGAACTCATGTAACTGTCTGTCACCCGTTCTACCGTCCACATCTTTACTTGATAAACAAAAGTAGGATAAGAATGAGCATCAAACTGAAATAACCCGCATACATGGGGTGTTCGAGGTGCACATACAATACAGACTGCCGACAGTTCAACAGGGCGCGCACAGCTCTTAAAGGGGCCACACCTTATTTCCACTCATTACAGCTTCCATCCTACTGAACTGGTACCGGTATAGAGGGCGGAAGGGATCCGGCCGTGAGTGCAGAGATGGCTCTGCGCGAGTGGTATTTACGACAGTAACGTTAAATACAAGTACTCCACAGCGACTCTAGGGGTCGCTGTTTGACAAAAACGGAAAGCTGCATAGTGTGCCTTTAAATAGGAAAAATATAGAAACTTTTTGGTCATTTTTTTGAGAGAAATGCTAATGGTCTTGTCTGATTCAATGATCTATGCTAAGCTATGCTAAAAGTGGTACCGCCAGAACCGGAGATCGGCTGAATGGATTCAAAAACGGTAAAACTCAACAGTTTAACTCTGGGGGAGTTGTAAAATTAGCCTATTTCCAAAAAAAGTGGAGTATCCCTTTAAAGACAGGTTGTATTGTTATTTCACTGGGAATAAGAAAACTACCGTCTACAGCCTGCAGGGTACTGTCACTTTTCATTATCGGTGCGCACCACAATCAACCAAATGATTATGTGGTCAAGATTCCTGTCTTTTTACACTATTGTAAATAGAGTGAAAAAATTTAAACAAGTCACGAAGCATTGCATTATGCACCTGACCTGCCGGCTGATGATGTATTTATTACATCAATAAAACACAAATACACACTGCACTTGAATGAATACATTTTAGATTTATTAAATAATATAAAAAAAAATAAGACAATAAATTACTTTATTTTTTAAATTTAACTGCATTCTTGTCAATTTATAAATGTTTACTTTTTGATTTATGAATTATAACAGACTGATGGGGAAATAACATTAATTTCCCTTTTAATTTTTAAAAAATGGTTTTATTATTTAACAATTTCTTTTTATTAGTTGTAATTTTTATATAAATTTAACTTTTAAAATAAAGCTTTTACAACAACATCACTTTCTTCTGTTATATGTGGGCCTCCATGCTCATCTATTGTACAGTATATGATATTGGTGGAGGGTGGTGGGGCCCACATCAATATTTTTTCAGGGGGCCCCGAATCCTCTAGCTACAGCCCTGAGGTATTATCAAATGGCCGGAATTTTGAGATCACAATAGACGTGATCGATTTGTGATCGATTACTGTTTGTTTTACCATAGTTTTCAGACAAATATCATAATTAAATGGTGGATAACAATGGAAAAAGGCAACAGTAGCAAGGAACCCAAACTCCATCCGGTGACAGAATGGAGAAAAAAACCTTGGGAGAAACCAGGCTCAGTTGGGGGGCCAGTTCTCCTCTGGCCAATGAACGAACATTGTATAATTATGATTCAGGCAGCATTGGTCCATGCATGAAAACCATTCTGGAACGGGAAAATAAACATACAACAAAAATGACAACGGTGAGAAAACAGCTGCTAAGAAAGCATCTGATATAGCGATGTGGAAATGTTTGCACCAACTCTGCAATTCATAGACATTATATCAACAGATGAGGTAATTAAAATTATACTGTTATGATAGCTTGATTATAAAGTATTTTTGAGACTATAGACTATATAGATCTGGCTATAGTTTGGCTATAGTTAGAATGAATCCCTTCTTTGCATTGACATCACAGTACAGAATGGCTCTTTCAGCATTATCCTGAACATTGGAAGTCGGGGAAGGTATTGTTTTTTAAGTTTAGTTACAAGCTGTTCAAACTCTGGCAATAAAAAAAAACAATTAATACATGAAAATTCTTACATGTAGCCCTCTGTAAGACTCGCTTATAGATTTATAATCTATTTGTTTTTATCTATAATCTATTTCTGCACCCCAATTTAAATATTAACATACACTATGTTTAATATACAGTTAAGGCCAATTGTTAGATTGTATTTATGCCGCCTCCGAATAGACTGCAAAATTAAAAGTCAGAAGTCACTAAAAATACTATGTATATATTTATCATTTTTATACAAAATATGGATTATATGATAATTCATATAATCCATGAATTATATGAATTCATGGATTATATGAAATTTAATCATAGAAATTTTAGTTCGTTTAGATCCTTACTAAAAGTGTATTTGCGCCCGAAAGCCAAAAAGGGTGTAAGGCAAAAAATATTCAGGCTTATAAAACTGTGCGTATGCCAGAACCTGTGCAAAATTCCCTTTATAAATCCCAGTCAGCCGAAGATTGTGTGCACATATGTCTACACCCCGTCTCCTCCCTGAAATAACCATATATGGAGCTTACAATGCCTATGCATATCTTCATCTGCATATTATTTGCATATGCATATTTATCCATGTGATACCATGTTTAAAGGTACAAGACATTAGGAAAATACGAGATACGGATGTGCCGTCACATTATGTTGCTAAGTATCATTTAGTAGCCTATCCTAGCCTTTTTTTTAAATAAATAAATCAAATAGTATAAAATACATTTCTGAGAAAATTTTTCTCAATCTTTTCCACTGGCCAAATAGTATTTTTAATTGCTTTAAAACAAATAGGCCTTATTGTGTATTATTGATCACTATTTGCACGAAAATATTTTCTTAGACCATGAGTTCTGCTATATCATGCGCTAAGCAATCCTCACTGTAGTTAAAACATTAAAACACAGCAAGCCACAGGAAAAGTGTTCAAAAGCATTGCATCCACTACAAATATTTCTATTTATTAGAATATATAAAATGTTGTAACTTGTTTTAATGATTTCGTGTAATTTAAGTGCTTAACTCTATTAATGAGAATGGCAAATTTAATCTAAATGTGTATATCAGATGTAAAACATAGTTTAAATCATTATTTTATTTATTTAAACTGTTATTGTCAACATGCTCTGTATTTATGATTAGGACTCATAATGAAGATTTAAAGTGGTTTTCCTACATCTGCCGTCAGTCCCTCAGCTCACCATCGGTGTCGCCAAACTGCTCGTACGCATGGGTCAGAGTTTGTATGCAGGTGTGCACATTTTCCCGTCAAGTTTGTTTTTATAAATCACAACTAATGCGTCAGAAGTGGCGTACGCCTCTTTCGGGGCCTGTTTTGTGCTTACGCAACTGTTATAAATGAGGCCACAGACCTTGTGCCGTCAGAAGGACTGGCTTAGCAAGACTAGGACCCACACATACCACAGGGTGAGCACCCCCTGCTGGCCTTTACTAGCAGCAAACTGGTTTTCCCAGAAGGTCTCCCATCCAGGTACTGACCAGGCTCAACCCTGCTTAGTCTCAGTGGGAAACCAGTCTTTGGCTACAGGGTGATATGGCTGTGGGCAAACAGGGGGCAAACAGTGGGCAAACAATGGGCAAAAATCATTTATTTGCTCATGGAGAGAAACCAGCACTCATTTTAATTTGCTCATACACTCATTGATAGTTTCTGAAATAACATTTAGGCTTAACAAATCACTTTGCAGTTGCTATTTCTCAGTTGTTATGAGTGTATGTACTATCAAGTTCACACCAAAGACCTGCGTCTCTGTATGACCCAACAGATAATTAGTTTTTTTTCCCTGTCCTGCTGTGTGAATGAATATGTCAGACTGATAAGGGAACCTCATTTTGTGTCTGGACGCTTGGGAACAAATATCTTGGAGCAAATAGTTTTGGAGGGAAAACCCCCTGAGACAAATAAACATCCCTCAATGTTTGAATTGTGTCCTCCAGGAACTCCTTGGGGCTAAAGAAAGCTTTTTTTTCAGTGATAAAATTTAATTTGAATGTAATTCACCTCACAAATAATCCTTCCAAATAGTCAAGGTTTGAAATGAGTCAATGATTCTTTTATTTTATTTAGTCAGTTCAGTTGTATGGTAGATGTTGGAGGTATAATTTCCCAAAGCTAAACTCCTGTTGTAGTCTTCAGACCCAAGTTTCCATGCATCCATTCTGTGCCCCAGATTTCATGACTCAAAATATCTGAAAACACATGTCAAACCTTCAGGCATTCAACAAAAAAGCATCCATGTGGAATATCTAAGGGAAAAAAACAAACATACAGTGTGTATATATATATTAAAGTTAACAGATTTAAATGTTTTTATATTTCAAGGGTAAATGGAAAACAATAAATTAAGACATTAATCAAACAATAAATTAAATAATCATGTAATATAAAATGTTCAGGCTTGTGGCCTTCTCTAAGGACAAACTATGATATTATGTGAAATAACATAATATCATATAAACTGACATATTTCATATTTTTTTAAAAAAGTTTTGAGGTAAATAAGATTCTCAGTTGGATGTGGTTCTTGGTTCTGTCAGAGTCACTCAAGGACATTAACCTCTCTGGTGTGATGTTACCCTAGGGGTTTTTTGCTGTATGTTTTGGATCAATGTCTCAGTGCACTCATGAATTACAGCACGCTTTCCTCCAGGGTTTCAGCTCCTTCTCTTTTTTTAAATTTTCCAGAAGAATCCCCAAAAGACAATACTGTCACCACGAAAATTCACTGTAGGGATAGAGCTCTGTCTAGGTTGTGCTCAATGTTTTGCCTAAACGTATTGCTTAACATATTGCTTGCTTTCCATACTGAGTCAATAGAAGAGATGTTTTGAAGAATGGTCATGCTACTGTTGTCCATGTAATTACAATGAATGGGTTCGAAAGCTTAAAAGAAAATCACTATAAATGTCTCACAAAAGTCCAAATGACTTGTGTGCTATATTCAAAATCTCCTGAAGAAATCCAATTGCTTTGTGTGAGGGAAAGAAAGAGTTTCTGGAGGTCTCTTGAAATTCCTTCATTCCAGTTGTAAAATTTGGTAAAATGTTAAACATATTGTTTGTAGTTTAATTTAAAGTGTTTTATCCATCTCTTTATAATGTCATTTATGTTTAATGTGTTCTAGGTTTGTCAAACATACCGGTACTAAAACTGCAGACAGAGCGAGAATGGCAGGGGAACAGACAACAAGTGACAAGTATCTACATTTCAGGTTTGTCAGTACAGTTCTACCAAAAAGACTCAGGAGGATTCTCGAATGAGATAGAATTTATTTTATGAAAGGTTTTACAGACAAAATAAAATAGATGCACGACAAGCTCCGTCTCAGTTCTTTGGCGTAGGCCCCGTCCTCCGTCCGGGTCTGAAAGTTAGCTTGTAGGTCCTGCCTGATGATAGAGGCAGGGGCGGAGCCTACCCCCTGACGAGTGGACGGGAGCCATTCTGGTGGTGGTGGGGAGGATGGGGGGAAACTTTACTACGACACCTGCAGGCAACAAAATGGGGCGGTAAGAACAGTCTTATATATTTGATGTCAGGCTGTGATTGGTAGCGTGTAATTGTGAATTAATGACGTGACAGTAGAGTCTTTCTAGTAGAACTTTCGCTTACGCTTTCATTTCTACCAAAAAGACTCAGGAGGATTCTCGAATGAGATAGAATTTATTTTATGAAAGGTTTTACAGACAAAATAAAATAGATGCACGACAAGCTCCGTCTCAGTTCTTTGGCGTAGGCCCCGTCCTCCGTCCGGGTCTGAAAGTTAGCTTGTAGGTCCTGCCTGATGATAGAGGCAGGGGCGGAGCCTACCCCCCAAAAAAAGAAATATGAGATGAATTCCGTACGTACCTATGAGGATTCTGAAAAGCATGCAGGAGAATTAGTAAAATAGTAAAGACAATTAGACAACTTCTTTAATGCTTATTTAATGTGAATATCTATATGTGAGAAATTATAACTACGAGATACACTGAGATAAAGATGATTGATTAGTAACTTAACCAAGATCGAGTGTGGAAATGACACTATATGTGAACTAAGCTAATCATCTTTAAACCAAGAACAAAAGCCACGTCTGGCCGCGAAACTTGTGGTGGAGATTTTAAATGAAGCCTCGATAGGCTGAGATTTTAAGATGCATATAGCCTACATCCGAGGTATGAAGCAAGAGAGAAATAAAATATAAATGAGAACAAATTTCAATAGCATATGCATTAGTCCCATCTTACTTAAAATTAGGACCACAATTGACCTTACCTTAATAAATGATAATGCTGTCCTTTAAGAGTAGCCACGATAGGCCGAGATAACGTATTGGGATGATGCAATCACGGAAGCTACGATGTGCGTTAATGTAAAGCCGTGATTGGCCATGAATATTTGACTGAAATGCGATCGTAAACTCGTTAAAAGTGATGCCTCGATAGGCTAATGCCTCGATAGATTAGAGCCTCGATAGGCAAATGCCTCGATCGGCTAATACCTCGATAGGTTAGTGCCTCGATAGGCAAGTGCCTCGATAAGATAGTACCTCGATAGGCAAGTGCCTCGATAGGCAAGTGCCTCGATAAGATAGTACCTCGATAGGCAAGTGCCTCGATAGGCTAGTGCCTCGATAAGATAGTACCTCGATAGGCAAGTGCCTCGATAGGCTAGTACCTCGATAGGCTAGTGCCTCGATAGGCTGAAGCCTCGATAGGTTAGTGCCTCGATAGGCTGAAGCCTCGATAGGCTGGGTTTATACATCGGAACCGAGATTAAATGTAATTTGCATTAATGAATTAGGCCGCGATTGGCCGTAATAAATAAATAAATAAATAAATGATTGTAGAGTTTCAAAAGCCGCGATAGGCTTAGACATATTGCAGCTATCAAAATTAAAGTCAAGATAAAGATAAGCGAGCAGGAATACGAATAACCTTGAAGCGTTAAATATGGTATTTTCATCAAAGCTATTCTACATTAATCAGCTATGGGCTGAGTTGACGTAAAGATCGAAATAAAGCAAGAAGCCATGATTGACTGCGATGATCATGAAAGCTTGTTCAATAGTGATGCCTCGATAGGCTGAGTTCATGCATCAGAACCGAGATTAGTCGAAAGCTTCGATAGCATTAACATAATAGGCTACGTTTAGCCATGAAACAATGACAGTGATCATAAAATAGGTTCGTAATTGACCATATCTATAAATGATGAGGGCTGTTGCCTGGGCGACTTTCCGAGGAGCCACGAGAGGCAGATATAAGACGTTGAGATGATAACATCCAGGAAAGCTACAATTTGCGTTTATGAATGAAGGCCGCGATCAGCATGAAATATTTGGCTTTAGGGTACAATCATGAAAGCTTGTTCAATAGTGATGCCTCGACGGCTGATGCCTCAACAGGCTGAGTACATGCATCAGAACCGAGATTAGTCGAAAGCTTCGATAGCATTAATATAATAGGCTACGTTTAGCCATGAAACAATACCAGTGATCGTAAAATAGGCCCATGATTGACCTTACATTTATAATGATAAAGGCTGAAGCCAGGGCGACTTTTCCGAGGAGCCACGATAGGCAAAGATATGACATTAAGATGATTACAATCAAGAAAGCTACGATATGCGTTTATGAAATAAGGTCGCGATCGACCATGAAATATTTGGCTTTGGAGTACAATCATAAAAGCTTGTTCAATAGTGATGCCTCGATAGGCCGATGCCTCGATAGGCCGATGCCCCGATAGGCCGATGCCCCGATAGGCCGATGCCCCGATAGGCCGATGCCTCGATAGGCCGATGCCTCGATGGGCCCGATGCCTCGATGGGCCCGATGCCTCGATAGGCCCGATGCCTCGATAGGCCCGATGCCTCGATAGGCCGAGTTCATACATCAGAACCAAAATTAGTCGAAAGCTTTGATAACATTAATGTAATAGGCTACGTTTAGCCATGAAACAAAACCAGTGATCGGAAAATAGGCCCATGATTGACCTTACATTTATAATGATAAAGGCTGAAGCCAGGGCGACTTTTCCGAGGAGCCACGATAGGCAAAGACATGACATTAAGATGATTACAATCAGGAAAGCTACGATATGCGTTTATGAACTAAGGTCGCGATCGACCATGAAATATTTGGCTTTGGAGTACAATCATAAAAGCTTGTTCAATAGTGATGCCTCGATAGGCCGATGCCTCGATAGGCCGATGCCCCGATAGGCCGATGCCCCGATAGGCCGATGCCCCGATAGGCCGATGCCCCGATAGGCCGATGCCCCGATAGGCCGATGCCATACATCAGAACCAAGATTAGTCGAAAGCTTTGATAACATTAATGTAATAGGCTACGTTTAGCCATGAAACAAAACCAGTGATCGGAAAATAGGTCCATAATTGACCTTACATTTATAATGATAAAGGCTGAAGCCAGGGCGACTTTTCGGAGGAGCCACGATAGGCAGAGATATGACATTAAGATGATTACAATCAGGAAAGCTACGATATGCGTTTATGAACTAAGGTCGCGATCGACCATGAAATATTTGCCTTTAGAGTACAATCATGAAAGCTCATACTAGTGATGCCTCGATAGGCAGAGTTCATGCGTCGAGAACAAAATTAAGTCGAAAGCTTCGATAGCATTAATGAAATAGGCCACGATTGGCCATAAAAAAACAGTAATCGTAGAATTTCAGAAGCCGCGATAGACTTAGAATTATTGCAGATATCAGAAACGAAAGTCAAGTCAAATATATTTGTATAGCGCTTTTCAAATACAGACTGTATCAAAGCAGCTTCATGGTATTAAATTAAAATAATACAACAAGGTTTGTTTCTAGTGAAATTTATTGACTGATAAAATTCTAATTAAATATCCCCAAAATATCCCTAACTGAGCAAGCCAAAGGCTTGCCAAAGCCAAAGAAAGAAAGCAAGCCAAAGAAAGCCAAAGAAGAAAGCAAGCAAAAGAAAGTCATGATAGACATAAGCAAGCAGGGATACGAATAACCTTGGAGTGTTGTTATTATGGTATTTTTACAAAGCTATACTCATTAATCAATTATGGGCTGAGATGACGGTAAAGAACGAGATAAAGAAATTGACTGCGTGTATAACTAATCAGAATTAGCAGCGAAAAGCGGAAGTATGATAAATGTATGGATCGTTAACCACCACCAGTAGCTAGCGAAGAAATTAACCTCGATTTTGGGTTGAGAGGGCTTGTTGAGCATTTAGTAGGCTACAATCTGAATATGAAAATAGGAAGAGAAGAGACCATAACGGATGGGAAGTAATAAAAGAGGGGTTAAATGAATTCCACTTTTCTGTAATGTTGCTGTTAAAGCATAAACAACATCTGAAATGTTACAACGCTCAAACTTCAAGCATGGAAGACTTAATTTAAAGAGGATGATTTTAAAGGGCTGCAACAACGCTAAGAGAGACTGAGCGGCACTCCCTCTGGATTAGTGGCATCACAAACCCCGAAGTCACATAAATCCAGCTCCCGGAATATGATCTATAGCATATCAAAACAGAATGCAATGACAATTCCAGAACAGTATATTAAAATATCTTTGGGGCATTCCAAGCAAAACCCCTCACACGCACCCTGGGGACACTGAAGTACCCACCACACATCGATTTTGTAGTTGTAGAGCAACAACTGGAACAACTGGCCGTGATCAGGATGGGAAATAAGGGAATCTTCTGATATATACGGTCTAGCTGGATTAAGCAAAGCGACTGATCGGATCGCTTAATTAGTACTGAGTGCCAGTGATAACAGATGAGAGATGAGCCTGCCTTGAAGAGATACATGTTTGTTTTTTTTTTTTTGTTTTTTTTTCACTCATTTTAAATAACCATTAAATCGTATTCTTATTAATATTAGTTCGATACTTACCTGAAGTAAGGTGATGCATACCGATAAAATACAACCTCAATCACTCTAGATATTCTGTTGTTGACTTAAAGCGTAGAATGTATTTCTCAGCTGTGCAGCGCACGCCTGACATTACTCTCTAGTTGCTCTTGTATGAGTGAAGTTTTATTCACAGCCGAGAGATCACTGGCCATGGCGACCAAGGGAGTCCCTTGAACAGAAAAATAAGTGAACATTTAAATCATACAGATGAGTAAATATAATGTCACTCAAGTCTTCTTGACTGTGATTTGTCTGGCTATTGGTTTGAATTGTATGGTCTAAACTTGTAACGGATAGTTCTACGGTGTTAAGCACGTTTTAGTCTGTGACATTTGACCTGAGAATCCTAGTCTGCCTTTGTACATTTAATATCAACTACCTATAAATGTATATTTCTATGACACATATCGGTGGATTAAGTAGACACCGAGAAAATTTGTATTACAGCGATTGTACCATATTTATGTAAGTGAATAATTTAAATATAAGTATTAAAAGATCTTGATATGAAAAAGAAAACAGTAGAACAGTTGTAGAGCACCGTAAATGTATCACTTACTTCCAATGTATTAAATACTCCTGCAACATATAACTCCTACCCTTCATAACCATGTCTACAACGGCATACGCATAATATCAATGACCAACTTGCTTTAAAGTTCAGCTTCTCTTTATGATATGGACATATTTATATGTTTCATTTTCAAATTTTTACAACCCTTTTTAAATAATAACTTTCCCGGCGGTCGGGAAGTGATTTGGCTAAAACATCTCATAAATGCCGAAGCAATACCAAATCAGAGAAGGGCGTAAAACAGTTACCGCTCCTTTAAGATAGAAGGCACTCTCACGTGGTGAATGAGCAGATGAGGAGCGCGGACTGTGAATATGGCATACATAAAGCCGATTTAATAACTTAGTTGCTCTTAAGCTTAATTTAAATCTATTCAGCAACCCAGTTGTTAGAATTTTGCAACTACCCATGAGTGGGTGGAATCGACAACGCTAAAAACAGATTACCTCTGCGCTCGCTGAGGAAATCAGTTACGTGAATCTTTGTTTACACTTACTACAACCCATTCAGCGAGCTATCCAGCCCTACTTTTTAAAGCGTTATAATGAGTATGTTGCGTTGCAGACTGCTGTAGCCTACATGTATCGGCAGTTTAAGAAAACTACCACTTCACCATAGTCACCATTTGATCTTTACCACTGATGAAGGGAGCAGAAGAGCAAGTTTATACTTACCTGAATGAAGTTTAATCATAGTAATGGGAACATGTAAACAGTGGCCGCTGGAAGCGCCTACCAACGTAAAAGCCTTGAACTACCACTGTAGCCTAGAAATCTAGACGCACCCTAGCGGCAGCAAAATGTATTTTGCAGCCAGGGTAGTCTAGAAACTCTCCATAGACTTTCGAGCTGCAAAAACCTAAATTGGGTCAGGCCAATCACGGCGCGTATAGAGAAGATGGGGCGGGCTAAACATAATGACGACAGAGTTGCGACGGTTACCTGGCTGCGACTTGAAAACACTGAATGACGGCTGCTGCTGGAGAACAGTCTTTCGAATCAGCTTTGGCCGCGACTCTGGAGGACTTGGAGTTAAGTTTTTCTTTGAGAAAAGAGCAAAGAACGGCACTGAAGTCATTCTTTAAAAAGGAAGATGTGTTCGTCGTTTTGCTGGCCAGATATGGCAAAAGTTGAATCTATCGTTAGCTCCACTGTTGGGAAAACGCTCTGGTTGGTTGAAGCACTGTCCTATTGCGTGCAGAGGGAATTTGAAAGACAGCCGTTTATCCCGCCCCTCGGATTGAGCCGTGTCTATGGTGAGTTTCCAGACCTAACATCTTGATGTAGGTCTGGCTTGCCAGGCTAGCTATGTCCTTAAATAGCATATGAATAAAGCTGAAATACAATGCATTCTTTCCTTTATGTCAAAAGGTCAACTTCTGAACTGAAGTCAATTCACAATCACATACTTATGCAAGCAAGCGCTTCTGTTTCTCCCCTCATTGTACTGTAAAGTTTTCTCACCGGTGAATGACACATGATGTAATCCAATAATCCAATCCTGGTCGTCTTGCTTCTGGTCTGTGTGTGTTCATGTGTTTTGGAGGAGGCGTTTTGCAGGGAGGGTGGGATCGTATGCTTTCAATGCTAGAAGGCTAGAAGTTAGCATTTCCCAGATCACCTATTGCACTTTTAAGACAGCTTTTTTATATATATATTGTACCAGGATTTTTCAAGAGAATGTAGAATTTAATGAGCTTGCTTTTTAGAGATTAACATCTTAGTGATTATAAAAGGAGGGCTCTTCTCTTGCTTTCTGTTTACTAACCGATAACAATCTGAATGCAAATTTTTCATAATGTTAAGTACACTGAAAGTTTCTGGATTGATAACTGTTTTTATTGTAACCAACGGACGAGAAAAAAAGTACTTAATTCTTTTTAAAGTTTAAAGTACTTTTTTTTTTTTTTTAGTTCTAAATTCAGCAGTTTTTGCTCTGGTACCAAAACTGGTACCAAGAACAACTCTGTACAGACGGTCTCTGTAACAGACCACTGAAATGTTGGTACTGTGACAACAACAATAAAAACTGTTCTCTTGGGCTTAAAGCTTCTGGAATAATCTGGTGGAAACATGGTCATATGAATTTATTGCATGTATTGGGGGTGAATTAAGGGTGATTGGGACATAAGGTCAAATGGGACAGTATAGCTATATAGAGTTAAAAAAAAATTAAGCCCTAGCTGTGAGAGCACATAATCAAAATTGCATGCCCTCATTGGTGTGATATCATGTAGGTGGGCGGGGCAAACATCAAACAGGAAATTGACCCTGCTAAGCATAAGGTGATGAAAATTGCATGAGCTTTAGCTTGTTTTAATAACAAGGTCATACAATTATCATAGCTAATATATTGCTCAAACCTTTGATGGAAACATGAATGTGATGTATAAGTGCAGCTAAATGTGTTAATATCATGTTTCTATTTTCAGAATTAGGTGGTTTTTATTTTGTCCCATCCACCCAAACACAATTTGGGAGAATGGAACAGCATGATTTTGGGACAGTGCTTAAAGGCTATGCTAATTAAGAAAATGATTAACATTGCAATAGAGAACCATTGTGTATGCTCTGTATGCTCTAAACTGGTGCTTCTCATTCTCTTAATTTGTACAAACCATGAAAGTTACACATTTTTACTCATTTTGTTGCAGCAATACACTATATTCATGTTTCCATGAAAGGTTTGTGCAATATATGAACTATGACAATTTACCCTAATACCCTATTAACTTTGACCTTTTAATACATTCCTAACTACATACATACATACATATCCGGGGCTGGGTCGCGGGGACAGCAGTTTAAGCAGAGATGCCCAGACTTCCCTCTCCCCAGACACTTCCTCCAGATCTTCCGGGGGGACATCGAGGCGTTCCCAGGCCAGCCGGGAGACATAATCCCTCCAGCGTGTCCTAGGTCTTCCCCGGGGCCTCCTCCCGGTGGGACATGCCCAGAACACCTCCCCGGGAAGGCGTCCAGGAGACATCTGGAACAGATGCCCAAGCCACCTCAGCTGGCCCCTCTCGATGTGGAGGAGCAGCGGCTCTACTCTGAGTTCCTCCCGAGTGACCGAGCTCCTCACCCTATCTCGAGGGGATTGCCCAGCCACCCTGCGGAGAAAGCTCATTTCGGCCACCTGTATCCGGGATCTTGTCCTCTCGGTCATGACCCACAGCTCATGACCATAGGTGAAAGTAGAAACGTAGATTGACCGGTAAATCGAGAGCTTCGCCTTGCAGCTCAGCTCCTTATTCACCACGACAGACCAGTATATCGACCACATTACTGCAGAAGCTGCACCGATCCGTCGGTCAATCTCCCGTTCCATCCTTCCCTCACTCGTGAACAAGACCCCAAGATACTTGAACTTGAAAAGGCTTCTGGCTGAATGTTTTTTTGCGGCACCAATCAATACCCTTGACAAAATATTTGACAGTGGATGGATCAACTCTGAGGTGTTTTTTGGACTGGAGAAAGCACCGTATAGGTCACCTGCCCAAAGAAGATCCCCGTCCACATGTGCTTCTGCTTGACGGACACAGCAGCCATGTGTTTAACATTGAGTTCCTTAATCTTATGAGAGACAACAATGTGCATGTCGTGTGCTTCCCTCCTCATACAACACACATTCTTCGACTAGCTGACAGGGCATTCTTCGAAAGCTTGAAACATCACTAGAACCTGGAGAGCCGGATCTACACCAGAGAGAATTGTGGAAGGAAGCTGCAGAGACAATTCTTCCTGCCACTGCTCTCAAATGCCTGGAAAAATGCAGCAACACCACAGAATACACAAGCAGACTTTAAAGTCAGTGGGATCTACCCACTAGATCCCACCCCCATTGACCAAGCTCTTTTTTCTCCTAGTTTAACATAAGAACAGAATGCAGCACCTGAGGCCCCCCAGAATCCTCACTCAAGCCCTTCTCCAAGTCATAGGTCAAGTTCTCCTTCAAGCCCTCGTCCAGGTAATGCTTCATCAAGCCCTCGTCAAACCTCTGTGCAGAGCACCCCACACTTTGTTGACCTGGTTTATATACCCATCCTTGAGCCCCAAGCTTCCACCTCACAAGCAACACACATTTTAAATATGTGCCAAGCAAGTCCAAAGGAAAAACAACAATCCAAAATGCCAAGAAGGAAGAGTCGTGTGTGTTTTGTTTGCAGCAATTTTAGGACAACCTAAAGAACAACCTAAAAAAGCTGAGGAATGTTATCTGTCAGTGGTGGTTTCATGATTCCTGTGGAGAAGATAATTGCATCATTGATGATGACACCTCCTTCTTCTGCAAGGACTGTCTGTTTGTTTGTTTTGTTTTGTTTGTTTAATTTTATTGTCCCCCTTGGGGAAAACTAGTTTTGCAGCAAAAGGTAACAGGCATACAGACATACACTAAAAAACACAATACAAAAAACACATTGCACACATCGCACACATTTTCATATATATATATATGCAAAGTAAGCAGACTTTGTTAAACTTATTGCAAACGATCGATACATTTGCTTCAAAAATTTGTTTGTTGTTTTCCATTTAGCATATCTTCCACCTTATTTATAAATTTGAACCTATCCTTCAAGATTTCTGCTCTCACCATCTTACTGATCTCTCTAACTATTTGTGATTCTCCCATCTGAAAAGCTATTTTCTCTTTGAAATCCAAGGCTTATTGGTTGGGAATACTTTAAATGTCTTATAAGGAACACATTCAGTGCAAAATATATCCACACACAACCTTAGTAAATTCATCAATATTGCTTATTGATGAATTATATATTGCACTGCAATATTGCTCATAGCTTCTCCAAATACTGTCCAATCTGTACAATCGAAACATCCCTGTATAGCCAGTGAACTGTCCTCTGTCAAATCTATCCAAACATTTTTTTAACTTTCCTTAACTTTCTCTCTACGCAGCACTGACTTGTACACAGGTAACAGGTGAACTGTATTATGATCAGAGAAACCCAAAGGTGGGCCAGCAGTAGATTTCATCACCCCCTTAATAGAGCCATAACAGAGTATCTTATTTCGTCTTGTCTTATAAGTAACATAAAAAAGTACCGAATTACTTCTTTTGACTACAATTATTAAAATCCCCAAGAATAAAAAAATGTGGAAAAAAGTTTTTGGTCTGATGGACTGGGGTAATTTTTGCTACAATTAAATGTGTTTGTTAAACAGTTTATGGGGGATGAGGAACAATTCACCCAGGTTTTGATTCAGTTGACAAATGTTTTAATGAATTTTGGGGGGAAAAAATGTAATCTATTCAATGAAATGTGGGGTGTCAGGGTGCAGTGCAGGACGAAAATGATGAGTCAAAAGTTCCAATGCAAAACGTTTACTAATAATATAATTCAAACAGGTACAGACAAGCAGAAGGTTCACACACACCTAAATACAACAGAGAACAGACCAAGACTGACTGAACTGAAGGGACTTAAATACTAACACAGATGAATACTGATTAACAGAACACAGGTGATGTAGATGATGATGATGATGATGATGATGATGATTAACTAAAACCAGGTGATACAGATGAACTGATAATGATGATGACACGTGACATGAAGACAGGCAGACAAGTCCAATGAAAACAAAGGCCCTGTCCCAAATGGCGCACTTCATGAGGACTTTCGGTCTCATGGACTTAAATTGTGCGTGCTTGCTGAGTCTACGAGTCCGTAGGCCGTCCCATTCAGCATTTGAACGCTCTGAAGTGTGCTCAGCAGCGCCCCCTTTGTACCATCGAAGCGGTCTTCCGCGAAGCCCGCATAGATGCAGGCTCCACACACTTTAACTACCCAGGAATCCTTGCCAAAGGCCAATCAGACAACGGATGGGAGGAAATTTCGCTCATGGACAATTGTTGACATGGCTGAGAAGAAAATATTACATTTTTTATGACCTAGATGTACATTTTACCAGTTGTAACCTACAGTTTATACAAACATTATGGTCATCGACCAGTGGTTGATGTCTCAAACAAAATAATAGCATATTGAATAATACGATCGCATTATGATTCATTAAATAAATAGAACCGAATGTCAGGGATTTACTGAGTCAAATATAAACATATGAATATTGAAACCTGTAAATTCATCTGAAACTCATGCAGATTTTCATTATGTGTTAAAATTGTAATCTTAGTTCAAATGGAACATTATGTATTATTATGTACAACTGTATACATGATTCATCTATTGTCTAATGCCCAGGTGGCATGCACAATATCAAAATATAAACTGTAAAATTAGGCTGTGTAGTTGACATGGAGATAAGACGTCGGAGCGCAAAAATGTGATTTCTCCTGTCCAACAACAACCAGACCGTTATTTCCGGCATGACGATCAAGTCTGTCCCAAAAATACCTCTCAATGCGCCCTTGTGGACTCGCGCCAAGGGCCCTATAGGTCTGCACTACATGACATCACCAAAGTGTGGACTCTGAGGAAGTCCACAAGTCCGGAGTGTGCCATTTGGGACAGGGCTATACTAAACAGAACACAACTGTGACATGGGGGAAGAGAATTCACTGTAATGTATGAATTGTGGATGTATTTAAACACTGAGTAATAAAGTTGAACAGAAATAAACACGGAGTCATGAACAGAAAACAAAATCCTGCATATGAATTTATCTTGCGTAATAATTTACACTAGCTGAAATCAATGAGTGCTGTCCAAATCACCCAAAGGTTGTGTCCCAATCACCCAAATGTTTAAATAATTCACCCCTATTTATCAAACACTCTTTTGCAGATGGAATCAAATTTCCTTACCAATCAGAACAGATTTTAATGCCATGGTTTCACTGACATTTTCAGGAAATGAAGGTAAATTAACACAAAACTTTTAATGTCTCTTTGTTTTACTAATGAATAACCTGATCAAGACAAAATAATACCTTAAAAAAAAGTCTTTGTCTCGTAACAATTTTTTTTAACAGAGTTCAAATATTTAGCTTAATGGAGCCAATATAAACTGAACCATAAATATTGATATATGAATGAGAAAGTTTGCTAAAACGATCAAGAACATTTTATAATGAAATATCAAAAATATCAAAAAGGGAAAGTTCACATAACGTGGTTGTTAGTGCAGATCTTGGGGATTGTAAGTGCACTCTGTGTAATGGACATGAAGGTGAGCTCAGCAGAATCTTATACAGCTCTTCACTACACTGAGGTGTAATATTCCAATCAATATACCGAGTTTCTGTTATCTAGTCCATATTCCCTACTTACCTACGTTAAATATTTACACAGTACACCCAACTTAGTATGACACTGAGCAAATCTGTTCAATGAAATGTGGGGGAATGGGAAAAGTGCATGGAATGGGAAAGCGGTAACATAGCTCTCACCTTGTAAAGTGGTAATGCCCAGCTCATCATTACTGCTCCGTTCTGATCACAGGTCACTGACTCTGTCTAATCTCTCCTTAACCACTTGAAGAAGAGCTTGCTTAGACAAGGATCTGTGATCTGAGAGTCTTTTTGCTCACATTCTGCTGATAGATGTTATGCTGATAAAATAATGAACAAGAATAACACTGTTAAAAATTTAAAGGAACAGCAGAAAAAGTGAAAAGAAACTAAAACCAAAAAATGACAAAACATCATAAAAGTATAATACAACTATAATAAAAGTAGCCCATATGGCTTATGTACTACATTCAATGTCTCCTGAAGTTATATAATAGCTTTGAGTAAGAAACAGAACCCAATTTAACTATTTATTCACTGAAAATCTTCCTTTCTGTTGTAGCTCCCACATGTGGCTGTAACGTGTAAGCCGGGAGGAGGCAGCGAGAGAATCCAGAAGCACAAGTTTAATAGACAAACAAACAAAATAATCCAAGAACAAGGGTAAAATCTAGTGATGTTAGCCGTTACACTGAAGCTCAGAGGCGTATGTCAAAATAATTAGGCATACCTAGTGATTGGCATGGTTTTATTTCAGTTAGCCTAATAGCTAGTTTGATTTGCATTGAGAGATGATCTTATGGAAAGTACTCCATGCCAATCTCTAGGTATGGTGAAGGCTATGTGATGATGTGGGGCTATTTGAATTCCAAAGGCCAATGGAACTTTATCAGGATGCATAGTATCCTGGATCCATGAAGTAACTGGCCTTTAAAAATAAAAATCTGCCTGCCTCTATGGGAATTTAACATATGGGTGTCTAGACTTATGCACCCTGTATTTTAAGGAATAACATTTATTTATTTACGATACATTATTCATTCACAAAGAAAACTGGTGTCCTTAAAGGTTGGATTTTTTTCTCATTTTTTAAATTAAAGCATTAAGTTCAATTTCCAAAAGATGATTTTTTATTCCTCTTTTTAGTCAACTTTAGCATGGGTGTCTAAACTTATGCATAGCACTGTATATATCTTTGTGTGTGTGTATATATATATACTGTACTGTATATATATATATATATATATACTGTACTGTATATATATATATATATATATATATATATATATATATATATATATATATATATATATATATATAGGTTGTTTGCGCATGTGATATCAGGAAGCAACATAATACGCACATGACGACAGGAGGGTGATGGCGATGGGCAAATCGAGTTACCCCTCCCACTTCTGCTAGTTTTACTGAGATATCTTATCCCGTGCGAATTGGCCATTAATATTACAGACGTCATGTGGTAAAATTACATTACCCCATCCACCCTTGTAAAGCTAATCCTGTCCGAATAGGGCTTAAGTCAAATTTAATTTCTTAACAGCAGACAATCAAAAAATAAATGAAGAGTAAAATGAATTCATCCATAATCAGTTTCAAAAGTTTAACAAAGAAGTTGTTTGAGAGAAAAGACAGGCAACTCTTTGAAAAGACAGATTGCGAAGGAGCAAGGTCTGAGTCCAAAGGATAGACAGCCCTGTGCTGATCAGCAACTGCATAAGAGGAAGAATATTTGCTGTACTGGTCAAAGTTCTTCTTTACTTTAACATTCAAACAGACGCAAAAGACAAAGGGCATATCTTTCTTTTGTGGTTTCACAGCGTGGAGGGGGAGGCGTACACACATTGTCTTGTACCCCAAATGTGTCAGAAAGTTGTTAATCTTAAAGGTCCTATGACATGCTGCTTTTTGGATGCTTTTATAAAGACCTTAGTGGTCCCTTAATACTGCATCTGAATTCAGCCTTGGTGCAGAATTACAGCCTCTACGAGCCAGTCCTACAATGAGCTTTCCTAAGGACGTGCCATTTCTGTGTCTGTAGCTTTAAATGCTAATGAGGAGGAGAGAGGAGGGGCAAGGTGGAGGGTGGGGGTGTGGCCTTGACCAGCTTGCGGCCCGGTACCATGCGCAAATTTTTACAGTGGATGTATCGCAATGGCTTGTAGACATGCAGTAGTTCAAGCTTTCCAGTTTGACCCAGAATCTGATCCGGATGGAGAAGCACCTGAAGAAGCTGCAACTCAGGACGTCTCCGAATGGTTAGTTTAAAATATTGTGTCTTGATACGTAGCCTACTTTAGTTGGTTTGTTTATGTACGCTGTTACAGTTATTATCATGTAGCTAACGCTAGCCTATGTTGTTGGCTTTTCATGTTGCTCTGATGTGCTATCGTTCTAAAGCTGCATAAGAATCTATATCAGTAATCTTTGTAGTTTAGAGAAGACTTTTTTGTCATTTTTTAATGACAAAGTTCTCCATGTCCATATTGAAGTCATGTTACACATAACCCATGATTTACTCCTGAAGATTTAGGAACTAAAAAAATACTTTTTTTTTTTTTTCATTTTTACATCCAAACACAGAGCAACTGCCATGCTTCGTTCATTTGCAAGCCATGATGTCTTTCGAGGAAAAACCAATATCGCACTCGCACGGTCGTAGCTCATTTTCTCATCTGCGGGCAAAGCAGACAAAGGGGAGGTAACCTTTCCCCGTCTGACGACATATAGGGATGATAGTAATGAGAAACACATCAATTTGATTTATTAAAAAATGATGATTACATTTGATTAAATGATAAAACATCAGCAAATGATAAAACATAAGCAATATATATTTTCTCACAATAGCCTACAAAATGTTTTCTTTATTGTTTTGAGTTACTAGAATGCAATGGAACAGTTTGTTGTCATGTATTTATTGATTCATTACTGTATTCATTCATTTTTGCTTCTAAGATTAATGCCTTGGTGGTTGTGAAACATTTTGCGACACATCGCTTTCCTTCACTTTCACCAGTAGAGATCCTCATCGAGCTCTGATTTGAAAAGCTTCAAGTAATGAACCTTTTTCCAATACAATTGTGTTGAAAGCTTCACTTGGCCATCACTAGTAAAAACCACAAAGAGAAAGCAGGAGTACAAATACAGGAGTGCACATACAGGAGCAACAACCAACAAACAACAAATGAAGCACAGAGGTTTAAATAAACAGGTTAACAAGGGGCTGATGAGGGACAGGTGTTGGCAATTTGATGTCATGGGAACTAATGAGGGTAACTATGGTGACAAACAAGGTACAAGGCAAAACAGGAACCAAACACAGGAAGTGAACACAGAAACAACTGGGAACTAAGAATACACTTTAACATAAAAGTCCTACAAGACACAGTACATGGATCGTTACAGTGGCGCCAATGATTTGGTCACAAGAACCAATGTCTTTTGATGTCAAATGGCATTAACACTAATTTTTTGAAAGGCCAAAGAAGCAGAGATTTATCATTCCATTTAGGGCTCAACTTGTGCATCCCTTTATGAAATCAGACAGGTTATGAATTGGGAACGCAGTCAGACAGGTTACACCACACTAGGGTTAGTAGTGTGGTACAATAAGTGAGGAAAACTCAAATGTCTTTCCTCTTGAAACAATGTGAACCTCCACCCTTCTCTTTTGTCATTTTTGGGCTTGACACTAAAATGGCAAATGAGCAGAGATTTAAAAAGAATCTACTCATACAGTGATCATCAAATTCATATCATTCCATTTAGGGCTCAACTTGTGCGTCCATTTTTGAAATCAGACAGGTTATGATAGTCAGACAGGTTACACCACACTAGGGTATTTCAATAAGTGAGGAAAACACAAATCTCTTTTCTCTTGAATGTGAACCTTCGCCCTTCATGAGTGTCTCAAGAATGTGTTTGTCATGAAACACTGCTCAGATATTTCTAAGACTAATTGTTTTAAACAGCCAATGTCAAAATCTCAGTGCACCAAATTGATGGATGGCACCTATTTACAGTTTTTTTCCATTTATAACTGGAATAATAAGAGCGGTTTAAGTTAACTTAACCACCAATAGATCCCCTCTATATGTATGTGTTGTGGTGCTAAATAGGCTATAAACCATAATTTACAAACAGGGTGGCGAGCTAAAGCTGTAAACAGCAAAAAAGTCATCAGGTCCTTGTGGAAAATCAATGGTCCTGGTGCCCTCGCAGGATGTCGGTGGTGGACAAACGGGGTGGCCACTTGACTTTCAGCAGTACTGATGTCTCCCAACAGAGGTCAGTGCTTTTATTAGCCCATTCAAACCACAAACACAAGGACACACTATCAGCGCTCTGATCTGTCAATGCGCACGGCATCTAGGCCAGTGTTGTTGTTGGGAATTGTGTGCTATCACAGGAGATCAGATGTGGCTCAAGCAGGATTACGCTGGATGAGGAACCGCTCACACAGAGGACGTGACGGCCCTGGCGTGTCTTCAAAACCCCATAACTATCTGTGTTAACTATCTGTGAGCCATAGTGTGTATAATAGACCACCACAGCCTATTATATACAACGTACACAGACGATTCGACAAGTAGACGGTCCCTGAATGTCTCCCAATAGATGAACGCATTTGACACGTACACAACAAAATGATAATGAATTCGAAAAAGGGTATAAGTGACATTGTTTTGGCTTTACATATGAGGCCAAAAGATGTTTTATGAGCATTTAATACAGTAAACTGCAATACTGCCACCTGCTGGACACCATGAGTTTTTATTGTTAGACTTTAGAAACTAGCCTGCAATTTGATTGCAACAAGACATCTACTCTGACAAAAACAGATATTTGAGGGTCTTATTCAGAAGGACAACTATATATTTGTATTATGGATGACATAAGTAGCTTAACACATGGAATTAGCAAACATGTGTTACAGTATGTATACAGTACCAGGAAGTGTTATGTCACTTTTTATCTGTTGTCTTTTAGACTTTTTTTGTGGTAAAACTATTACATTTTATGCTTTAAATGTATTTCAGGATGTCTGCTATTAACTAAAATTAAGTCAAGTCACCTTTTTTTATATAGCGCTTTTTAAAATACAGATTGTTTCAAAGCAGCTTTACAGTGATATAGGAAAATAATGCAACAAAGTTTGTTTCCAGAAGAAAATAGCGTCACAGTCCAGCTTAAGTAAATTCTTTGATGGTTCATTTTTGTTGTAAAAAAGTTATCAATTTAGTTCATATATATAGCCGCTCCGGTGATGTCATCATCCAGCTCAGTTCAGTTCTCATATAATGGTGTCAATGCAGGCAGATCAATAATTTTTTGAATATTAAATTAAATGTTAAATTAAATGTCCCCAACTAAGCATGCCAAAACCCAAAGGGCCATTAGGGGTTTATATGCTGATCTGAAAGCAGTTTTGGAGACATCTTTTACAGCACAGTTTCGGCACGACATCTGCCCAAACTCATTTAAACGCACACTCATTCACGTTTCACATTTCGCATTTATGTATTTATCAAAAGCCATTAGAAGGCAAGGCAAGGCAAGTTTATATAGCACATTTCATACACTATGGCAATTCAAAATGCTTTACATAAAATAATTAAAATAATCACAAAATAAAAGCAAGAATTAAAACAGTTATAAAAGAAATTAAGAGATATATGGTACAGTTATAAAAATGAATTAAAAGAGTAAAACGATGATACATAGATAAACTTCTCATCTGGCAAAACACTGGTGTATCATATTTTTCACAACTCCCAGTTTTATTCAGAGATTTTCCTATGGTGATTACACTGTGTCTGTGGTGTTCTTTCGGCACACCTAAAAATCTATTGGACGTCTCCGATGGACCCGGTTTTCCCCTAAAATCGGACAGGAGGAGCTCTAGGACTGACTCATGGGGTTACCTCGGGTTCACTGCCCCATCAGTCCGCACATCAAAAACCCATTTGTTCGGAAGCTCTAGGAATGGAATCAATTCAGTCCGCACCCCACAGAACCTCGAGTTTAATCACATCAAACTCACTACTCCAACACAGACCCAGGCCATCAGCATGGTTTCATCTCTCTTACCAAATTCTCAAAGTCTACAAGCGTCTTTCATTTGCTTTACTCTTTTATAAACAGCAACTTGAACAAGGTCTCTGTGAGTGCTCAACGCAGCCTGTCTGTATTCCCACGGTGCACTAAATATACATGAGGAATTGCCTAGCCCTGTGTCTGTGCTTATTATAACTTGATTATTCATATCCGAGTCGCGCTAAATTTGTGTGACCAATAATAACTGATTCTGTTTACATGAGTGTTAGGGGGTAACAGTTTAGGACCCAAGGACCAGATGTTTGAAAGAAGACTCGGAGTCAGAATTATAATAAATTGAAGAAAAGTTTTACTTAAGATAGTTTGCAGTTTCATCAGCAGAAGTCACCTTCAAGACTCACACAGATAAACATAGTAATTTTCCACACATACACAGATAGACAGAAGCATATCTCCATCGAAAGCAAAAGTTTTTGGGGCAGACCTGACCTGTTGAAAAGAGATGGTATTCATCCCTCCTGGGATGGTGCTGCTCTTCTCTCTAGTAATATGGCACATAGACTCTAGAGCTCAAACATGAATTGGGGCTCAGGTCAGGAAGCAGACAGACTGGCTAAACCGACTGTCTGCTAGCTGTCTCACGTCACCAAGGTCAGATAAATCCCATCACATAGAGCCTCTTTCACCTAGATATCATCATATGGAGACTGTGTCTGTTCCCCTAATTAGGAAATACAAAAACCTTCCAAACCCATCTAAGGGTAAAAATTTAATTGATGTTTAACAAATAAAAAACAGATATAATACAAATGAGCAAATGATAAAGTTTGGGTTTCTGAATATTAGATCCCTTACTTCAAAAGCCTTATTGTTATTGATATGATTACAGACTATAATCTAGATGTGCTGTGTTTGACAGAAACAATTACATTACTTTAAATGAGTTGACCCCGCAAGATCACGGTTATAAACATGAACCTCGTCTGAAAGGCAAAGGGGGAGGTGTTGCTGTAATTTATAGTAAAATTTTCAAAATTACTGCATTGGCTCCCTATTAAACATTGTATAAATTTAAAAATATTGCTGATTACTTACAAAGCACTAAATGGTTTAGCTCCGCAGTACTTGAGCAAGCTCGTAACGCATTATAGTCCTTCACGTCTATTGCGATCTAAAAATTCCGGCCAGTTGATAAAACCTAGAATATCAAAATCAACTGCTGGCGGTAGATTCTTTTCCTATTTAGCACCAAAACTTTGGAACAGTCTTCTTAGCATTGTCCAGGAAGCAGACACACTCTGTCAGTTCAAATCTAGACTAAAAACACATCTCTTTGGCCTAGCATACACATAACACATTATAGACTTCTATAATTCAATGTTAGGCTGCATAGATTAGGTCAGCCGGAACCAGGAACACTTCCCATAAATCCTGATGTACTCTTTACATCATAAGAAGAATGGCATCTACGCTAATATCAGTCTCTCTGTTTATCCCGAGGTTTACCGCAGTCCGCCAGATTCAGGCCGTATCCAGATCTGATGAAGGACCTGCGCCTGGGCGCGACGACAACTCAGTCCTGAAGTGTCAACTAGTCTCTCCCCTGTGAAGGCCTCCCTTTACCTCTCTACAGATAAAGCGTTGTCGGGATAATTCCGGTTTGCGTGGCTACGTGGAAGCGATAAAAAATCTGTATTATGAATTTTAAGGCTAGACAAGTAGTATGTTGAGCGTTGATTTGCGAGGAAGGACTACACGCCTGCGCACATATATTCAAACACGCATACCTATAGACTGAACTCATAATACGCATGTGCACACCATCAGCGTTCTCACGGGTTCGCATTTTTGAAATTTGCGCAGAAAGAACTTAAGAGTTTTCAGTTAAACCGGTGTCGTGTTAGTGGCCCCAAAGTTAATAACTAATGATCGTTGCGACGGAAGTGAATCAATTAAAACTAACTTTAGCTGGACAAATAACTGTATTCTAGAGCTGCTATAAAGCCAAAACAATCTCTGTTACTTTAATTTCCTATAATCACTGTAAAGCCGCTTTGGAACAATCTACATTGTTAAAAGCGCTATATAAATGAAGATGACTTGACTTGACATCGATTAGGCAACTCAGTCAATCTCCCATAATGCCAGTGGTTCCTTAACCTGTAACCAAGAAGACTAACACACACAGCTTTTCCAAGGTTAGATTTGGCCAGGCTCTAACTATAAACTCAGTCCTCTCAAAATATCAAGATAATGTGTTCTTTCTCTCAAAGAGAGCACACTTTAGTCTAACTGGAAAGTAAGGCTTTAAAAAAAGAAATGGTCCCTTAAACTATTGGCTTCAATGACCACTATATGTTTTAACACTTTGAAGACCTTTCTCTAACACAAAACAATTCCCTATTTAATTTCTGGAAGCTGGGCTAAATAAGCTGTTACTGCATTCAGATATCAAATACAGACATTAAAGAATACATGAAAAGAGCATTTCAGAAATCACACTGGTAACTTCTATAAAAAAGTAAAATCTCCAGAGAGTGTAATTCAACTCATTTGACATTTAGAAGGAAAAATATTGATTAATACCTTGATTATAATCACTCATTACATATACATTGAAGCAGCAGTGGATTCCAATCCACCCCCTTCATGAGCAACACTGCACCTAAATTAAACTTGATGCTTTTCCATTCACTTTAAAATTCTTCAACTTTTGTTAAATTCTTTGACTTTTATTTAGTAAAGTTTTCAAATAAATGCATTTCAATGAATGCAATTTCATCAAATTATTATACTGTAATGAAAAAAGAATCTTATTTTCATAGCCAGAATGTATCAAAATGTTACTTTTTTTATTGTTCACATTAGGGTAATACAGTATCAGTGCAGATCACAATCTCGAGTCAAACACCTGTAGCGACAATGGCATCTGCTTTTCAAATTAAGGAATCATGTGACGTCAAAACCCATCGTCAAATGGCCTTGCTGGTTAATAATTTCCCCCAGAGGGACATTTGAGCCATAAAAGAGGACCCTGTTTTAAGAATCCCTTGTAAAACCCCCCATTTCAGCATGGACTCCCTGTGACTTTACAACCTCATGACCCACACACACACACACACACACACACACACACACACACACACACACACACACACACACCCACACACACAAAACCTCCTTTGAGTACAATTTCATGTAGAAATATGGCTCTTGAGTGTATACCTTCCGATATGTATGTGTGTGATTAGCTTTGCTTTATAATAGAGGTGTGGGTTGCTAAGAGTAAAATCTTTAATTCTAAATGTTCACTGAAAGAAGTTCCTCAATAGTGTCTTGTGGTAACCCTACCTCAGACCATAAAACTTTACGTTCGTAAGACATTCCAGAACACACACTCTGGACTTTGAAACAGATATTCCCCCACTCAACAAGCCACTAAATAGATATGTATTCCTATGTTTCTCAAAGTGTCGTCACTTGCCATAACGGAAACACTGACAACTTTATTGTGGGTTTAATCAAACTTTATTTGTGTGTAATTATGCATATAAATGTAACGTTATGTTTCCCCAATCTTTACCTGTCATAATTTATATCTCTGTAATCCTCTCCATCTCACGGAGACGAATCTTGACTGCAAAGTACAATAATATGCATTTGTTCCAGGAAATATCATATTTCTAAGTATGAATCCTTTCCCTCATAAGACATATGGTAAAAGGGGGCGTGTTGTTCTTCACACAAAGAAGATGTCTTCCCGCTACAGATCAGAAGTTTTGATTCGCTCTGTCACAAAACAAGGCGTAAACAGATTGTCTGTTAAAAGGAAGAGACCCCCACTTCTCACTCTCTTCTCTCTTCGATCCCACTTCCTCGCTTCTCCGGTCCCTGACCTCCTCCTCCTTCTCCACGTGCAGCGCTGCTCCAGCTGGACAGGCCTTGGCCTCTGGGACACATGGCCCGCACCATGAAAAAGCCTGCCGTCTCTGCAACCAAGATCTGAAACCTCTCCCGTCCCGGGAGACGCACCTGACTTTCTCGGTAATATTATATTCAGTGAGCCTTTAAACTTCGCGGCACTGGAAGACCCAGCAGAAACAGGACACGTCCGCGCTGTCCGCTTCCCGCTTCCTGTATCAGCTTCAGCCTGACCAGAAAGAGCACAGAAACTCGCAAGTACATTGTCTGATAAAGCTGTTCCAGGTGTCTCGTAAACTTAGGTTTCTGTATGTAATAATTACTAGCTTTTCCCTCCTCTCTATTTCTTTCTTTCATCTCGTTTCATTCTGATCACTTATGTTATTGTTTGGTTATATGTTTGTTTGTTTGTTTATTGTTTGCATTTTTACGTACATTTATATTCGTAGCTCATATAATCTCTAGTTTTGCATTTATTAAAATTCATAAATACTTTTCACTGTCTCCGTGTTTGCAAAATCCACCTTATAAGTCAATGAAACTTGAAAAGATCCAATTATTAGCTACAAAGCTCGATATATATAGACTACTTGAGTAGTTTTAATTAATAAACTCAGAAAGTTTGATGTCCGTGGCCAGGACATAAACTTCCTTGAAGTTTGTGAATACCTCTTCTTAACTGTACTGATCTTACCTTTACTCGATGGACGAATTAAAGGTTGGACAGACCAGTTACAGAACAAGGTAATCTCGGTAATTGATAAAATAAATGTACATGCGACTTAGGAATTATGACCATGAGTCATAAATATTAATATTCCCAAAATTCCCCATATTCTTGAGCTAATTCATATTTACCCAGAGTCGTAAACGCAACACACCCTTCTTCGCTACAGTTTTTCACAATTGCTAAGACACATTTTTTGAAAACTTCACCCTTTTTCTCACAACATTAAACACAAAACCAAATCTTTGAACTACATTCACAAAACACCTGAACCTCTGATGCTTTCACGCCGGGACGCTATGCCTCCCATGTCCGGACTGGTCGATCCGCCGCGCACTGTACTGACCTCGCTCTACGGGTGATGTTGGTCACTGCGTGATCCCTGGGTCAGGTGATGTCCACGTGTGGTCCAGGAACACCATTAGGGCTCAACCAGGTTGATGTGCGGGAGTCTGAGAACTCGTTTCTCAGCTCCCCCATATCCCAGGGTGGGCTCTTCGGCGGTGTGGTTGAGGACTGATGGGAGTTTTCAACCACCCAGAAGCAGACTGAGGCCCTTCTGCACCAACGGCCATCCGTCCGTGTGGTTCCCTTAGTCTGCTTCCCGCCGAGGCCGCCTCCCTGCGGCTTCTCCCCTCCTGCTCCGCAGCCATTCCACTCCATGGACTGGATACGTGCAATATTCTCCTCAGGTGAGCCTCCCCGAGAAGCCCTAAGTTACTCCAGCACTGTTGACGTCAACGCCGTCATAACGCCGAGTTATGTCACCGGCAGCTTTTGCGATTGGCTAGGTGCCCCCATGTGCATGGTTCCCCCTCTGGGTGACCCCCACATGTGTATTTCCAATGTAAGCCTCTCTTGAGTATGTGTCTTTACCTTGGCAAGCCACCTTGCCACCCCTGGGGTTGAAATATTCCACCTGCGGCTGGACACCCCAGTGATTCTCCATATGCAGCTCCCTCCTGGGTCATATGTGTATTCTGTAAGTCCCCCCTCTTCGGGCAGGCACTAATTGCATATTTCCACTGAGATATGCTTCCCAGTGTACCTTGGTATTCCTGTGTTAAATAGGAGTCGTTTGTCCGTGCTAGTCTCACGACAGGTAGCTCAGACTTATGCAGGGCACTGGAAGACAGCCGAGGTGGCGTGATTAGACTGGGAACCCCATTCGTCATCACAATGTAACTCGTAGTGACTACGAAAGGGAACGTCTTGGTTATGTATGTAACCCTCGTTCCGCTGTAACGCTGGAATGCCGGAGTCTCGGCTCCTCAGCGAAGACATATCTGCATGTTGCCAGTGTACATCCTTATATACCCATGAGGTAAGGCGGAGTTACACTATGCAAATTACGCAGACCCATGGCATTTTTTTTGCCATTGGCTCGTTTTATTTCTCGAAGATGAGAGGCTTTCTGAGCGAAACCCCATTCGTCATCACGATGCAACGTCTACGTTCCCTGCTCAGGAAACGAGGGTTACATACGTAACCGAGATGTTCTGTCTCCACTGCATTGGCTCCCTATTGAACATCGTACACATTTTAAAATCTTGCTAATTACTTACAAATTAAATGGTTTAGCTCCCCAGTACTTGAATGAGCTCTTAACGCGTTATAGTCCTTCACGTCTATTGCGATATCAAAATTCTGGGCAGTTGATGATACCTAGAATATCAAAATCAACTGCTGGCTGTATAGATCATTTTCCTATTTAGCACATAAAAATAAATATTGGTCTCTCTGTTTATCCCGAGGTTTACCGTAGTCAGCCGGATCCGGGCCGTATCCAGATCAGATGAAGGACCTGCGGAGACGCAACCACAGTGCAGCCCTGAAGTGTCAGCAGAGACCGTGTGTCAACAAGACTATCCCCTGCCTCATCGAAGTGGCAAAAAAAAAAAAAAAAAAAAAATCACAACAAAAGTTTTTTTTTTTTTTTTTTAGAGATGAGAACATTATCAAAACGATTCCCGTTCACACGGATCCACAGAAACGCTGTATTATGCATGCCAGACAAGTAATTGGTGATGTCACTTTGTAAAGAAAGATTATGCGCCCGTGCACATCCGCATTTAAACGTGGATGTCTATAGATTAAACACGTAATACGCATGTGCATGCCGTCACCATTTTCACAGGTTCATGTTTTTTAAGTTTATGCAGAGCTGATAACGGTATCACTTTTAAAAATCGTTTTCGTTTGCGTCATCTGGCCACAAAAATGCTTTTGTCGGGTAATTGAATGGCGAGAATAAAAGTTTTCAGTTGAAAATGGTGTCACATAAGTGGCCCTTAAGTTAACTAACGGATTTTTACAATGGAAATGAATCAATCAAAAACTTACTTTAGCTGGACAATGACTTGCTTCTAGGGTTGCTATACCACCAAAACAATCTTTGTTGCATTAGTTTCCTATTATCACTGCACAGCTGCTTTGAAAAAAATCTGTGTTGTAAAAAGCGTTATATAAATGAAGATGACTTGACTAGAATAAGTTGAAATACTTGTAAAGTAACTTTTAGTAAGTAGAATGTCTGAGGAGCATCAAAATAAAGTGTTAGCAGATGTTAAAGGTGGTATCAGTGATTTCAGGCCCAAAAATATTTTATCACATTCATCTAATCTTTCCTAACGATCCGCTAGCTGCCCGCCCCATAAGCATGCCGTCAAAAAACTGCGTCTCTGTAGGCAGCCTAGGCTCTGAGATCTGCACACAAAAACAAATGGTTTAGCCAAACACTCAAAACCAAAACAAATAGTGTTCCAACCAATCACCGACAGGGGGAGGGTGTTGTGAGGTTTTGTGCTCGTGCACGGCTGCACGCGAAGTCAGAGCTGAAGAAAAAGCTGGCTCAAAACCTCACAACACCCTCCCCCTGTCGGTGATTGGTTGGAACACTATTTGTTTTGGTTTTGAGTGTTTGGCTAAACCATTTGTTTTTGTGTGCAGATCTCAGAGCCTAGGCTGCCTACAAAGATGCGTTTTTTTTTATGGCATGCTTATGGGGCGGGCAGCTAGCAGATCGTTAGGAAAGATTAGATAAATGTGATAAAAATATTTTTGGGCCTGAAATCACTGATACCACCTTTAAGCAGACAGTCTACTAACACTCTCATGACTGGTAGCTGATGTAGTTGCAAAGTTAGACCTACTTATTGTGAGTATAATATGTAAAGCTGACCATCAAAATAAAGTGTTACCATCTTAACATCTGTAATAATCCTTAACACACATTAAATATTGTACCTAATTTTTCCATAATTCTCCAAAGCACAAAAAAGCAAGACAACTCTTACAATTGATGAACTTCCATCAATCAACTTTAATAGATCATTAGATGATGTAAAAACTACATTGGCATATGTAAGACAAACACTCTTCTATTTGTACTATCCACTGGACAGTCCCCTTCAAAATGACAAAGAAAAACACAGTCCAAAGACATCTAGCTAAACACCTCTGTGTTGTCTTATCTCCTTCGCTTTGCTTCCTTCTCCAATGCAAAAGGACACGTCACATATTGCAAGCCAAGTCAAAATGCATAATTAGCAAACAATAAAAAAAAATTGTCATTTTTTGTCTTCCGTCATTTGTTCCTTGATAAAAGAATATAATTTGTTTTTTTTTGTTCAACGCAGTGTTGAGTGTAGTAAAATAGATCTGTAAAAGCACTGCACAGTTTCTCCCGGAAATGGATATCTGAAGATATCTGAGGAACACGGGCCACAACGGGTCAACAGAAATCAGGGACGTGTCGCAATGTAGATGGAAGTGATATGAAGAACAGAGCACTGATATAGTTTCATTTAAACATTTCATGTATTCATGGAAAGGGCTGATAACATCAAATCCCACTCATTTTCTCAATCAGCGTTGTCTTGTTTTCCAATAAAAACATTTAAACAGCTGTAGAGGAAGGCAAAAAAAAAAAATCTTTAGAAATTATTGTCTGAAAACAAGTATAATGTAAATTAGGGAAATGTACCTATTTTACTGGAAAACATGAAAGAAGCTTGTTAAGAAAATAATTAGGTCTGCAGTCTGTACTCAGCAGGAGTGACTGTTGTGAAACAATTCAACAGATGATATGCATTCGATTACATTCTGAATATGACAATACAGGACCCGAATGAGACATTCTGTGGGATGAGATTTAAAGTTTGTCAAGAAAACAAAAACAAACAGCACTTTTTATGATGTCTGTATACATATATACAATACATACCCATTTATGGTTATACTTTAACATCATATTTTGTGTTGATCTTGTTTTAATGCATTGTACGCGTGACCATTCATAAGTATTAGAATTTGTGGAAACAGTAATTTGGCAATAATATTTTTATAATGTATAAGTAACACTTTACAGTAAAGCTGTACATTTTAACATTAGGTAACATGAATTAACAATGAACATTTTTACAACATTTATTAATCTTGGTGGAATATAATTTCTACATACATATAACTTGATTTAACCTATAATTGCAGCAATAAAAAGCTATAGTTAAGTTAACAAATTTGTTTAATTCCAGATTGTAGGAACTAACAAAGAACAATTGTATACATTTATAAATTACAAAGATTAATAAATGCTGTAAAAATACAATTAATTGTAAGCTCATAAACATTAATGCAATAGCATATGTTAACATATAGAACTGAACTGTAGTGTTACATCACGATATTGCATTACATATCCAGACTTCATAGAAATGCTACACAAAAGACAGACACTACCAAGTGTAACAATAATTTAGCTGCATATGAATTCAGTAGATATTCCTTTTAAACTGAAAGGGGGAAAATGATTCTGACTGTGGTTAAATACATTTTACGTTTGTTAGCCCTTAAATGTACACACAGGTGGTGTTATCCATTATTTAACACTAAATAAATTCTTTACTGTGATCTCCTTTGTTTAGAATGATAGTGCTGTAGTTAACTGTGTTATTTGCGCTTTTGCGTTGTTAAAGTTGTAACTTCATAAAAGATGTGGCATCTGTTTTCGAACCACGCAGGAAGACAAACCATTCAGATGAACATGCTAAACTTTACCTCCAAAAAAAAGTACCATTCAAATGATCTCCTATTTTCCCCCATTGAGTGTTTTAGATATGAATTCTTTATTTTTATTCATCAGGCAGTGTTCACTTCCAACAATTAAAAATAATAATAATAATAATAATAATAATAATGCAACTTGTGGTATCCTTGGAGTGACGTGAGATTAGTAAATGAAAATGTGATTCACTACTCAAGTGAAAAGTAAAAACAGACAAGAGCAAGATGAGATGGAAACGTTATACAGTTAACGGTACAAAAACACTCAGGGTTTTTGGCATATTTTATATGGTGGGGAGACAAAATAAACGTTTTTGGATTCCGGGATCAGGCACTCAAAGAACTCAAATGGCCTTTTTCGTTTCTGTTGTTGGGACAGCCGAAAAAAAAAAAATAGAAAAAAAAAATCATATATGTACAACGATCCCTCTCTCCAATACTAGTTTGAAATTATTAACAGGCATCAGCATGAAAATACTAAATTCGTCACTAAAAAGGCTAAATTCTGTTGTTATCTTAAATACTTTGTTCTTTTATCTCTATTAATACTGAAAAATTATTTTTTGTTGTTGTTGTTTGTTTGTTTTTTTATGTTTGTACGCTCGCAAGTACACACAAAATGAACAAAATGAAAACATTTCCCTGTCTCGCTTTAACCTGAATTATTATGGCAAACATTGTTCTTTCGGAAAATGCAAACGAGCATCTATTCGGATATATCAATGTACAGTGCTCTCCATTTCATATGTCGCTTGTCTTCAACTATAACTATGCTAACCCTCTCAATAACGAAATGTGAACAATTATTCCCCCCCCGAAACGCACACACCAAACCCCAGTAAAAAAAAAACGCAAAGCATAATAAGAAATGTTTCTATGTAGAATACTTATTTCATATATTTGCAACAGCATTGTAATCTAGTCATAAATACATTAAGGCCAAGAAAAATAATACATTAAAAAACAGTGGGTAAAAAAAAAATCTTGTGAGCACTGTGTGTGTTGGCTTTAAAAAATACTTATGAATCGATTGACGCTTATTTCTTTTTTTCTTTTTCAAATTTTCCCATTATTTTTTTGGTAAGACATTACCAGAAGAAAATGCACATCGGTTGGATATCACCGTCTGTGGTGATCTTGTGTTTGTGTGGGTTCGGGGGGTCAGTTGTTTCCTTGCGGCTGAAGCACGCTTTTGTGCAGTACTGCGGAGGGGCCAGTAGTGGGCGCTGTGGTGCTGGTGCTGCTGTCCGCGGCTTTGATCCACGGCAGCGAGAGCAGCGATGCTCCGGTGGTGGTGGTGGCCGTCATAGTCACTTGAATCATCTGGTCGCGTTGGATGAGTCGAATCAGAGTCTTGAGACGCTCCAGGGATGCCTGAGTCTCCTGCTGCTGACCCAGGAGACGCTCCTTCTGCTCAATGCATTTCTGTTGAGCACAAAATTAAAATCATTCACTTAGATTTTGCTGAAAACAGCTGACACAGCAACACCGGTTCAACCAATGGCGTGTGTTTTGGGGCAGGACTATCTGATGGAAGATTCGGAAACCCCCTTTTTTTTTTTCATTCTCTTTGGTGGTGCTAGTGGTACAGAAATTGCTAACTTTTAATCTGAGGTGAATAATAAGTTAATGTTATTCTATGTTCATCTTTTTTGAGTTGCTTCAGGTATGCATCAACCCTGTTACCATATTTTACCAAAAAAAAATATATATATATTCCCAAAAATAATTCCCTCAAAAAAGGAGTACTTCCATAGGCCTACTAGATAGTAGGTGAAAAATAGCATGTATTATAGTATATATAAATAGTATTTAAATAGAAACGAGTAGCATGTCCGAATTCATAGTATTCATAAGCGAAAAGTACCCGGATGACCTACTACTACTTCTGGCGAGATTCTGAAGTGTGCATAGGATGGGCACTTTACTATCCCATGAGGCCACGGGAGAGGATTTGTGATTGGCAGTGAAGCAACGTAACGTAGGTCACATGATAATGACAACATGGTGGATGTAGTACGTCCGAATTTCAAATCAAATGTAGTACCTATGATACAGTACACAATTTCAGATGCAGTCTTCGTCTCTACTTTTTTTTTTAAATGCAATTTATTTTTCTAAGAAGCACACTGTAGTTTTTTCAAGACTATTAATGTCAATCCTGTTACATTTCTGAAGGTATATCTAAATCATATTTAAATCACATAGATAAAGGTATTATAATGTATTGTTTCTTACCTGATAGAATGTTTATAAGATTATCTTGCAAATCTTGTACTTTTTTACAAAAAGAAATGTTGTTTTGAAAAAGACCAAGTTACGTAGCACATTTATGGTGACAGCAACATGAACACATACATTTATGCTAAACAAAACTAGTAGAGCATGCTAATTTAAAAAACTAAACCAGTACAACATTAAATAGTTATTTGAGAAATTTAGCACCAGGGCTGGGTATTGACACAGATTTCATGATTTGAATCAGTTCTGATTCACACAAGCACTCAATTCAGATGCGATATCGATTGTTGTTTTATTGACCAGTCGTCTTTCGCAGTTGAATCACAATTGGGATCGTTAAAGTGAAGATCGATTAAAACTGTGTTCTCTACATGGCAACCCAGCCCCATTTAGCTCAGTTACTTACAGAGAAAGAACTGCAGAGTCTCTGGTCCTCTTCGCTCAGATGTTCACACTCAAGTTTCAGCTCAGTGTTTCTCCTCATTAGCTTCCTGCGTTCCTCCTCTCTCACTGCACAAACACACACATCATTATCATCATCATCATCATCATCATCATCACCAAGGAGAACAGAGTCCTGAGAAGAGCTAGTGATTTATATTTCTTTGACAGCTCACCTGTTTTATGTGTAACATATGACTGGATGAAGTTCTGTGGCCAAGACAAGTTATCTTTGTTCAAAACCTTCAAAAGAAAACAGAACAGAGAATATGAGCAGATTGTCATTGTCTTATTAGGTTAAACATCCTTCTAGTAAAATTATCTAAATATCCTTAAAACAAAAATCAACTTACTTTGATAACTACATAAGACTAAAATAGACACAACACTGAACTCACTTCAGCTGAACAACAGCTGAAATGCATTATTTTCCTGTTATCACTCTAAAGCTGCTTTAAAACAATCTGTATTGTCTAAAGCGCTATAAAGGTGACTTGACTTGACTTGATCAATAGATGTCTTGCAGACTTCCCTGTGCTGTTGGGATCTTTAAAATGTGTGTTCGAAGAAAAGAGAAGCATACTTTCTTCTGGCACTTGGGACACATCCAGATGCCGCGGGTGGCAGTTTTGAGAGGTGGGTTGAGGCAGTCGGGGTGGTAGGCGCGGGTACAGGTGTGGCACGGCTGAAGATCTCCTTCCTGTTTACACACTGCACAGTGATCATCATGCTGCAGCTCCTCCTGCGACACACACATTTACAGAAACACATCACACAACAAGTTGTCAGCAATTCTTACAATTTTAACAATTAACTATTAACTGTTTCACATGCAAAACATGTTAAACTGTAAAATAAATAAATAAATAAAAAATTTCAAATATTCAAACTAAGCCCTCTGCATGATTATGAGTCCATTATTATCATGTTACCTTTTCCATGGCAATGCATTAATGTGTCGCATGAAAGTTACCAACACAATACGTGTCTGACGTGAATAAAGCACGTTGTCAAATTATGTTTACATTTTTTTTTTACAGCTTTAATAAACATGTTTTTTTTTTTTTTTTTACAAATAAAAATGTTTTAATTACTACTTATGTGTATTTAAATGTCTGAAACAAAAATCTAAATTATTTTTGACTAGACTTGTAAAGTACTTAAATAAAAAACGTATAAAGTACGTAAATAAAGACTTGACTGGATTGACTTTATTGACTTTATAGTATTAAATGGACTGAATATTGCAGTTTTCCTCAATTGTATTTAAAGCATATACAGTAGAATCCAAACAGTAAATTTGTTTGTGTGTGTTTTCCACTAAAAAAAGTCAAACAGGTATGGATGAATGCAGTAAGGCTGCGTTTACACTGGCACAAAAAAAAAACTGATTTTTTACTCACATCTGATCTGACACAGATGTTGCACACATATAAACACAAAAATCTGCACGCTATCCGATTCAAAAACCTATGCAAAACCCGAGGGTCAACCATGTAGCATAGTAAAGTGATCACCAACAGAATCATTTTGGGGAGGGATTAATGTAAACACAGATATCGGATACCAGTCGTGTCTTAAGTGAATGTAAACGGTCAAAACGAAAAATCAGATATGGTAAAAGATCAGATCTGTGCATTAAGACTTGCAGTGTAAACGCAGCCCAAATGATGAAAGAATTCACGTTTTCCTAATATATTTTGGTCATTTTTGTACATATTTAAACCCTGTTAAAAACATATCAAAAACTTTATCTTTACTTCCCACGTGAGATTCATACACACAGAGTGATGTTAGAGTATAGACGTACCTTCCAGCAAAGCTCCTCAGAGTCTAGCATGTGAAAGCAGACAGCAGTTTAGTAGCGTCACACTGACAAGACTGTGTTATTAGGGTTATTCCAGTTCAACAGCAGTGCTGGCATGTTTAACAAGTTAAAGCAGTGAGTGTTTGGTTTAACAACCTGTTAAACAACTAATTAAAACATGAGCACTTGGTGAATGTGCGCATTTAATTCATTCTGTTCAAACATGTTTCTGTTTTCCATGCATTATTTTTCAGCTCATTTTTGACAGAAGCAGAAATCTATTTTACCTCTCGCCGACAGAAACATGCCACTGTTCAGGTAATTGGATGCGAGTCGTTTGCGCTGAAAAGCAAGATACAAGATGTTTACAAATGAACAGTCCTAAAATGAAGTGATTATTTAAAGGAATTATGACTGGCAGACAGACCTCTGGTTCAAACAGTCCGCTGTATGCAGGGTTAGCTGTGCTTCGCCTTTTCCTCTCCTGCCGTTTACTCTGGATCTCTGATTCAAACAAAAACACCATCTATGATGAATCTTTACACCCCAGCATCTCAGTTTTTGTTTGTTTCTGTGTTTCACTGTTTCATTCAGAGTTGAGCAGAATTCAGAATAATTGGCTTGTTTCAAATATGAATTTGAAGGTAATTCGCAACATCACACATGATGGAACTGGAATTTGAACTGGTATGTATTTCAAACCAATTCAACACAGTCATGCAGCAGATGAACATACACCACTAATATTGACTGATTGTGAGTTTTTTTGTCCCCGATATGAATAATTAATTTTTTTCAATTAACTAAACATATTTCTCCAAGATAACTACTATCAAAACAATTAACCATCATTAATACTATTTTTAATTGTATCAGACAGCACCACAAAATGTCCTTAACAATAAAATACATTTTGACATCAAAATGTCAGTCTATTGATATTTAGCTCCATTTTACACATAACTCACCCTCCAAGTGTTCTGTAGTGACCAGGCCTAGCCCGACCATGAAGGCAATTTTCTGTAGGACAGAAGGTTAATTAAGTTAATACATTAGTAGTATTCAATGTTCCATGTTAACTTTAGTCTTGCTCTTCTAGACTTATTTCACTTGACAACATGGGCAAACACTGGCAACAGTTCTTTCACTGACTGTCTGGTTCATACTGCACTCAAAACTAGGGCTGCCCTCCTAATAGGCGACTAAACGTTAGTCAACGAGAAGAGACTAAATTTGAATTGGTCGATTAGTCAAAAAAAAAGAAAGAAAATTTCAAGTGTACTCTTTCAAGTGTACGCTTCCACATCTATGCCACCATAGTGCTCAAGAGTTCCCTTCTCTCTGACAATGTGGACAAATTAGTGTTCCTTTCTCATAATATGAGAAGACTGAGTTTGGAGGACAAAAATAGCGATGGGGAGTCAGGTATAGCCTAATTGTCCATATTGTTGTAGTGTTTCAGTTTGCTGTTATATATTTTATTTATTAGCTTTTTAGAATTTGCAAACAATGTTGAGGCTATAGAACGACTGATAGTCGACTAGGAAAATCTTTAGTCAGGGGCGGCCCATCTCAAAACTGACATTTTCTCAATCTGATTGGCCACATGCAACAATTACAAGGTATCAAAATTCTACAAAGATCAGTTTTTAAGAACCAGTCACTCAATATTACAAAAGTTTTTGAGGATAATAGCATCTCTTGAATTCAAGGGAGAGTTTTGCTTGAGGCATTAGTAACAAGATATACTCAAATGTATATTCCACATGTATGAACTTTGATTCTGCGATAGACTGGCCATGCATAAGACTAGCAGTTTGGTAAATGAATGGCATCTAATTCAGTGTTGTTGCACTCAAGTCTAGACAAGACCAAACTCTGACTTAAGTTCGAGACCAACACCCTACCTTCAGGAGAATTTGGACAGCCTGAACTCGGACTCGAACAACCTGGTCTCAACTAGTCATAGAAAATATGGTTTTGGACTCGGACTTCACACAGACTTTGGTTGAGGTCTGGACTTGAGCACTACAATACTGATGTAATTGGTTATTTTCCATGCCAATCAGGTAAATCTCTTCTTGTCAAGAATTATTACCTGTAATGTGGACCAGACTTTGTGCTAATAGTCAAGACAAGTTGTGTGTGTACCTCTGGATCCTCCAGCTTTTTGGCTGGGGTCGAGGGGTCAGGGCTTGGCTCCTTCACAGGACTGTCAGTTTGTGAAGCTGGAGAGCTCTTGCAGTAGCTGGGAATCTGTGGCTGAATGATTATAACCTGCATACACACATTAAACCTCTTAAACAGATCAACTGAACAGTATTCTGGGCATCTAAATGTATAATTTGTCACAGAGTGACAATAACAGCATCATGGAAGTTTAAAGCTGAGCATTATTAGGCAAGTAGGTGATAAGGGATCTTCAGACCTTGCTGTCTGGGCTGAAAATCAACGGTTGCACTTTAATGGCCTCAGTTATTCCTGACACCCCATGGGCGGCCGGCGAGGCTGCAGAGATGATGGCATATGCCACCCCTGGGCTGGCGGAGGCTGTGGACGCACTCGGCACACACAAGGGCGATGAGGAACTCTGTTCCTGCCCGCTGGACAGTCGCTCGTGACTGAAGGTGCTGTTGGCAGTTGGCAAAGATGCGCCTTGGCTTTTTGGGCTGACCACAGACATGCTCTGCGGCACGACCAGCGTTTGACTGGACTGCTGCTCTCGGCAAGGGCTGTGGGGAAGGCTGTCTGGAATGAGGGTCTTTGGCCTAACCTAAATTAAAAAGAGAGCACAGTTTAGTCCCCTGAGCAGACACCAGCAGCAGATGGTTCTTGGCTTTGGCTTAAAATAAAATGGCTTCTTAAATGAAATCGTTCAATCTTTCAATTCTAGTTTCTGTTAGCTTTTGGGTAGTGTTTGCTTAGTTTCAAGGTGGTTCAGATTAAACCAGGGGTGCCAAACTTAGTTCCTGGATGGCCAAAGTCTTGCAGAGTTTAGGGTAAAGGTCCGTGCACACTGAGTCCATACATTTTTGTATGCGTTTTTTCGTATTCGTCATTCGGTGGCTCTGAATTGTCAAAACACCTCTCAAAATGCTTGCTACGAATGCGAAAAACACAGTAAATTTCTTATGATGGACGAAATATTCAGAGGCAGTGTGTAAACGTGATGTGAGGTGTTGAACAATGTGAGGTGTTTTTTTTTTTTTACATGCAAAAATTTCAGACAAGAATTTTGGACTACAGTAATACATGCTGTTAATTAATATTACTTGGTACTTAAAATTATAATTCCACTGTAACAAGGACACATTTAAATGAAAATAAAACAAAACAAAACGTTCAACTGAAAATGAGCGTCCCAACTACTTATAACTCATAACACCGGAAAACTCTCAAGTAAATACACTCCTTTTATGTCCATGTGATGTGGACTAACAAGTGGAAGTGACAACATTTCAAAATTAAAGACTAATCTTTCCAGCAACTACATTCCAGCCCCTGATTATTACACTCAAAACTGTAATAATCACAATACAATCCAAATACATTACATAATATTCACATTTATACATGGATATGTTGCCTCTTATTTTCACAAATAAATATGTGCACATGAATGTGTATGTGTGTGCAAATGTCCAATTCTGCAATAAGTGAGCAATCAATCTTTATACAAAGCTGATGACAGAGGAATTTTCCTCCTGCCATCGTCATGTGTAGAGCAAGTGCAACTGAAATAATGTGATTCACGAGTCAACTCCAACACAAAGTATTGACTAGTGGTAGATCTAAACGACCAGCTGACTAATCAGTTTGACCTCTAGTAGGTGTCACTAGCAGGAGAAAAGATGAGACTGAGTACAGGGGGTCCAAAACAATCCCCCTGAAGGCCCCAGGGAGAACAGAAGAACGATGATGTGTGTATACATTTTTGTGTTAATTAATTTGTGCATTCACTTTAAGTTTAATTCAACTTATTAATTAACCAATTATTAATTCAGTTATTTCAATAGTTACTAACAATGCATATCCCTTCAAAGAATGAATAGTTTCTCAACTGGTGGGTCGCAAGACCATTTTAAGTGGGTTGCACTCAAAGAAACAACAACAGACATAATTCTATGTTTTTCTGATGCAAGACTTTTATTTTGAAATACGTGAGTGAAAGCTTTACTCAACACTTAAGTAAAGAGTGCCTGAGAAAAGGCGTTGTCCTGATTCAGTATCTGATCTCGTCTGTCAGATGAGATGTTGTCAGGTTATATGTCAGTGTCATTATTCCAACGTTATTTTCCTAACTTGTTACGAAATAAAAAGTCTCTCACCTCAGAAAAACAGACTGTCCAGTCAGTCATTATAGGCCACTGTGCTTGTACAGCGCACTTTTTCAACATGCAAATGCAGCGAGGCCTTGTTACAAATTGAAATAAAAGTGACTGCTATGAATCCCTCTCACTTTAAGCTGCTCCTGTTAGGAGTCACTACAGTGGATTATCCTTATATTTCTTCAAAATGTTTTAAACATGTCCGATAGAAACATCATTAATAATTAATGAGGCACTTTGTGGCATGTAAATGTAAAAAGGTTTGCTGAATTGTTCATTTAGTGTTGTGCAGTACCTGAGGTAGCATGCTGGGTGAGTGTCCTGCCAGTCGCTGCAGAGAGCTGATGTGAGGCACCTTTATCGGGAATGCCGTGAGGGCTCCCAACATCTGGCAGAGAGAAAGAAAACATGTAATGAGAATCATTACTTTACAAAGCAATCATTTCAGACATTAGAGGGACAGAATGAAGAGAAAAGATGTGTAATGGTGTAGTTACAAAATGTATTGTTCATGCTAACCGGCCAAATAGTACAGAAGAGCCAGATTCACTTTCATCCTGTCCTTTTCAGTAAATGAACTCAAAAACTCAAAAGGTGAACTCAAAAGCACATGCTCTTCAGTAGGACTCATTTCTTGGCAAATTTTGAGTCAAGTCATGAGGTGGTGATTCAGGTGATGACTTTCAGTTTAGTGAGGTAGTTTGTTAACTCAATTATTGGTCAGAACAAATCACTGAATCAGTGGATGATTAATCCAAACTGTTATTTCTGACTAATTCATGATCACACTGGTGTCATTTGAAAACTCAAATCTGCATATGAAACAAACATTCAACCGTACAATGGGTCTCATTCATGAAACATTCGTAAATATACGAGTAAATATGTGAGTGATTTGCGCATAAAGAGACCTTCCCGAAAACTCTTCTCCTGATTCACAAATACTTCGTAAATGTCAGATGTGATAGTGAAATGTGTGTGTGTGTTAAAGGAACACTCTGACTTTTTGGGACTTTAGCTTATTCACAGTATCCCCCAGAGTTAGATAAGTCCACACATACCTTTTTCATTTCTGTGCATTCTGTAAGTGTTATTTGACGCACCCACCGCTAGCCTAGCTTAGCACAAAGACTGGATGTAAATGGATAAGGTAGCATACTAATCCCAATAAGTGACAAAATAATGCAAACATTTTCCTATTTACATCTTGTGATCTGTATAGTCACAGCGTGAACAAATAACAAGGCTATATGAGACAGAGACCATTTTTAATCGTAGAAATACTGGGAACTATATTCTCACTAGGCGTAGGAGCACAGCTACTTGGGCGGAGTGGCTACTTTGTTTACGGAACCATCAACAGGGCGTCTCGTGTGCTGCGCTAATCACTCCGCCCAAGTAGCCACTCCGCCCAAGTAGCTGTGCTCCTACACCTAGTGAGAATTTCAACATGTCTTCTCAAAAGCGAATGGAAAAGAGAAATTTCTCAGATGCAAAAAATTGAAGTTTTATTATCAGAAGTTCATTCAAAACGCCACATTTTATTTTCAAGCGTACATAGTGGTGTATCAGGTCCTAAAAAAAGTAATTTTAAGTAATTCATAAATCCTCTCCCGTGGCCTCATGGGATAGTTAAGTGACCATTTCAAGGCTCGAAATTGCGACCATTTTGGTCGCATATACTACCGAAATTGAATCTGTGTGACCAGGGTTTGAAATTAACATTCGCCAACCCGCCAAATGCGGGCAAAAATGAACTGTGGTGGGTAACGCTGTCAAGTCACTAGCCAATTTAGCGTGTTAATATATTTACTCACTTTGCTGGGGAAGCTTGTATAAGCCAAATTTGCGCAGATTTAGCGGCAAATATTCAACTCGTGAGTCATCATGATATATTAAATACAGCGTATTGCGCAAATCTACGCATATCTGGCTTACTTGAGCATGCGCACGCAACAAATAATGGCGTGCTTGTTCATTTGCACTGAAGCAATATCAAAGATTGAAAAGCATTTGGTTAACAGAAAAGACATTGTTATTTTACAACATTACATGTTCTTTGTACTGTATTGATCTGTCCACCTAAATCACATTTTGAGGATAAAAGAATTTTGTTTAAAGAATATATATCTGTGTATATATATATATATATATATATATATATATATATATATATTCATTTATTTATTTATATAAGCAGTGATGTAGTTAATTTCTTTTGGTAGCCAAATTGGCCGGTGGGTAAAAAAAAGTTAATTTCAAACCCTGTGTGCGACCTCAATTTATTTGGAAGCATTTGTGGGAGAGCAAATAATTGTTGTGGTGCGACCTTTTTTCTAGAGATGCACCAGTCTCTCACCGGTTTGTGCTCCAAACACAGGATCGGCAACCGGACAGTTTTTCGTTTTATTTTGGCTTATCTCTATTCCGGACTTCCACACAAAATGCATTGCAATCATGTCCTGAAATGTCATTTGTGTGAAAATATTACGAAGTCTGTTAACAGGACGTTAACACAGGCCAGAGAAGAGACACGCTGAAGACGGACGCAAAGAGGAGAGCGTGATGCTTTCGCGATGCTCGAAATATGGGAATAAAAATATTGAATTGGGGTGGGGTGGGGGTTTGTATGAATGTATCTCTTAATGGAACTGACTGTCTTCAGAATAGTTTCGATGGCATTTTATTTTCCTCTTACCTCCATAAATCCCCCAACTGGTTCTTGGTCCCCCCCATTTATAAAATCCTGGAATTGCCCCGCCTCCATATAAAGTAGTGTTTATCAGCAAAGCTGCTTTGTTTACAGCAGTTCCATTAGCGCCATCTGCTGTCAGAGAGTGAATTTGCGTTTTCATTCAGTCCGTCTGTTTTTGGTTTGTGCAGGTGTCTTATGTAGCAATTTCACATGGGTAAAGTCAGCCCATTCTGTATTTGCTCTAAGTCTTGAAATTATGCAATCTAATTTAAATCAAAAACAGCTGCTCATGCTACATGTGTAGCATCTTAGTTTGGATTGTGATTAAAACGCAGTGGTTGCCTCTAATTTTAAATGGCTACAGATGTTTTTTAAGGCCAATTTGGCCCGTTATAAAGCAAATAAACAACAGCAAAAAATTGCTTAAACAATGGAAATAGTAGTAGGTCATCCGGGTACTTTTTGCCTGCTGCTTTATGAATACTGTGAATTCAGACATACTACTCTTTTCACCTGCAGTTTTTCATCTACTATATATCAGGGAAGTATGCATATTCAGATGGTGCCATCATTTTCATCCCCTCAGATAACAAGCTGGATGGGCAAATTGGTTTTAATTATCTTTGCCGAGATAGGCTCTCCCAGAAAGCATTTCAATTAAATGAACATGGTCTATCACTTATTGATGATAATATAATCATTATACAAGTATAAAAATAATATATTTTAAAATAAAAAATGTATTAAAAAATATATTTAATAACTAAAATATTAGATTGTTTTCGCCACTGAATAAAACAATTTCAAAGATAATTGCGACCTTTTATCTCATAATTCTGACTTCTTTCTCAGAATTGTGAGATATAAAGTCCAATTCTGAGGGAAAAAATAACTTTTTTTAGAACCGCTATAAAGCCAAAACAATCTCTGTTACCATAAATTATACGTTTATCTCTGTAAAGCTGCTTTGAAACAATCTACATTGTTAAAAGCGCTATATAAATGAAGATGACTTGACTTGACTTTTCCTCAGAATTGCAAGTTTATATCTCACATTTCTGACTTTATAACTTGCAATTGCAACTTTATATCACGCAATTATTTATATTTATATCACTCGCAAATGTGAGAAAAAAGTCAGAATTAATAGATAAAAAGTTACCTTTTTTGTATATTCTTTAGCGGAAACGAACTTACATAATTTTGTAATCCACTCAAATGTATTATAAATTATTTAAAAAATAATAATAATTTATATATATAATATATATATATATGTAATGAACAATAAAAGTAACTCTTCAGACATGTTTCCATATTTTTGTGACTCCAAAAGTGACTCCAAATGACAAGTAACTTAAATGTGAATAACTGATTTAAAAGAAATGATACAAAATGGTTATTTAGTGAATTTTATATCACTGGCAGGAAGTAGAATTTGAATTTCACTATTTTTTTACATTTGCACTAAACACTCCATTTCAAGTTTTAACAGCAGAGCTGAAAAAACGCTGACAGACGAATAAAGAATCAAGAGGTGTGAGCTCTGTAATATCAATGGTCAACCAGAATTGTTTTGTTTAATATGCATTTTTTTTTTATAAGAGCACTAAGACATTGAGGCTGTGCTGTAGCCTTAAATAAGGAATCATGTGAATGTTTAACTGAGTTTTCGACTCCCTTGACCCCTCAGCAATGAATAATAGTATCATAAATACAAGAAGCTGGATTTTTTTTTGCTGTAGCTCCACGGCCGCAGTGTGCACCGATTCCGCACTTTATGTCCTGCTGTCACTGGGGGGTTATATAACCAGAAGAATACAAGACAAGAGTTTGAGCTCTACTGCTTTAAAATCCCTCTCAGTCACTCATCTCTGTCTATTGTGCGCTAGCGAACCAACATGAGGAGGTGGGGCGGCCTGCGGCCTGTTCCCATGACAACGGTCCGAATGAAATGTCTTGCTCCGTCAGGGCTGTGATTTTAGTAATTGCTGAATCCCAGCAGAGAGAGAGAGAGAGAGAGAGAGAGAGAGAGAGAGAGAGAGAGAGAGAGAGAGAGAGAGAGAGAGAGAGAGAGAGAGAGAGAGAGAGAGAGAGAGAGAGAGAGAGAGAGAGAGAGAGAGAGAGGGGCTGTAACCTTGAGTTGCGGCATTCAGCTTGTATTTTGTGAAAGTACTGAATGAAACAGCAGGCCTGCATGAAATTACCCATCAGCCCCTGCAGCAAGATAGAAATGTCAGGTGAACGCTAACAATTCTGTTTTTGCCCGGATGGTCACGGATCAGAAGCTATAAAGCTGATTCTGGCCTGGAGCCTCAATACGCTTTTTAAATGTAAACTGAAACACCTATTTTTAGCTGCTTATTAGAATTGTCTATTTTTGTGATCCACAAAAGAAAATAGTCAAATTATGAAAGCGCTTCATTTCATAACACGGTCATAGATCTTATAAGCATTTAAAATGTACTTACGGACACACAAATCTGACAAAATTTCTATAGTATGTAACACTCAGTGAGGGCGGTGATGAAAACAAATGAATTCATAATTCAAATGAATTCCTTGAAGCAAGATGAATTTACTTGTGAAGCAACACTATTAAGTGTTGTGAAGCAACACTACTTGTGAAGCAAGATATTAAGTCTTGTAAACTTCTTTTATCTTAATACTAAAAAAAGTGAATCAGTTCAAAATATCACTGAATTAACTGATTCTACAATTAATTTACTTCAGTCAATCAAACATCTGTCTTAGCATGCATTTTTCTTAGTAAAAACTTTATGTAGCTAAATGTTGTTCATTGTTATATTGCCACATATAAATATTTGTCCTTGTGTTCAACATTTTACTGTATTTTTTTATGATGGTGCCTCTAAAAAACATAATTTATTTTAAAAGCAAATACAGATATATCAAAATCTATACTGAATATTATGAAAATGTCAAATGCTGCTAAAATATTTACAGGTAACAGTTCTACGGCAGAATAATAGTTAAAAGTTAAAAGTGTTTGATTTAAAAAGAAGAAAAAAGGAGGAATGTTTTAAAGAAATGGCACAGTTACAGTCAGAGAGAGCAGTGAGAGTAAATTTGAGGAGAAAACCCAGATATTTCATGTGATATTGTTCATTAAATTGGGTGACCAGATATCAATGTCAAATTAAAAATACCATAATTAAAGTATTTTATTAAACAATGTGCTGACCACTAACGGTAATTCTCCTTATCTTATGCATCCTACACATTTTTAACTTGTTGAATGTTTAAACCAGGGCTATAGTTAAATAAGAGTGAAACTACACTAGCAAAATAAAATATGCATACATTTGCATAATTAAGCTAAACTCTTGTCTTTTCCCTGTCACTAGTTCAGTACCAGCAAACCCCACATGGAGGCGCTGTGAGCAGTTAAAATACCAGTTCATAAAGTTTCTGTCTTCAGCAGGTGAACAAGAGAGGAAATGACACACAGATGAGTGTTTTATAGATAGAAATATATACAGTGAATATACATGATATACAGACATTTATCTTAATACATACACTGCTGAAATGCAAGCATATATATTATATTTGTTTTTCCACACAGAACAGATTCAGCTCTTTACTCAAAAGGACAACTGACTTCAGCCACAGAGACAGAAAAACAAACTTAAAAAGCTAGCATTACTAGCATCTATTATTTTACAGAATTGAAAACTCATGCCACACCAGGAAAAACGATATGTGACCAGTTAGCTGAACCAGCATGCTAATAATCTTTTTTGAAATGAAATGAAGCAGTCAAATTGCGTAATCAGAACACCCCACTGCTCTTCTCTCTCTGCACATGTAGACGCTGTGCAATTCAATTAACACTTGGCATTTGCCGTGTCATTGGTGTGTGGGAGTTATTAGTGATGCCTTTTGGACCGGCGTGTGCGACTGTAGCTGTGTTTGTAGCACAGCACCCCAATTCTGACTTATCAGCGGGGCATAAACATTGGAACAGAGCCCGTCTTCTTTATTTAGGTGGTTTGAAGTGCCTCTGTAAGGCCTTACACAAGTGGTTCACAGACCTGGTCCTAGGGAAGTAATGTTGTCAATGTTGTCAGACAGTGGTTCCCAACCCCATGCAACACTGCACATTTTCTTATCGAAGTCTTGGGCTGCGTTTACACTTGGCATTAACATGCAACCTGTACATGCAACCGGATGTTGTCTACACACACATTGAAAAGACAAGTGTAAACGCTCTTCTAATCGGAATGTTATCATTATTTTAAATATATCTAGTCAGTGACAGAGTGCAGACATATTCATCTAAAATAATTCTGTATTTCCAGCTTCAGAATCATGAATATTTTTATTATGGTGTAACCATTGTCCTGTGCACTGGGTAACCAGCATCAAGTTCAAGCCTATTCATTTACACCCACAATGTAAAACCACATTTAGCATTTTAAATCAACAGTGAATTTTTTTGTTAACCTTTTACCATACGTCTTGGAGTATCACAATAATATCTTATCGTGAGTTCAGTATCACGATATTTATCGAATCGTGACATGAGGGCATTGTTACATCCCTAGTCAAAACATTTACTAACAGTGATGAATGGAGAAGAAGGCAGTGTTTTGGGACGCGTTTGAAATTTGAACTTTTAATTTGACAACATCTTGGTGCTCATGTGTGAGGCTCTGAAATCAGCGAGATGTGACAAGTCAAAGATGGCAACGCATGTTTATATAGAAAAACGACTGAAAAGCAACGCAGTGAAATATGGCAAAGCTTTTTGTGCTATTAATAACTTGTTTAAAATTCCTTGTGCCAATTTGTGGGGCTTAAGATCAAAAATATATTTTGAGGCATAAGGTACAATAACTGTTTCCAATCATAAAAGGCCTCATTAAAAGAATAAGAGTCTTAAAGAAACTTTTAGTTGTTTGACATAATATTTTATTAAAATAAGAATAAATAAGCAGTTTTGCTCTGCCTTCCTAATCAAAGCCAACAAGCAGATGCATGCATGCAAAAAAAAAATAGAACATGGCCATGGCCTCACGGACATATCTGGCCCTCAAGGGCCACTGACCTTACGGGACTTTCGCACCAGAGGAACGTTAAAAGTAAAATAAAAAAAATTTACACAGAATTTAACTGGGAGCCAATGCAAATTTTGTAAAACAGGAGAAATATGTTCAGAGATGGAAGTTTTGGTATGACTCGAGCTGCGGCATTTTGTGCCAACTGTAATTTATGAAGAGATTCGGATGGAAGCCCATAAAACAAAGCATTACAATAGTCGATTCGTGATGTTACAAGAGCATGCACAAGTGTAGCAGTACTCTTGAGTGAAAGGACGGGACGCAGACGATTTATATTCCTAATATGAAAGAATGCAGAATAGGTATCACTGTTAATATGAGCTTCAAAAGACAGAGTTCTGTCAAGAATGACACCCAACCTTTTAACCTGCTTCGACAGAGGAATAGATCAATTATCTATTACCATAGAAGAAATATTTGACTTAGTTATTGTATTTTTTGAACCAACGAGAAGAATTTCTGTTTTATTACTGTTCAATTTTAGAAAATTACTTGAAAACCATTTTTTTTTTTATTCACTTAAGCACTCACCAAGAGCAGAAGAGGGAAACTTTGAAGAAGGTTTAGAAGACAGATAAAGTTGGGTGTCGTCAGCATAACAATGAAAATCAATCAATCATATTTTCTTAAGATGATGCCAATTGGTAAAAGATAAATAATAAACAAAAGAGGTCCTAAAAAAGAACCCTGGGAACACCAGTGACAACATAGGTGGGTTTTGATTTAAACTGTTTAAGTTGTACAAATTGAATGTGGTCCAATTAATTAATTTAAATAAAATTAATAATTTGTTTAATTCGTTACATTTATATAGTGCTTTTCTTGGTACTCAAAGCACTTTACATATGGAAGGGGGAATCTCCTCAAGTGTACTAAGTGTATGGTAGGTACAGGGCCGTTTCTAGCCTTTTTGGCACCCTAGGCAAGATTCCTATTGACCCCCCCCCTCCCTCCCTCCCTCCACTATCCTTCTAGGGGGGTTCGGGGGCATGCTCCCCCGCAAGAAAATTTTGTACATTTTAAGGTTAAATTAATGCATCAATCTGGTACTTTGAGAGCTAAAATTTAAGAGCTTCAACCCATGAACTGTGCACATTGAACAAAGAAAAACCATTGACTTGTACCTGGACACTAAAGAGGGCTCAAACATCTCATTAGTTATCATGATATAGAGTCTCAGTCTACATTACATTATCACTGGTGTTTATGATTTATATAAGTATTCCTATGACGTAAAATCCATATAGCCAATCATATGTAGGCTACTTTATAAATTAAAATGAATATTTCAAAAGTATAATTTACATTACACTATAGTATCGGAAAATTACAATACTTTTGTCCTCGTAATTTCTTCACTTGCAAGAAATAAACCCTTGAGCTTTTATTTTGGAGAAAAACACCAGATCACCATGCTGATCGCATGAGCAAAGTGCGCACTTTTCTTTAAATCATGCAGCACAAACAGAATGTCTAGGCTACTTAATTAAAGTCTTGTGCTGTTTTATAAAGGCACAAAGCCTTTTGATTTCGATTTTAATTCATTGACAAAATATAACGCTAGAGACCTTTATGTTAGGCTATAAATTTTACATCTCAAGTGTTGGGAAAAGGGAGAAGAGCGATTTCGGCAAAAGGCGGATTCGAACTCAGGTCGAACGCATCCAAAGCTACTTTCAAGCACCTCACGCCTTACGACCTATGCCACTGTAGATATATAGTAGTGGGCGTATTTTTGCTAAAAAAGACAGGCACTTAGTGCAAATATACGCTCCATTATCGGAAATGTAAAGAAAGAAGGATTTTTCTTCCACTCACTTGGGCAAAAATCTTTTGGTGTGGTGGGGGCTCTCAATGGCGCCCCCCAGCTGTTTGCGCCCTAGGCGACCGCCTAGTTTGCCTATGCCTAGAAACGGCCCTGGGTAGGTACTACATTTAGTTTGAAACTTCACAACAGTTAAAAAAGTATGTTCTATATAGAATGAATGTGAATTCCTATAATTTTGACTTTATGACAAAGCAAGGAGTTATAGTTCCTATAACTATTGGCGGAAGTACCTGCTTTTTGGGACCACAGGAACTGGGAACGATTTTAGTAATAGGAATTTTGTTTTATAGGGGTTAAATTAGCTCCTGCTTCAGAGTAGGGTCTAACCCAGCGCAATAGGAACTACCAGTGACATGAGTGCACGTTGATTGGCTGAACGCATAACGCAGAAGAGGGAAAGAAAATAGCGTCACAGTCCAGCTTAAAGGGGGGGTGAATTACTGTTTCATGCATACTTTAGTTTTTAACACTGTTAAAGAGTTGGATTCCCATGCTAAACATGGTCAAAGTTTCAAAAGTTAAGTTGTACGTTTGAAGGAGTATTTTTGTTCCAAAAATTGTCCTTCCGGTTTGTCACAAGTTTCGGAAAGTTTTTTTCGAGTATGGCTCTGTCTGACGTAAGAGAGGGCGGAATTTCCTTATATGGGTCCTAAGGGCACTTCTCCGGTAAGATCGCGGGCGCGCGCGCACTCGTAAAACAGAGCAAGAGAGTGAAAGCAGTTCGCCATCAAAGCGCCCTGCCCGGCTTTTGGGAAGTCAATGTCACCAAAGAAGTGTGTTTTTGGTTGCCAGGGCAAGACAACCCTGCACAGATTCCCAAAGAACCCGGCGTTAAGGCACTCGTGGATGGAGTTTGTTTTCCTGAGCATAAACGGAGTTGTGTAAGACTGTTGTTCCCTGCATTTCGACGATGATTGTTTTATAAACAAAGCCCAGATCGTCTAATGCTTAAGGATCGAGCAGTCACAATGATAAAGGTTCGCAGTCGTGCATTGGAACGGTGAGTAAAACTGTTGAACAAATGTCTCTGTGTGTTGTTAGCTCGGCGCGTTAGCACAGCTTTAGCTTCGCCCACACGGCCCGCCCCCAGCCGCTCGTTTTTTTCCGGAAAGACTCGGTACAGCCAATCTTTCAATTAAAAATATAATAAAACAAAAGACTTTTTGGAGATATGAAGGATGCAGTATTACTCTATAGGTACTCAAGATTAACAGGAGATTGAGTGAAAATGAGCATTTCACCCCCCCTTTAAGTAATTTCAGTGATGGTTAATTTTTGTTGTAAAAAAGTTATTCATTTAGTTCATTTATATATATATATATATATATATATATATATAGCCGTTCTGGAGAAAACCTAATGCCATCATCCAGCTAAGTTCAGTTCTCATATAATGGTGTCAATGCAGGCAGATCAATAATATTGTTGAATATTAAATGTCCCCAACTAAGCAAGCCAAAAGCCAAAAGTCAAAGTGCAACAAAGCTGAAAAAGGCGACAGTGGCAAGTAGGGATGTCCCGATCAGGTTTTTTTGCCCTCGAGTCCGAGTCATTTGATTTTGAGTATCTACCGATACTGAGTCCCGATCCGATACTTCTATAATACATAAAAAAAGAATAAAGAAGAGCGAAAAACAGATCCAGGATGGATTCACCTTATTTTAACATTCAACAACTCTGTTAACAAACAGAGCACTTCTGTGATGTAGCTTGAACAATCAAGTAATAAAAAACATAAATTCTTCACTTTTGGACTAAGTGCAACAGTAAATATAAAAAAGTGTAATATATAAACAAATAGCACCTCAACTTAAAATACCCAGCAGGCATGTAAACAAATAAAAAAATAAAAGTGCCACAGTGTTTGCAAAGCCAGTAATGTGCTTTTAGGAACTGCACTCGCTGGTTTCACACTTCACGCGTTAGCAGAGCGTGCAGCGCGTATTTTTTTTCGGCGCCCATGTTAACAGATTAGAGCATTCACACCGCACGCAGAGGCGGCGCGGCAGCGCGTAGCAGAGCAGGAGCAGCAGTGCCGCGATAGTTTCGGCGCCGAGTCTATTTTTGCTGCGCCGCTTACGCTGAATTAAAGTGACAATGCATTGATCATGGCAAAAATACACCGCCATTTTAATCCAAAAAGTGCATTGATGAAATCTATTGTGTTTTAAACAGTCGATCAAATGACCAACAGCAATTTAAAAAGAAAACAAATGTCCAAAACAAACTTGTTGCCAGAACAATAAAAACAAAGATGAACCAAAAGTTATATAAATGACATTATTAATAAAATAAGCTTCTTGACAAGTCTTTTCTCTTAAATGTATTTGAAAACGAAATAAAGCAATGCCAACTTATCCATTTTGGAGTACTCTGTCTGTACACAACCCGCAGTTTAGCCGCGCGTGATAAACGCTGCCAGTGTGAAAGCAAAACGCTCTTGTCCTGCTCCTGCTCACCATACGCGCTGCTTACGCTCTGCTAACGTGCGCAGTGTGAAACCGGCGTAACTCTGTGCCACCGCATAACTATAGATGTGTTAAAAAATAATGAGAATATACTTATCCGAGTCCTGATCGGGAGGTAACGTCCGATTCCGATCGAGTCTTGAAACCACGTGATCGGATCGGGACATCCCTAGGAACCCAAGGAACCCAAACTCCATCCGGTAACAGAATGGAGAAAAAAACCTTGGGAGAAACCAGGCTCAATCGGGGGGCAGTTCTCTTCTTACATCTTGAGCCCTTAGAGATTCCGGAAAATACACGGATAATGTGTCCCGGGATTTGTCCCGGGATCGTTTGATTTTGGTTCATTCACACTGCCAGTGATTTTCCTGAATCTGTGCGTGCGTTCACACACATCCCGTAAAGATCCCGTAAAGACACGTGACATCGATGTGACATGTAATGTCTCAGCAGCATCTTAAGTTTGCTTATGAGCTGTGATTTCTCTCGCTTATGTATTTTTTTTTTTTTCTGATTCGATCATAAACTAGCGCATCACGTACCATTTCACTAGCTGGCGAACGATCACAGCTTCAGCGTCATCACTACGACACACCCCTTAAGGCATTGATTTCCGCTTTTGTTCACACAGAACGCATTCCGGGACTGATCTCGGCAATGTTACTAGGTCCCTATCCCAGCTTTTCATCAATCCCGGGACGTGTTTGCGTTTGCAGAAGGCACTCTAGCAATTTTACAGCAATTTTTGTGAAAGGGGCTATAGACACTTCAGACTAAAATTAATTCACTCCGTCATTCTGTGGTAGGGTCATATGCATATGCTCTGCTGTTTGAACAATCTGAGCACTTACTCTGACAGACTTCAAAAGCCTCTAATATACATGCACACAAATGAACAAAGCGATTTTTTTGCCATTTTCTTGTCACAAAATTGTTTGTTTCAACAATGGTAATTAAATCTTTTCAACAGATTTCTGGAAACCAACATAAAGAACTTAAAATCAGACTCTTTTGTTATGCATTGACATCACTGGGAAACCGCACGGAGATGCTTTTGAGTGTTGCTAAACAAAAGTAAAGACATCTGTAAAAGAACGGTCAGAGGGGAGGACAGAAAAACGGCCTTTCTGAAAGATATGCAGCTGGTCAGCATTTTTATGGACTCTGTGAATAATGAACCCAATCTCTGAGCTCAATCTGTTCTCTTTTGTGTTTCCTGTGTTGAAATGTATGTTGTGTCCTAGAGGAATCTTTTACGTTTTTCATCTCATTTGGACACATGAAAATACATGCATTATTTGATGTCTTTTTTAATAATACACATGGATTTTATTCTTACATTGTTTTACAAACGAATATGACAATCAGATACCCTAAATCCCTAATAATTCATTTAAAATCTTTAACCTGCAGTACTTTTTTACTGTCAAAATCATGTTTTATCTAAAAAAATATATATATAATTTAAAAGTTATAACACTCAAGCTTTGATACATGAAAAATGGTTTGAAATCAAAATGTCAGTGATATTTTTTCTTAAACTGTTTACATCTTGTTTCATCATGTCAAATTATTTGATAGATCTAAATTTCAAGCATAGATATTTTAAAAAAATTTGCAATTAATTTTGCAGTATACAATATGTACCATTAAATACTTTTTATTTTTGACAAGCTATATTATCTGAACATTCTAACATTTAAAAGGCTAACATTTAAAATGTCAGCAATGAAAAAATATATATTTTTGTACATTCCCTGCATGTGACCATCCAGTTCTACAAACTATATATCATTTGAATTTTATAACAAACAAGCACTGATATTTAAAGCTATTTTCAATAAAAAAAAATTAAAAACATTGATTTCTTTATTATTATTATTATTTATTTATTTTAAATAAGAATTTAAAATGTACTTGTAATTTAACTGTACTTATTTCATAATGAAAAAGTGAATAGGTTCCAAAAAAATCTCAACAATTATGATCAAAAGCGATTTTTAATTTATGTCAGGAGTGGACATGAAAACATGCAACAGTCCTGACTTTTGCTGTCCACTGGCGATGCACAAGTCCAGTCATACAAACTTTGATATAGTTTTGGCTAAATTTTTGTAATACAACCCTACAAACTACAATTATTTGCAGTTGTATTCTTGTCAGTTCAGTGTAGCTTGTGAAGTTGCTTCATATGGTGCATATGTGCTGAAATGAAGCTTTTATTATGTGCATCCACACTGGACCACAATCCACTTATTATCCAGTTCCAAATGACTGGCCAGGTGGTCTGAGATCTCTCCCCCCTCCCGCATTCATCAACAAAACAAAAAGCCAGTGATTGGTTCTCCTTCTCTAGTGCGAAGGGTGTTTTAGGGTTTTGAATCAGTGGGCAGCTGGGGAGAGCTGAAAACAGCTTCACTCTACCAAACAATACAGCCATAAAAGGCAGTAAAACAATCCCAGCGTTCCAGTCTGAAGGAGGGGGAAGGGAGAGAGAAGGGGGAGGACAAGTGAAAGAAGTGGTGGAGGGGGTGACTACTCATGCGAATGAAGAGTCTTTTCTGTTGGGAAGGTCTTTGCTATTATTTATTAAGACCTGCTTTGGGACACACTCCAACCAGAGTAGACAGTGTATTTCATGTGATATAAACAAGAAACTAGGGAATATACAATATGTTGGAATAACTAAAATTTAAAATACTGTTTTGATAACAGAAGTTTGTGGACAGTTTATTTCCAGTGATTTGTTGGATGAGTGATGGTACAACACACAGGTAAAATAGTAGTGTGGGCAGCAAAAGTTGCAATCCTGTTGTACCTTGTGTGTCAAGTGTTGTACGATCTCTGAGCCAATAACACACTAAATTTTATGTTTGTCAACATAACATATTTGGACAAACATATTTTCAATGGTTTGTTGGCCGAGCTAGAGGCAAAAGGCAAGACAGTACTGTGAGCTAGAGAAGATCAATATACCATAATACAGTCCTACAATTGCCTACAACAGGCAGTTCGCATCACACTGGTTACCTTGACAAAAACCCAATAGGATTTCCCCATAGGCTTCTGGATTATCGCTAAAAACAAGCTCTGTGATCAACAAAAGTTTATACTTGCACATTTTGTCCATCAATATAATTATCACAGATAAACACAACTTTTATGAATTTTGAAGCCAGTCGCCAGTCAGTCGCTGGGAGTAAAAAGCTAAAGGTAGGCTATAAACGAACTACACCACGGTCCCACGTCTTTCAGTCTCTGAAACTCTTTCAGTTTTTATCTAAAAACATTTTCCAAGAACGTTTGACTTAGAATAGTTTATAAGAGCACAATTATAAGCAAAACGAGGCTGTAAAAGCGGACTGAGTTTATCTGTTCGGCGAGATTTAATTTCCTAAACAGCCTCTGTAGTCCCATTTAACTACTTGTTAGCAACCGCCTTTTTCAAGACACGCAACAGCTTCAAAAAAAGCATGAGTGGGGTAATACTGAAGTATTTTATGTTGTAGAATAAAACGTGAAAGTGTCTTAAGATTGTGTTCACCACAGACATTATTCAGCCATTTAACCAAAACCCCATTCAAAAAACCCATTGACTTCGGGACGATGGAACCGGAAGAGCTAAAATGCAACTCGCTTTCGTGTTTTGGCCTACAAAGTGATGTCATACCTGCATCACTCTATGATCAGCGCACACAAACACATAGCTCTTTTGCAGTCTCGCTTTCAGTTTTGTCAAATTAGATATGTTGTCTACCCTCACTTAAAGTGCCCACTTTGCACAAGGAGATGGTACTTCCAGGCAAAACTGACCAACACAGAAAAGGCCACCGTGCTGAATGTGTCATCTGTCACTGCGTGATGGTGTGCATTGCTATAATAATCCCGTCTCATGCCAATGTATTTCAGAATGCTGGGGTTGTGATGGAGGTGCTTTTGTTGGTTTTTAGATGGGTTTATTTAGTTGTACCTGTGAGCAGCTGATGTTTTGCATAGTGTCGTGTTTGTGTTTAGTTGTACCAATTGTAGTTGTACCTGTGAGTGGCTGATATTTGTGCTGTGTATTTGTGTAGTAGGAGTGTAATGGTTCTTAGTAAAAAATCCAACCGCACCATTCTCCACACATGGTTCGGGATGGTTGATATCAAATCTGATGATGCATCTATAATATGGTTTGTTGAAAATAACTAGGGATGCACCGATACCACTTATTCCAGAACGAGTCCGATACCGATACTTTCATTTTTGGTACTTGCCGATACCGGCAGTTTATTAGACTGCTGCCCCTTTAAGACCGAACGCACGGACCCCATTTAAATATACTGTCTACGTTCACTTGAATTAGTCAGTACAAGCAAGAGATGTGAAAGACAATTCAATTCAGTATTTGAGCGCTGAGACGCTGGTTTTCGGGGCGTGCACTTTGGATGTTTGCGTTCATGGAACTTCTTGACTTGCACACGTCCTGTAATAATGTAGGGAACCACTCGTCATGGCTGGACTGGCCATTGGGCATACCGGGCATTTTCCCGGTGGGCCGACGTGCTTTTTGGGCCGATACATCTCATACTCATACATAATTTTATTTTTATTTTTTTTACGGCCCATAAAATTTGTACATCGGCGACCCATTCGTTTTGTTTTGTTTTGCTTAATTTGCGGCGCTGGGTTTGTGCTGGTGTAATGCATTGGTCAAAAAAAAAGTCAGTGTTAGTTTTTTTTTTCTGACAGACCAGCCCATGAAACACGTAGATCAGCGGCCCATTGGCTCTTTTCTTGATTGTCACTGGGCAGGCCCAATCACAACTTTAAACGAGTGAGCGAGCGTGCAGCAGTGTCAGTGTGTATCTGTCAAAATAGTCAGCGAGATGGAGAAGAAACGCAAGGAATGTGCAGAGAAATAGCGTGAAAAAATAGAACCAGGCCCTTAAAGCAGACGCTTTGTGTCAAAATATATGTTTTCTGACCTTCATCAGCTCCTGTTGCAGATGATTTCAATTTCAATTTCAATTTCAATTTATTTATAAAGCACAAATAAGCACAACTTCCGTTGATCCAAAGTGCTGTACAGAGGATAAAAAAGACAAGACGCAATACACTACAAAGATAGCAACAAGACAGTTGCTTCAACATTCAATTTGCATACGACAGATCAAATAGAAATGTCTTTAACCTCACTTTAAAAATGGCCAAAGTTGGCGTAGCTCTGATTTCAGGAGGGAGGCTATTCCAGAATCTAGGAGCGGCACTAGAAAAAGCCCTGTCTCCTCTAGTCTTAAGTTTTATTCTTGGAACCACCAGAAGGCCTAGGTTCGCAGACCTAAGAGCTCTTGATGGTTGATAAACAGTCAGTAAGTCCGTGAGGTATGATGGAGCCATCCCATGTAATGCCTTAAAAGCTAATAATAAAACTTTAAAAGTGATTCTATAGCGCACTGGCAGCCAATGGAGTGACTTAAGGACAGGAGTTATATGATCTCGTTTTCGAGTTCCTGTCAGAACTCTTGCAGCGGCATTCTGGACTATTTGAAGACGGTTAATGGATGATTCACTGATCCCCACATAGAGCGAATTACAATAGTCCAGCCTTGTAGAGATAAAAGCATGTATGACTTTTTCGAAGTTAGAGAATGAGAGTATAGACTTAATTTTTACCAGAGTTCGTAACTGGTAGAAGCTTGATTTTACAACTTGATTGACCTGTCTATCAAGCTTTAGGGCACTGTCTAGTACCACTCCCAAGTTCTTAACATATGGCCTCACATATGGTGTCAAGGTACCAAGATTTATATTTGTTGTATCGTGTAAACTGGAAGGTGTAAACACTATAACCTCTGTCTTTTCCTCATTCAAACTTAAAAAATTTTGCGACATCCATGCTTTCACATCCTCAAGGCAATCAGCCATCTCTTCTATATTCTTTCCATGGTTAAGAGGAAAATACATTTGTGTGTCGTCTGCATAACAATGATAACTCAAGTGATAACTCAGATGATAGTGAGGAAGATCAGGAGAGAGATGGGAAAGTGTAGAGCCTGCGGTAATAAGAACTACTTTCAAAACACTTAGGCCATGTCATGAGTGTAGGAACCCATAACCCAGTTACAGATTATTTCCACATCTGCATAGTTGACGATTACCGCAATTCACTAGAAATTTAATGAGAGGTGTTTGTAAACCATGTTTTCCGCCAAAATAAAAGCTTGATGCAGTTTGCGTCAAAATAAAAGATCATGTGCTTATCTATCTATAGAAATTGGTACAACACTAATTATGAAAGTGTCCTTTATTTTTTAGTGCATTTGTTTTACAAAATATGGCTATTACTGTCATTGGATTAATATTATAACTATTATTATGTAGTAGGTGTAATGTAAATAGATTTAAATAGATAATAAATTTTTCTTTGTTTAATTTGCACACTGAATATGGGTTGGAGCTTTTAATTTTGAACTCTCAAAGTGCACCAGATTGATGAATTTAACATTAAAATGCACAAAATTTTCTCATGGGGGGGGGCATGCCCCCAACCCCCCCTAGAAGGACTGAGGTCCCACCACCATAGTTTTAACAAAAATCCTGTAAGAAACACTTGTATTGCTATGCCTATGCAGCTTATAGCTTGTTTCAGGATTCATCACTGTGTAACAATGTGTTCCTATATTTCGTTTAATATTCCACTAATAAGATACATTTACTTCATAAACAGCTTTCTTTTTTTATCCCCATTATACTCTCTGTTGTCAGTGTTTCTTTATCTGGACACAAGTGTACAAACGCTGCCTGGTATCGGTTGTTGGTATGAAAGCATTTTTCCGAGTACGAGTACGAGTACATGAACTCAGTATCGGGCCCGATACCGATACTGGAATCGGTATCGTGCATCCCTAAAAATAACCGTGTAAAACATTCCTCTAATGTATGTTTCCGTCGATGGATGCACATGCAGGCTCCCCAATAATGTATTACAACAGCGATAATCAAAAAACACGAACAAAACGGTCACTCTATGTAAACTTTGTTCAATGCGAGTGCCGTATGTTTGAAACATGACCAGTCATTTATGCTGTCATCACCCGAGTGATCATAGTGAGACCCCTAAACTCATTTAAGCCATGCCAATTTAAACACTCAAGAGCAAAACGAAAAGAGAACTCACGCGGGCTGTGAGATTTGTGTGCGTGTGTGCGCACATCCGTAGCGCAAATATTGAGTTCTCTTTGAAGTCTTGCACTTGAATGGACAAATTCACACAAAAGTTATGTCAACATGTCCGTCTTGATGAACAGACATAGTCTGTTATGCCTTAAGTGAAATTATACAGTTGAGAAAGACAACGCATGTGTACTGAATCTGTGCATTCTGTCTTAAAGGGACAGCAGCCTAATATTCCTGCTGTCTGTGTTTTTAATGTTAATCAAACAACATATGACAAGGAAATCACGCACTGCTCTTGATTGAATTGCTTTTGTAACTTTAATAAAGTATTCATCTTTCATTTATATGGTAAAATATGCAATGTTTTTTTTACATTTGATTCCTTTATTCAATGTCTGTACCTTAAAACTAGTCAGACCTCCCTGAAAAGCACTGTTTATTTTATTAGTATCTTTGCTCTATTGTCTTTATTTGTGCTGTTGCTTGTAGTTTGATTATTTGTTCTTTGTTTCCCTTTATTTTTATAACATTAGTCTTTTTCTCTGAACACAGCACATACCGAACCGTACCGAAACCGTGAATCTAAAACCGTGATACAAACCGAACCGTAAGCAATTGAACTGAACCGTTGCACCCCTATTGTGTAGCTGTACCTTTGAGTGGTTGATGTTTGTGATGTGTGTGTAGTGTAGTTGTGTTACTGTACCTGTGAGCGGTTGATGTGTGTGTAGTTGTGTTACTGTACCTGTGAGCGGTTGATGTGTGTGTAGTGTATGTTGTGTTGCTGTACCTGTGAGCGGTTGATGTGTGTGTGTGTAGTGTAGTTATGTTACTGTACCTGTGAGCGGTTGATGTGTGTGTTGTGTAGTTATGTTACTGTACCTGTGAGCGGTTGATGTGTGTGTTGTGTAGTTGTGTTGCTGTACCTGTGAGCGGTTGATGTGTACGGCGGGTGTTTGGAGGTTGATGGGGGACGTCGGGAGCGTCTCAGAACTCAACGCTTTTTGTCCGTTAATGTGTGCTGTCACCATGGAAACGGGAGTCTTTGCTGGCACCACGGAGATGGCGATGCTCTGGCTGGGCGGCTTGATGAGGGCGAGGGGTTTAGCAGCCGTCCCCACAGGACAACTTCTGACAGCGAGCTTCTGTCGCACAAAACACACAAACAGCAGGTCATTAACCCTCAAACCTCTGACAACCTTCAGGCCCCTGTGCTGGATTAAAACCTTAATGGTTGATCTTACAGGGGCATTTGTCTCAGGAGTTTTCCTTTTGAACCAGCACAGTTCGTGTCAGTTGTGTACACGCATGCTAATTATCATGAATAATCAAAGTTTTCCCCCAATTTCCAGCACACAGAAGCTTGTACATAATAAAGAGAGCGCGAGGGCTGCTTTGATACTTGTTCATGCTCTTGCATCAGCTCAAGTTCAGGGCCTCAGATTTAAGAGTGCACTTTAATGTCTGTGTGTTTATTGGCTGTTCAAAGTCTTCTTCCATTTCCTCTCATTTACCGTGGGAAATAATACAGCAGATGATCAAACAGTCTTTAAAAGCAGAAAGTAGAGCAGCATTCACTTTCATGTGTGTGGGGTGTAGACTTGTGTACACTGCAAAGAATATATATATATATATATATATATATATATATATATATATATATATATTAATTAGTATTATTTTTTTGTTTTCCAATAAAAATATAAGCATCCCTAGAAAAACTAAAATTACATTTAAATTGAAAATTGTGTAAGATATTAAGACTCATTTAAAAAGGATCTGTTCTGTAGTTTTTGGCATTTTTTATGCATAAACATAAAAAATTGGTTAGATTTAATTGCTTCATATATATCTGTGTTGCATTCAATATATCTTGAAGTTAGTTCAAAATAAATTCTCTGACAAGTCTATTTCACGCAGCTTTTCTTCTCAATTTAATATATCTTGTTTTAAGGGTTTTTCAGGATTTATTGGAAAACAACCACAAAAAAAAAAAAATAGTTTAAAGCATAAATCGTTCAACAAAATGTCTGATAACTGTCAGAAAAAGTCTTACATATTTTCACTTCTCAAGTATTTTATCTTATTTTAAGGATACGGTGCTCTTCGCGTGTCGGTTTTAAAAAGTTTTTTTAAAACTATATTTTAGTTTGATAATGTTTTTTATTTAATATTTTCTATTTTTAGGGGATTTTTTTAATGTACTAAATTATATTTGTGCTGTATTTATAATCCATTTATTAACTTTTTGAGCATAGACCTGAAAATTTAATTTCCAAATTAAACTGTCTAAAATCTTGAATGCTTTGCACATAAGTTTGATCTCTTTTTAAAGACAACACTTGGCAGATTATTGCTGAAGTGAAAAAAGTTTTAAAAAGTCAATTTAAAAAAGTAAAAATTGTACACGTTTTGTTATGAAAAATTTACAAAAATACTATTTTAAAAATTTTTATGAACTAAATATTTTAAAAATCACGTCTTACTCTAAAACTACAAGAAAATCAAAGCCATAAATCTAAACAAGTTGTGTTAAAAATTTGAGCTTGATATCTCAAAAAATTAGCTTTCAGTAAGATTTTGTTTGGCTGCAGTACCAAAGTTTTCACTAGATAAAATTCGTCTCCCATTCATTTCCAACGCTCATTTTTGACCGCGAGGATCACAAGTGTGACTATTTTTTACAGGACCATTTAACCTTTTCAAATCATGTCCATGATTTATTTATTCATTTTTGTGTTCATAAAGCAAGTGCCAAAACCTTTACCAAGTTTCGAACCATTCCAATGAAGTAAAAAAATCTTTTAAAAAAACAAAACATAACATTTTTCGGCCTAAAATGACCAAAGAGCTCCAGAGGGTCAAATATTTTGACTGGAAATTTGAAAAGACAAAATCCACTGGGGTTCTAGAGTCTGATGGTGCACGTAAAAGTGTCGCTAATAATTCCACACACAGAAAACCTCTTTCCCTGCTCCAAACAGCACAGTTCACACTATAAGCACTTTGAATATTTCATATTCCATTCCAGCGACCTGTTCTCATTTCTGAACGGCTTTTATGGTTTTCTGAAGACTGTGAGGGGGGAAGGGAGCAAGAGAAAGAGCGAGACAGGTCTTTCATATTCAGCTTTTCATATTCAGAAGCCCATCTATCTGTAAAGGAGCGTTTTCAATATGTTCTTCACATGTGAGCATCTACAGCCAATAAACCCTGACAGACAGATGCATATATTCATAATGCTGCTTCAGTTTATGATTCTGAAGAATCACATTGGCTCTGCAGGTTTATGTGTTTGCATTGCTAAAGGAAAAGTTATTGGCACTCAAAATTGCTCACTATTACCTGTCACCAGCTTTGTGTTTCTCATTATTGCTGGACAAAATTATCTAAAGCTAAGCATTCACCAAAAAACTCTTAAAACTCTTTCCTTATTTACGACAGTAAATCTGCTGAGAATGAGTGGTGAATTAACCCCAATCCAGAGCAGGTGAAGCAAAAGCCATTTAAAATCACTGCACATGCTCACCACTGTGGTGTGAATAGGATGATTATTCATATGTTATTCATTCATTCTCTCACAATGCATGTGGTGAGCTCTATTGTTTCTAAGGATCAATGTTATCCACAGGAAACCTCACAACCGGCATCTGGACACAACCTTCCACTGCTGCCCCGTTCACCTTAAGACACTGATGATTGTTTCAAAGGTCACCGTATGAACCGACCCACCCCCAAACCACAGCAAGGCAACATGGGTAAACTTGGTAGAAAATTCTAGCTTTATCATTAGATGATCTGTTTTTTTAGCAATTGCTGCTTTCAAATGAAACTTTATTATGTTGTAAAATGATTCCAATAAATACTCCTATCAAATTAATGCCACAAAGACGTAAATTAATTATCTGTGAATCATTTTTGGAAACGGTAGTAAATGCAAATTAACCATTTAAACAAAGTGATTCACTTCTCAGTGCTCAAAGTGAAGTCAGGTCACTTTTATTTAGTGCTTTTTTACAATACTGATTGTTTCAAAGCAGCTTTACAGTGACAACAGGAAAAAAAAAACGCAACAAAGTTAGTTTCAAACATAGCGTCACATTCCAGCTTAAGTAAGTTCAGGAATGATTAATTTTCGTTTAAAAAAGTTCTTAATTTAGTTCATTTATATATCTAGCCACTCTGGAGAAAACCGTGATGTCATCGTCCAGCTCAGTTCAGTTCTCATACAATGGTATCAATGCAGGCATCAATAATATTGTTGAATATTAAGTGTCCCCAACTAAGCAAGCCAAAAGTCAAAAGGTAAAAAAGGCGACAGTGGCAAGGAACCAAAACTCCATCCAGTGACAGAATGGAGAAAAAAACCTTGGGAGAAACCAGGATCAGTCGGGGGGCAGTTCTCCTCTGGCCAATGAACGAATAGTGTATGATTGATTCAGGCAGCATTATAGGTCAGAACATTCAGAATATTATCCAGTTCCATCTGGTTGAAGATCATATTCATCACGCCGATATGGAGACGGGTATGTGGTAGAACACCATATGATAGAGTTTGAAAACCAATGTACCAATTTGCCACGCTACAATGCAACATATATTTTTTAAAGTAGTTCATTTCAATATTTCTGAGAACAGCTGAGCTACTGTCACGCTAATGGTCGACTTTATCAGTCATTTAAGCAACATCACTTCCTGAAGGCAAATCTGCAGGAGGTTAGTCAGCGTCTCAATCCATCCGTTAAATTTATTTACCATGTTTGACCTAATATTTAAAACTGACGTGGATATTCATCCACACAGTAAGGTGATTGACATGTATGTGTGACATTTCATAAACAAGGGGCTATTTCCCAGCATGCTCAGCAGCAGTGAGTTGGCGGTCTGACACAAACAAAGCCTTTTCAGTGCTGTAATGAACCGCTCGGACCTCTCTCGCCTCGGGCTAAACAAATCAGCCACGTGTCTCGTGTCAACACCGAGCTTCCGGTTTCATTGTGCCCGATGAATGGAACGGGAAATAAATGTTCTCGGTTATCAGAAGCCTTTTCAAGAGTCATTTTAACGCTCTTCTCTTTGACAGCAACAACAACAACCAACTGTGCTCAAAAATCTGCAAACTCTGATCTTCTAATATCTCCTCATGCCCCTCTGATGTCAATGGATCCTGTGTAAAGATCTTCAGGTTTAAGACCCCAGTTTTTTTGGTCAAAATGGCCCCAGATTGGGCAACAGTCTTAATTGGGCATCAAATCCTCTTTTTAGAAGATCACAGTCCATCTAGGGCCCTATGAAATCAGTCCCAAATTCTGTGTTTTATGTTTCCATTTTTCTAGATGTCTGAGACACGCAGAACATGCAGACTTCATATTTAAACAGCAGTCTTTTGAGGTTTAAAGTGCACAGAAGTGTACAGCCCAACTTTTGATTTATTCATCCAAATTTGGCTAAATTCCGTGACGTTCCATTTTATACAGTAATTCCATTTTTATGACTAGATGTTGCAATTATGTAGAAGCCTATTCACCCCTTATAGAGCTAGAGAGTTGCAGATGTGAAGTAGCCTTCATCGAAATGACCTGACCTCGTCCTACCACATGAGGCGATCCCACTTGAGAACGGGATAATCTGGGACTGTCTTGTGCTGTGTGTTTTGGCCTCAGAACCAATAATCTCCTGCCAAACAACAGGCCATGAGCCCAATCCTCAGCTCTCTGTGATAAGACTGTGTGGACGTCAAGCAACGTTTCAGAAGACAAAAACCCCTCAGTCAGAGCTCTAAGATTTCTTCTCATTTTTACTCAGGGTCTTCAAGACTGAGCAATGACTATTGTCATAAAACCTGGTCCACATTGCAAGTTATTCTGGCCGTGAGCCGCCAACTTGGACAGAAAATACAACCACAGTTTGTTGTTTTTATATTTTGTTGAAGGTAAATCTTCCAGACTAGACATATTTGAAATGAAAATATGCACCATAATAATACAATGAATTAAATGTCCAAAAGTAGTCAGGAATAGCTGACAACAGGTGGTTCAATTATTGAAAACTTCTATAATAATCTGATAATCAAACTAGAGCCCCTTTGAACATTATGATAAGATATCTCAAGGCATTATTTATTTGATTGTCTGTACAACAAAAATCCCATGGCCTCATGTAATAGACATCAAATAAACCTTGTGATGTGACCACAACAGGAATGAAACTGAATCCTGACTCCAGATTACGGATGTCATGGTGAGGAAATTTTCGCTTTTCACTTTCACTTTTGAATTTGCGATCTCGCATACTCTGTGTATAGGCCTAAAATTAAAAAAGAAAAACTACAGTAGCGCGGTGGCCAAGTAATGTAATCGGTGTATGGCCAAACACCATGTAACACCAGAAACATCGACTACCCTGGCAAGTAAACTCCCAATTTCCCCCAAACAGTTTTATTGTGTGTCTACTGCCCATCTGGGCCCTTCAGTGAGGCCCGCTTTAAAAACCTGACTGACCAATCCAATCTTAGCAATTGTTGGAATGGTTCCATTAGAAAACCATTTCTAACATAAGACTATTGAGAAGTGTGTTTCTTTGTATAGTTTTAAACTCAGAAATGATCCAATAATACAGTAAAACATTATTGGCAGGACATTTATACTGTAATAGTAAGTAACACACACAATTGTAGCCAGAGAGGATACAAGCTGGTTTTTTTTTTCTTATTTTTCAAATTTTGGTAACACTTTATTTTAATGTGTCCTTGTTACACGTTACATGTTTTTACTATAGTAATAACTATAAATTAGGCATAATTACATGTAACTAACCTAAATCAAACCGTAGTCCTGCCCTTAACCATATAGTAAGTACATGTAATAACTTAATGTTACCCAGTACTTAAATAATTACACTGACACATTAAAATAAGTGTAACCCAAATTGTTAATTACATCTTCTGAAGTTCATGCTGTGTATCAAACTATGTGTTCCCAAATTTTCATGAGGAACATAAGTAATATTGTTCTACATTTTCTAAAAGGTCAATTTAATATTAATTACTGAATGTCATTTCCATATTGATTCAGGTGATTGTGTGGTCCTATAATAACTATGGGTGTAAGAAAACATTAATTGAATATCACAATATTATGTTTGACAATACTGTATTGATTCTCAATGCAGTGTTGATGTTTACTTGAGAAATTAAAAACTGGCATACTGTGCAGCTTTAAAGCAGAATCTAAGAATATATGCACTCGTAACTGTTTTCGTACCTGAAGAATCCTGCAAGCACTTTTATTATTCTTTTTAAAAAAAAATATTGCCAATACACAGCTCTACATATAACTAAAGAGTTTAAACTAGCAAACTTAAAGATCTCCCTTAAGTTAAGAAATTAAGAGAAAAGTATATTATTATTGTAATAGTTGGGAATAGTTGAGATCCTAGTTTGAAACATCAACGGTGTGAAGGTAAAGTAAAGAAGAAGAAAAAACAGTTAAATCACTAGTTCCCCAGCTGTTAAGTCCAAAATGTCTCCAACGCCTGCCAGTCAGTTACATAACACCAAGTAACAAAGTAATATTCAGGTGAAACCTTAGCATGATTTGTAAGTACAGCATGAGAACACATTCAATAAACTAATCAAAATCAGAGTCAAAGTCAAAGTCTGTTTATTGCCTCCATCTCAATGATCTCAAATCCCAAAAACTCATTTCTTTAATAATGCGTCTGATCGATGAAAGCACAGCTCTTCCGTTCTTCAGCACAATGAAATTGGGTTTGAGTATTGTATTGTATTCAGAAACTGGTAATTTTCTTGCTTTAATAAAGATGCAAATCAATATTCAGACCGCTGCCCGTGTTTCTGTGAGTTTCAACATGGCACTTCATCTCAGAGCGAATCACTATTTCATTACACGCACACAAAATGAAATGCCACATGTGAGCTCCTGCTGTATGTCTGCTGGAGAAATCAATCTTTACTGGACTATCGCAGGCGTTGGCGTGTGAACGTGACGAGTGAAACTACATCTTGTTTCTTTTATTGTGTGAGGTGGAGCACGACGACAAACAGTTCAGTTTTAGTTTGACTCTTCTGTTTGCTGTTAACTGCTTGCATCATTTCCAGAACGATTTTCCAGGTGAAAATGTGCCGTACGCTTAACATTTCCTCTGCGTTTGCTAAAATTAATTTCCACTGAAAGGGTACATGAAATCTTGATTGGATTTCTCTCCTAGGAAAACTGCCTGCTATACTGTGAGGGGGAAAAAAAACCTGATTGTTTCTCAAACATTTCTGGATTGATTGACAAAAAAAAATTATAATAGGAATTTTAAGCAATTATTAATAATTCTGGTAACAACACACAAGGTGCATATGCAGTGGTATATACATATACACCATGAAAGTGCAAAAACTTGTCAGTCATATGCTTTCAGATAATTTTAACAACCAGGGAAAAAAGGCTAAATAAGCTTCATTCAGCATCATGAACGAATTCACATTTTTATAAAATAATAAATGTATTTATCCCACAATGTCTTACACTTGGCAGTTGATAATTCTCATTCACATCCACAGAAAACAACATTTCTACAAATTACAAAAAAACTGCATACGATTCAATTTCCATTGATGGGTCCAAACAGACATATCTGAATACAAATAAGGGGCTGTTTACATGACACCGTTTTCAACTAAAAATGTAAAACTTTTTATGGGTTTTGGCCGATCGTTTACACAACGGCGTTGGGATCGTTTTGACAATTGTGTTGTCTGTACGTGGAAAACTGAAAGGAAAAACTTCTCCGTTTTAAGCATATCGTGGTCGTGTAAACGTACCCTTAATCTTTACCCAGTATTTAATATGTAGCGAGAATGATTCTTGAAGTTTGACTCCCTGAATTGAAATTTAAACAAATCATGAGGTAAAAATCGTATTCTCTCTCATTTTTCCAGGAAAAAAGAAGAGAAAAAAAATGCATTTTGTTAAATTTGTGCTTAAAACAAGTAAAACAAATTGACCAATGGAGAAGAAAAGGTTAGTCCTAAACCAAGCCAAAATTATATTCACAAGTAAATGTATTTTCTTTTCTTACATTAGTGTTAATAGCAAAACTCAAAGACCTCAAGTGTGCCTCAAAGTGCATCATTCTGAAGAGATGTATTGATCTTCTCTGATCTTTCGTTTGTGAATAATCTACACTATAAGGCTACAGATCTGTTATGACAAACTCATAACTGCTTCATGACATTTTAAAAAACGCTGTCACGTTCTTTAGTCTTTATTATAACCTTTTCAGCTTTTATTCTATTGTTTTGGTTTTTAGCTCTGCTGTTAAATACGGTTAATGGATCCCGGATCAGGATATGACAGGAACAGCACATCCACAGGAAAAACATAAGCCTGACAAAGCTTTCTGTGCTGCATGATAGATTATTCTCTCAGATCTTCATGTGTCTGTGCTCTACTTTTCTTTTAAGGAGCATGTCTCTGCACTTAAAGTGTTGAAAACATAAAACATACCAAAAAAAAAGCATTAATACTTTATAAATACCACCACAAACAGTCACAAAGTAAGCACTTTTGTCCTTTACGGCCTATGGTAACGACTATGATATGTACATGAGATATATGAATGCAACAATTTGAAAAACAAGGCTGCAAGATAGCAAGATAAGAGCGTTAGTCGAGGGAAATATTTGATCAAACTTTATTTTTATGCCTTAATTATACAATTATGGAGTAATATTAATTAGCAAAATGTACTTACTATAGGTTTAGGGTCAAAGTTTGGTTTAGTGTTATTTGCTGAGAATTATGCATAATTAACTGTTAGTAAATACATGTAACATACAACACATTAAAATAAAGGGTTACTGAATATTTTCCTTGAATAACTGAAATTAAGGCCCCTTTCTCACATAAAGCTATTTTATGACTTCTGTGTACTTGGAATACAGTCCAGCAGTCTTATGGATGGCTATTATGGTGCTTTTTAGACCTACTTATAGGAGCAAACTGTAAACGTTAAAATACTCAATGTTTCAATAGTATATAGCTACAAGACATTAAGCCTTATGAAGTTGTAAAATTGAATACAATTTTACACAGTAAACACTAAATTCATGTTAACATGTATATTCACCTTCCATTGTCAGTTCCTCATCAAAACCTCATTACTGTTTTTTTTTTAAGAAAGTGAGGGATGAGTCCTTATTTTTTAATTAATAAACATTATTCCACAAATACTGTCGATTGAGTTTAAAGGGATAGTTCACCCAAAAATGAAAATTCTGTCATTAAAGGAGAACTCTGGTCAATTTTAACATTGAGCTAATTTTTTTGTACATTTGGAGTGCTGTCAATACAGAGAACAACGACAAAAATCGGTGTTGCCTACACAGAGTTATTCTATTTTTAAAATTTGCACCCTGTTGACTTCAATGGGGCAAGTACTAAACCTGCTTTTAGCCTCTTAACATCCTTCATGTGTCATTACAAGTGCACAGAAAATGTGAGTGATTCCTTCAGAGTGAACACGAGTGAATCTGACTGCAGTAGATGTGAAAGATATGTATAAAAATGTTGTTATTTAAGCCAGCGCAAATACCTGTGTTTACATCCTGTTTTCGGTGGAAGTCCAAAGTAGTCGATTGCCGAGTTCACGGGCGTGATCATAGGTAACTAAACCTTTGATTCACTCGTGTTCACTCTGAAGGAATCACTCACATTTTCTGTGCACTTGTAATGACACATCAAGGATGTTAAGTGTCACAGTGTCTGGTTTATGTTCCTTGGGTCACCACTAGATCTCCTCCTTCCTCACGGTGTCCAGCACACTCTAGTACTACATTCCCCATGATTCTTGTCTTTTCATTGCACTCAGCTGTCCCTTATCACTCATCATTGCATACAGCTGTTTCTCATCACATTGTTTGTACCTGTCTATAAATACCCTGTCTGTTTTAGTCCTTGTCACGGAGTCATTGTGGTATGTCACTTACACTTCTTGAAGTCTGTTTCCTGGTTTGAGTTTGTTTTGTTCCTTGTTTGTTTATTTTGTTATTGGACTGCTAACATGGATTTTGACCCCTGCATGGATGATGACGAATTGGATTGCCCTACAAATAAAAGTGTTGTATTTGGATCCACCTGTTTCTCTCCCATTCCTTGGTGTGTGGATCGTGACAGAATGACTCCGTCATACAATGGATCCAGCAACATGAACATTTTGCAGGGCCTTGCTTTATGGGCCCGCCAGACCGAAGAGGCCATGGCGTTGAATTCCCCTAAGCACCCTTCACCGTTGATTCCGTCCAGCTCAGAACCTGCACCTTACCGTCGGAAACAGAGGAGGAGAAGGAAGACCTCCTCCGTGACTGTTCCAGGGGTCCCAGTTCGGGTGGTCCCGAGTCCGGTGGTCCCGAGTCCGGTGGTCCCAGTTCCGGTGGTCCCGAGTCCGGTGGTCCCGAGTCTGGTGATCCCAGTTCCGGTGGTCCCGGGTTTGGTGGTCTCGAGTCCGGTGGTCCGCAGGCGGAGGAGGAGGAAGACTTCCTGCCTCCCCAATGGCCCGGAGGCTGTCCCCTTTAAGCAGCCCTCTGTTGTCCCGGAGGCCGTCCCCTCCGAGCAGGCCGCTGTCGTCCCGGAGGCCGTCCCCTCCGAGCAGCCCGCTGTCATCCCTGAGATCGTCTCGGAGTCGCCCACCATCAGTCCTGCCACGGCCAAGAGAGTGGTCTTCCTTTTTTATGCAGTGGCGGTACTGCAGGCGTGGAGGAAGCACGGGTCGTCTGCCGATCCAGAGACTGTTCCTGAGCCGGAGCCAGTGTCTGTTCCTGAGCCGGAGCCAGTGTCTGTTCCTGAGCCGGAGCCAGTGTCTGTTCCTGAGCCGGAGCCAGTGTCTGTTCCTGAGCCGGAGCCAGTGCCTGTTCCTGAGCCGGAGCCAGTGCCTGTTCCTGAGCCGGAGCCAGTGCCTGTTCCTGAGCCGGAGCCAGTGCCTGTTCCTGAGCCGGAGCCAGTGCCTGTTCCTGAGCCGGAGCCTGTGCCTGTTCCTGAGCCGGAGCCTGTGCCTGTTCCTGAGCCGGAGCCTGTGCCTGTTCCTGAGCCGGAGCCTGTGCCTGTTCCTGAGCCGGAGCCTGTGCCTGTTCCTGAGCCGGAGCCTGTGCCTGTTCCTGAGCCGGAGCCTGTGCCTGTTCCTGAGCCGGAGCCAGTGCCTGTTCCTGAGCCGGAGCCAGTGCCTGTTCCTGAGCCGGAGCCAGTGCCTGTTCCTGAGCCGGAGCCAGTGCCTGTTCCTGAGCCGGAGCCTGTGCCTGTTCCTGAGCCGGAGCCTGTGCCTGTTCCTGAGCCGGAGCCTGTTCCTGACCCGGAGCCTGTGCCTGTTCCTGAGCCGGAGCCTGTGCCTGTTCCTGAGCCGGAGCCTGTGCCTGTTCCTGAGCCGGAGCCTGTGCCTGTTCCTGAGCCGGAGCCTGTGCCTGTTCCTGAGCCGGAGCCTGTGCCTGTTCCTGAGCCGGAGCCTGTGCCTGTTCCTGAGCCGGAGCCTGTGCCTGTTCCTGAGCCGGAGCCTGTGCCTGTTCCTGAGCCGGAGCCTGTGCCTGTTCCTGAGCCGGAGCCTGTGCCTGTTCCTGAGCCGGAGCCTGTGCCTGTTCCTGAGCCGGAGCCTGTGCCTGTTCCTGAGTATGTGCCTGAGCCGGTGGTGTCTGTTCCTGTGCCTGAGCCGGCTGTTCCTGAGCCCTCAGTGACCGCGACACTGGCCATTATGGCCACAGCCATGTGGTGTGTGTGGGCTACGCACACACTTGGGCCGGTGGTGCCAGTTCCAGTGCCTGAGCCGGTGGTGCCAGTTCCAGTGCCTGAGCCGGTGGTGCCAGTTCCAGTGCCTGAGCCGGTGGTGCCAGTTCCAGTGCCTGAGCCGGTGGTGCCAGTTCCAGTGCCTGAGCCGGTGGTGCCAGTTCCAGTGCCTGAGCCGGTGGTGCCAGTTCCAGTGCCTGAGCCGGTGGTGCCAGTTCCAGTGCCTGAGCCGGTGGTGCCAGTTCCAGTGCCTGAGCCGGTGGTGCCAGTTTCAGTGCCTGAGCCGGTGGTGCCAGTTCCAGTGCCTGAGCCGGTGGTGCCAGTTCCAGTGCCTGAGCCGGTGGTGCCAGTTCCAGTGCCTGAGCCGGTGGTGCCAGTTCCAGCGCCTGAGCCGGTGGTGCCAGTTCCAGCGCCTGAGCCGGTGGTGCCAGTTCCAGCGCCTGAGCCGGTGGTGCCAGTTCCAGCGCCTGAGCCGGTGGTGCCAGTTCCAGCGCCTGAGCCGGTGGTGCCAGTTCCAGTGCCTGAGTCGTGGCCGCCCGAGGGAAAGTCTCCGCCCTGGCCGCCCGATGGACTGTTGTCTCCGCCCTGGCCGCCCGATGGACTGTTGTCTCCACCCTGGCCGCCCGATGGACTGTTGTCTCCACCCTGGCCGCCCGATGGACTGTTGTCTCCGCCCTGGCCGCCCGATGGACTGTTGTCTCCGCCCTGGCCGCCCGATGGAAAGTCTCCGCCCTGGCCGCCCGATGGACTGTTGTCTCCGCCCTGGCCACCCGAGGGAAAGTCTCCGCCCTGGCCGCCCGATGGACTGTTGTCTACGCCCCTGGCCGCCCAAGGGAAAGTCTCCGCCCTGGCCGCCCGATGGACTTGTCTCCGCCCTGGCCGCCCGAGGGAAAGTCTCCCCCCTGGCCGCCGGATGGACTCTTTGCTTCGCCCTGTTCCCCTGATGTATTGTCTGTGTCACCCTGGCCCCCTTTGAGTCTGTTACCCCCTGTTTCTGTTTCCCTTCATGGACCTGGCCCCCCGTCCCTCCCCCTGATCCTCCACCGTGCCACCTCCCTCCTGAACTCTTGTTTTGTTCCGTGTCCTGTCTTGGAGTGTCTGGGAGCCACTCCGTAGAGGGGGGGTTATGTCACAGTGTCTGGTTTATGTTCCTTGGGTCACCACTAGATCTCCTCCTTCCTCACGGTGTCCAGCACACTCTAGTACTACATTCCCCATGATTCTTGTCTTTTCATTGCACTCAGCTGTCCCTTATCACTCATCATTGCATACAGCTGTTTCTCATCACATTGTTTGTACCTGTCTATAAATACCCTGTCTGTTTTAGTCCTTGTCACGGAGTCATTGTGGTATGTCACTTACACTTCTTGAAGTCTGTTTCCTGGTTTGAGTTTGTTTTGTTCCTTGTTTGTTTATTTTGTTATTGGACTGCTAACATGGATTTTGACCCCTGCATGGATGATGACGAATTGGATTGCCCTACAAATAAAAGTGTTGTATTTGGATCCACCTGTTTCTCTCCCATTCCTTGGTGTGTGGATCGTGACAGTTAAGAGGCTAAAAGCAGGTTTAGTACTTGCCCCATTGAAGTCAACAGGGTGCAAATTTTAAAAATGGAATAACTCGGTGTAGGCAACACCGATTTTTGTCGTTGTTCTCTGTATTGTATTGACCGGAGTTCTCATTTAATTACTTACCCTCATGTCGTTCCAAACCCGTAAGTCTTTGAAACACAAATGAAGATATTTTTGATGAAATCTGAGAGTTTTCAATCCCACTGACATGGTACGCAACTACCACTTTAACGCTTACAAAAGTTCATAAAGAGATCGTAAAGCTAATACATATGAATTGAGTGGTTTAGTCCAAATTTTCTGAAGATTTGTTTTATAAATTTAATCGCTGACCAGATTTAATTTAGTATTTTAATCATGTATGTGGCGAGCAGGACGAGGTCGAGGGCCGTGGGAGAACGGCACGAGGCCGGTGGCGTGATTGCAAATGAGCGACACCTGCGCGACGCACCGGTCTCGCATCTCTCACGGAGGAGCGGAAGCATAAAGGAGGAGCGACGACAGTGAAGAGCGAGAGAGGACAGGCCTGATTTTTAGTTCATGTTTTGTTTCTATCGCCAGCAGTCGTCCGTGAGGGGTTGCTGGCTTTTACTTTTTTTTTTATTTGTGTATTTTATTATTAAATATTGTTGAATGTCCGCCGGTTCCCGCCTCCTTCTTCCCGTAACATCTAAACCCCGTTACATTGGTGCCGAAACCCGGGAAGAAGGAGGGACACGCAGTCGGAGAGCCCTCGCTGCTGGGAGGAATCGCGGTGCTGAGGAGGTCGGGCAGCACGAGGGAGCGTCGGCCGCCGATTGCTGCCCGAGGCGATGGTGCTGGATCGAAAGAAGATCAGGTGGGACGGAGAGCTCGCTGCCGTCCTCCTGGGTCGAGGAGGGATGGCTGCCATCCGCGAGGGAGCGGAGGAGTCGCTCCCGTTCGCCATGGGCCGGAGCCTGTTGCCGTCGGCCATGATGGGGGCGGAGCAGGGGACGGGAGGCTCGCTGCCGGCTGCCCTCGACAGGAGGAGCCATCGCCGTCTGCCAGGAGGCGGAGGAGCGTCGAGCCGTCCCCCAACGGATGTCCAGTACCATCGCATGGCACCGCGAGTGAGTCTCTCAGCTGGTTGAGGGCCGAGCGGCAGTGTGTCCGGGAACCGGATCAAGATTTTTTTTTTTTTTTTCCTCTCTCCCCTCTCTCCCCTCTGTCGCTCCTCATGCTTCCGTCTCCTGTACTCTCGCCTCGTCTGTCCATACCCCCAGGTACCGCAGCCGCCGTGATCGGTCCCCCCGGGAAGGGGGGGAGGGGGGAGTAGGCGCAGCCTCGGTGGTACCCCCCGGCCTGCGAGGGGCGATGGGGGTATGTGGCGAGCAGGACGAGGTCGAGGGCCGTGGGAGAACGGCACGAGGCCGGTGGCGTGATTGCAAATGAGCGACACCTGCGCGACGCACCGGTCTCGCATCTCTCACGGAGGAGCGGAAGCATAAAGGAGGAGCGACGACAGTGAAGAGCGAGAGAGGACAGGCCTGATTTTTAGTTCATGTTTTGTTTCTGTCGCCAGCAGTCGTCCGTGAGGGGCTGCTGGCTTTTACTTTTATTTTTGTATTTGTGTATTTTATTATTAGATATTGTTGAATGTCCGCCGGTTCCCGCCTCCTTCTTCCCGTAACATCTAAACCCCGTTACAATGTATAAACATTCATCAACTCACTCAAGTATGTTCGCTTGACATGCGAGAACCAATGAGGTTATTTCTCATGTTACGCAGCACGTTTGAGCTTCTCCAAGAACCAATGAGGTTCATTCTCGTGATACGCAGCAAGTTTGAGCTTCTGCAAAAACCAATGAGGTTCATTCTCGTGATACGCAGCAAGTTTGAGCTTCTGCAAGAACCAATGAGGTTTGTTCCCGCACGTCAAGCAGGTTCAGTTGAGCTTCTGTCAATGTTCGCTGATCAAAGTTTATATGTGAATAAAAGCCTAAATTCAATCTGTTCATCATAGAAAGCAGTCCAGTCTCTTAAGAAAGTTTGGACTAAACCGCTCAATGTATATGGAATAGTTTTACGATCTCTTTGAACTTTTTGAAGAGACAAAGTGGTAGTTGCGTAGCTGTCAATGGAGGCTGAAGATGTATTGAATCTGGAATATTCCTTTAATGATGACAAAACAATTTTTGGGTGAACTATCCCTTTTAACATCGCTGTAGTGAACACAAGAACATTGTTCATCTCGCAAATGCAGCTTTTGCACAGTATAAAAGTCAGGAAAATGTGCATTTGGAGTACAAATGCAGAAGAAAGACTGCTTAGGCGTTTTCTTTCCAGCATCTATGTCTGGTAGTGCTTTTTTTCACTTGCTTTCAATGACCTTGTCAGGAAAAAAACAAATCAAAGTCTCATTCATTAGGATGGGTGACTCTTTGTTCTGCCCGTGTCTTTGAGTGACAGCACAAGGACGGCCTCTCTTTCCTCAATTATTTCTGTCCTCTTCTGTTTTACTGTCACCCTAACAAAGACAGATTGTGAAACTGGAGCTTTCCGAGACACAAGCTACACCTTATTTAAAGTACTTCAACTAATGCTACTTTTCTCGGAGGAGTTTGTAGTCATCTGACCGTTCAGCGGAAAAATGCATCTGATGGGTCGAGCTGATGTCACTATTGATCATCACAGTTAACATGGTCAGATTACCATGGTTTAAAGATTCCCTACAGATTCCAAAGCTTCCTGGGAATTCTCCATGGATCTGAGAAATCGTCCGATAACCATCCACATGAGACACCGACTTCCACCAACGCTGATCAATGAAAACGATCATGTCACCCTTCAGTTGTACTGTTTTAAAGTGGTTTATTTTTGGCCCTGCGTCACATGGCATGGTTTTGAACTCCAGTTTGGATAAGTCCACCATTATATTGTGATCTGAATACTTTTTTTGTGTCTGTAATGAAGATATTCTGCCCAGTTAAAGGTCTTCAGTCACACTTAAACCCACATGAGGTGTTCTAAATAAAAAAATGAAGTTAGATCAGCGGGCAGGAGATGTGAAGTGTCTTTGAGAGCTTATGAGGCTCTCTTTATTTACAGTGAGTCACTCAAGCGCTCTCGCTACTCTTTCCTGACGGGCGGTGTGTATTTAAACTGTCCTCAAGCTATTAATAGCTCCGCTGCTTCATCTGTGAATGCTGAATATGAAGCATGCCACCTTCCGGCTGCTGAATGCCAACGACGCCAAGAGAACATCTTTACAAAGAAGACTGTCATGAATCCTGAAGCACCATGTGCTAGAAATGCCAAGATAACACTGGATAAAGCATACAAATAAACAAAAACATGCTTCTATCTATAGTGACATTTATAACCGGAGACACGAACACAGTACTCTTTGGTGTCCCATGACTTTAAGTATTTAAGGCCCAAAATCCCATCTTTTCTTGTTGTGAGAATCATTAGGTTTGATAAACTGTTAAAATGAACCAAGCAGGAAAAGTACCTAGTTTTCAAATGTTCGTATCCGCCTCCATAAAAGTGTGATTTTTGCCCGTCTCACCTCAAAGGTCTGAACCGTATCGAACAATCGTACAACAGTGTCATCATTTTGACTATTTGTTTAATTAATATTTAATTCATTGCAGAGAAAAGTTAATTGAATTATTTAAAAAAGTAATTTTTAGCTGTGTCCCACTTTTTGTGTGCAAATCTGGTCCCACATGATTTTCCAAACATTGCAAAAATTGTCTGTCCTTAAAATTGCTGACACGCTGGATGTGACATAATGTGTACCCTTCCAACAGCATGGAAAGAAGACAATTAAATGGTCTCTTTCCATTTTCTCAATTTTAACACAAATAATGGGGGGGGGGGGTGATAAAACAAATGCTTTATCAATAAGTACAAACTAAAATTTGGTCCCAAACTAGCTAAACCCTTACTGAGTGAGAGCGTTAAATCTAAATCTGCAGTTTAATTATTTTTTTTCAACACTTTAAACCATTCTCTCTAACAACATATATAAGTGCTGATTGATTCAGACCAGCTCAGTGCTTTTAACGCAACAAACTGCTGTTCCTCCTGTTGTGATCCTTTCATTGAGCTGTGTTTCATACAAGATATATGACTTACACATCACTCTGACAACATCAGTTCAAATCCTCAAGTAAAGGCATGAGCAAACTGTCTTTACATGAGTGATGTAACTACCAATAACAGAAATAGGTCAGTGGTTCGTATAAATGACTTTCCTTATTGCTTCTAGTTATGCAGTCCATATATACAGTTGCTAAATCTGTAAGCTGTTAAAAGCATTTTAATTAACTAAGAGAGATAAAATATCTACATATATCCAGCTATTTTTATGATTCCTGTCTTTCTAAAAATAAATGATAAACATCTTACAGATTCTGCATGTGAATAACTGTGTAAATGAGTTTTTGAGTCATGAGAGTTCAGTAAAGCAGCATTACTTAGAATTATAGCCTAATTAGTTTGACTTCCCATGAATTGTGAAATATGAATCAGCAGTCAAGCCTTCACTTTACTAGAACAAAATCAATTCTCTGAACACTTTGTTCCATGCAACGCTGCATGTTTCCTCCAGAAATTAACCTTCATTACTGTTCATTCACATTCAACTGTGTTTTTATATAAGAACAGTTTCCTGTAGACACAAGCTGAGCATTTGAATACCAAGGTATGACTGCGCCATCATAAAGGTTGAGTTTCAATCCCATAAATGCTACTGAACCCTTGACATGGAAAGAAAGTGTCTGCTCAGTATATAAGTACGGTGGTCAAAAGTCAAAGTCACTGTTCCTTCCTACTTGGGCACAGTTGTTTGATGTTCACTATGGTTTGGTGGGAACACATGCATACTACGATCCCAATATTAGGTGAAATGGGAGAATTCTTGTTTTTACTCAACCTTCAATTTGATGAGCCAAGATCTTTTAGTCTATGCTTTGTTCTTTCGATGCATGAACAAAACTTCACTAAACACCGCAATGAGTTTTATGCTTTGTTAGTTTTGTTATAAAAACAAAGTCTCATCTTTTAAATTCTGTCAATTTTATAACGAAAATTCAAACAATAAATGTCATTTTGATGCTCTTTAATGTGGCGTCAAGTAATGTTCTATTTACCTCAGGAAAACTCATTAGTCAGCTACAGAAAAAAAAAACTCATTTTGCTAGATATATGCACTATATTATATATTCATTGTTGTCTTCATTATTTAATAGGCTTGAATAAATCTGTTATGAAAACAAGTTTGTATTACAGCCCCCATTTAAATGTTTATATTTCAACAAATTGGAGTAGAAACATAAATATTTCAATTAAAATTAAATCAATTTTTTGAGTTGATTATTATACATTTTATTAATTAATTGATTATAGGGCTGTGAAACGATTAATCGCATCCAAAATAAAAGTTTGTGTTTACATAATATATGTGTGTGTGTGTGTGTACTGTGTTTATTATTATTATTATTATTATTATTATTATTATTTTGTATATAAATAAACACACATGCATGTATATATTTAAGAAAAATGTGTTATTTATATATAAAATATTTATATATATAATATAAATTATATATAAATGTATACAGTATATACATGCAAATATTTTTTAAATATATACATGCATGTGTGTGTGTATTTATAATGTATAATTACAGTACACACACATACATTATGTAAACACAAACTTTTATTTCGGATGCGATAAATAGCGATTAATCGTTTCACAGCCCTAATTGATTATTATATAAGTGTTATTTTCGGTTTCTGTTTTCATCAAAATGAAAACTTTAATTTCAGTTTAAGTGTTACAGTAAAAAAAAAAATTCTCGGTGCATCACAATCAAAAATTCTTAGTACAATACTAGTAAAATACTACAAATTCAGTCATATGTGCTTTTCATTTCATAACGGCTCTTTTTTGGACTGGAAGGGAAATTTTGAGTGCTAAATGTAACAGTATGTGTTCAGTTTTATCTGATCATAATCAAGAAAAATCTGTTTTTCATGACATGATTCCAAAGCTGAATCAGGCTTCAGCAGGAAATGAGCTCACAGATTGCAGCAAAAGCAGTTGTTTTATATTTAAAAGGACTTGGGTGGTAATAAACACCCACACACATGGAATACAGTACCAACCGTTGGTGACCTATTAAAGCCCTGCCCTGTCGCCCCAATAACACTAGAGCGTAAATATACATAAGCGTAAAGACAAAACCTCACATATCATCAATCATTAAACAGTCTTTATGTATTTTAAGGGTACCTCAATAATGCATCAACTACTGACGGCCTAGAAGAGTGTACAGATTAGAAGACGGAAAGAACACGCCCCCTGGACTTTACTACAGTGCACTAAAAAAACAACATCACAGCACAAGAGCATGCTAATCACTTCTAGCCTTACAAAATGGTATGCTGGGTACACTCCAAAAACATTGAGGCCTAGATTTCTGTATTTGAATTGCACATAAACTTTCCATCCATTTGGATAACACTGTTTTAACATAAACTTAAAGTGATGCATTTTCGTCAGTCATACATAAATAAAACTGGTAAGATTTTAATGCATTTTGAATACACAACAACCAGCTTTATATTTACCATCACCTGTATTTTTTTTATCTATTTTTTAGGTTAAAATTGTGTCATCCAAATGGACTGAAATTGAATACTCAATTCAAATATATAAATCTTAAATTTAGGCCTAAATATTTATGAACGTTTATTTCTAGCCTAAAACAGATCATATTTGTACGGTTGTAAGTTCAAATAACTTACTATTATTACTAGTTGATTCATAAACTAATACCTTTTATTATTGATCAAGATACTTCTAGGGTGCCTGCAGTACGGTGGCCCAGTAGTGCACAACACAACGAAATTTAAAAAGCAAACATAAGTTCACTTCACAACGGAGATAAGCCAAAACACAACGAAATCAAGCCACAACACTTACAACCGTGTTGACTTACTACAGTTGTTGTGGCTTGATTTCGTTGTGTTTTGGCTTATCTCCGTTGTGAAGTGAACTTATGTTTGCTTTTTAAATTTCGTTTAAGTTGTGCAGTAGGCTACTTTGCCACCGTACTGTAGTACGAATCATATATATATATATAAAAAGTACAAGATAAACAGGGTTCATGCAAATTACATGTCTTACTATATTTCTGATAGTCAGAATCTGTGAAACAATAAATTATTGATCAAATGAAGACCTTTTCCCAATCACTGGCCATAGTTATGCTGACTCAAACACATTTAAACTATTCAGACATCATATTCCATCATATTAAGTAGCGCAGGAAATGGACCGGAACATCAAAACCAGTAAAGCAAGTTGAGACTTTTCGTTGAGGAAATTTCGTGTGGTAAACAGACAGTTGGGTTCTGTTCCAAAATACTAAACAGCCTCGCTGTATACTATAGGCAGTTGCCTTCTGAGACAGCATTATCATTGAAATAACAAACATACATGTATGGCATGAAATAAGATCAGTTTAGCTATTCGTATTGATATATTATTTGGTACTAAATTTTAAAAATATATTTAAAATTGCGTCAAGAGACTTTTTTCACAAGCTCATTACAATGCTTTCTTTAAAATTGGCCGAAATATTATAAGGCACTGTAAGTAGGTTTTGGAGCAGGGCCAAGAGTCATCACGTTGACTTGTTCAAACAAAGTAATCCTATTGGTCATCTAACGTGATCTAATCTCGTTACCTTATTAGTCTCACAGCACAGAAAGCCAGAGCGTTGAAGCAAATGTCACGCTCAGTGACGGAATGGGCCTCATGCACTCTAGAGAAATTTACTACAGGTCTTAGTGAGCACATCTGTCAAGCTCTAAAAAGGATTAAAGAAACATCATAAAAATGGTCCATATGACTTGGGCACTATATTCCAAGTCTTCTGATGTTATACGATAGCTTTGTGTGACAAACAGACAGAAATATAAGTCCTTATTCACTGATAATGCCCCCCCCTCCTTATAGAAATTCAACAGCTACAACGGAAGAGAACATTCTCATTAAATGCCACTTGGATCCGATCCTCCCAAAAAAATCATTGGTATGAATTTGGACAAATTGGAAATAGTTGTGGATAAGAGCAGCTTTGTTGTTTTACTAAATATCTCCCTTTTTGTTCCAAAAGAAAGTTCAACAATGACAAATTATGACATTTACATTAACAAGACACAATATAAGTACATACTGGCTGCATGGCATGTGTTGTTACAGTATATAACTTTTTTGGAATGATATTTAAATAGAAAACTCATTAAATAAGGTTAAAAAAATAGTGAATCAAACAAAATACAGTTAAATTCAATTTATATGATCTGGAGATATTTCCAACTGGACACACACATCACATGTCTTTGAGAAGCCCTGCTATCTCAAGAAGAATATTAAAGTCCCTTTGTAGTTAATCAATTTATCCATTAAAACTCATCTTTGTTCACCAAAATAACATTTTTAAAAGTTTTTTCCTTGAAAAAATATTCTTCACGCCTTAAATAGCTTGAATGTAACTCTACACACTTGCCTCATTTAGTAAATTCTAAGTAAGTTCGATAAATATATGCAAACTAGCCCTGCCTCCACTCACTCACACCAGCTCAGAGATCCACTCGTTGTCAATCACACATTGATCTGATTGGTTACAAGGTAGTTTGTGACCCAGCGATTTCAAATCGTGTTTTTGAGACTGTCTTTGGTTCACTGCAGTTTTAAGGAGAAAATACTCAATACGTAATGTGATGACATGAATTTGCACATAGTTTGTCTTATTATTAAAAACACCACATAGACATATAAACAACATTAAAAGCTTGATTTTCAGATTCAGGTCTTTAAGACAATGGAGATGATGACAAACTTGATCACTTTGGTCTAAAAGGCTTTAATGCTTCACAAATATTATAAAGCAAGGCATAAATCACTTACATGATTTAATGTCTTATGTGATTGTGTATGAATGGCTCTAGAAGTGTTTCACAATAATAGAGTGAAATACATCAACAGAAATAACCGCATGAATGATTTACCGCAGACGGTGTTGCTATGAGACACAAGGACAGATCAAAAACACTGCTAGAATCATTAAAATGAAAAGCTTCAACTGGCCGTCCATCATGTCTTTTTCCTACAGGTCTTATAACCTCACACACTGAGCTCAAACATCATGTCTGAACATGAATGATTCACACAGTTGTCCTAGTATCAGACTGTGTTGCCATTGGATACGACCAGTTTGCCTAATCAAATCTGAACTTGAACTTTGCAAAAATATCAATCTTGTCGATAAAAATGGATTGTGTGTAGTTTAGATGATGTTGTGACATAGTGACTTTGATATTCTGCTGAAAAGAAAAAGAAAAAAAAACATTTTCCATATCCCGTGAAGTGATGCAATCGAAACCATGTTTTAACCAAAGGCCTTTTTTCATCTCCATATCTGAATGTTCTGTACAAAAAACATGCAAAAGGAGAACAACTGAAGATGCTTCATGAACCTCCTTTTCATAAAATGATAGTCAGTTATGACCAGAATAAAATAGTAAAACACCATAAATCTCATCATTAAAGCACCAGTCAGTCCACATAGCTCGAATGCTATTATTTCAAGTGTTTTGAAGCCTTATGAAAGCTTTCTGTTGGGAAATGACCCACCAAAGCTCTGAAATTGACTGAATACATCATATGGACTAGGGTTGGGTAAAAAAAATAGAGATTTTTCGATTTTAATCGATTTTTATTTGATAAAACAATGGTAGGCTAATTCTTAAACCCCAAGAATCGATCTTTCGGTCTATGCTGTTTTCAGTTGATGAATGAACAAAACTTTGTAGCATGGCTCCCAATAAGCTTTGTGCTTTGTTACTTCTGATATGAAACATTGAATTAGCTTTCAAATTCAGTCAATTTTATTAAGAACCTCACGATACAATACGATACACGATACAGCAATTCTATGATAATCGATATATTGCTAGACAATCCTATAATGATACATCATGATATGTCTAACTATGAAAACAAAATGCCTGTGAAAAGGTTAAGTGCAGGTTAAGTTCTCTCTTTATTAAAGTCCAAACTGTTAGAAAACAGCACAAAATGTTTTTCAGTCTGGGAATTAAATTTAACATTTTAAGTAAATTAAACATTTTCAGTGAGATCAGGGTGATGGCGTTGCATGTTCGTGGCATTACCTGTAAACTTTACTTTTATTAGGCAAACATAATCCAGCCAGTAATTTGTATCAATACCCAGCCCTAATATAGACTATGCCAGGTTGATGTCAGGCACTGATTTTGACCTCAAACCTGCAATATTTTTTGATTTAAGAAATGCAGAGTGAAAAACAACTTCAATTTGTGTTGTTTATTAGCTAACATACGACTTCCGAAAACTACGAAAATACAGTGCACAAGTCATGGATAGTTTTTGTCCTTTTTATATGGAAAAACAATTATGGAATTGTAATTTTTGGATAAACTATTTCTTTCAAAGCAGGTCAGTAATCTCACTCTCAAACTAACCTCCAGCTCCAGGAGGAGCCGTACATGTGTCTTCATTAACATCAGGATCATTTAGCAGGGCTTTCCCGACCACAACGCAAAAAACGAGGAACTCACGTCCTGGCCAGGACTGCACGGGAAAACAAATGAAGAACTCACTACATCTCCACAACTGATGCTTTGTGATTTCCTCGAGTAAAGTACCTCACATAAAAGTACCAGAGTTTTAACATCCTGTTCCAGATGAGAATAAATCAAACGCACACAACATCAATAATTCAATTTCAATCCATATTTGGCTTTGAAACTATGGGTACTGTAAAGCACAAGACGGATACGAAAAATATGATATTTGTGTCCATTCGACTTCGTGTTCAATGGAAGAGAGAAAAGGTTTGAAGAAAAGAGAGAAAAGGTTTGAAGTGAATGGTGATCATTTTCTTTTATGGGTTATTGGTATTTACACTTTCGTGTCTTATTACATAATATGCACATAATAGATTTTTAAAATTACACTCAGATTCTTTTTAGGGCTGAAACTAAAGATTTTTTTTTTTTTTTTTTTTTTTTTTAGATTAATCAACGATTATTTTCCCTAGTTAATCTATTGTTTATTTTCTGAATAGTCAATTAATCTGTTGGTTCATTTACCAATAAATAATAAACATAACTAATCTATGTATGAACTTTTATCTAATGATAATATTTATGACTAAAGATCAGGTTTATGCAGTATAGGCGTTTACTACGGCTGCGTTCACAGTCACTTTTTGGGATTTACAGCAGCAACTGCTTACAAGTGTGAAACCTGAAATGTTTTATTCAGTCTTGAGATTAGAGTAGCTGTTGGATATGTTAATTCACCCGTATGATCAAACAGCTCAAGTCACAACAGCATTCTAACCATCCATAGCAGTAACCATAGCGACAATAACAAAAATAAAATGGTGAAGTTTAACAGTGATTGTCAGTGAGTTATTAAATAAATGAGTCCTATCGAGGCGTAAGTTCATCCATTAAATACAATTACGTTAAATGCTTTGTAACTGGTTGCAGAGAGTACGCTTGAGCCATGCATCTCGCGGCATCGCACCCACTGCATTCGTATAAAACCGGATGCTGTATAAACAGCCGTATTAAAGGGATAGCTAGTTCACTCAAAAATGAAAATTAGCCCATGATTTACTCACCTTCAAGTCATCCTAGGTGTATATGACATTCTTCTTTCAGACGAATATAATCGGAGTTATATTAAAAAATGTCCTGGCTCTTCCAAGCTTTATAATGGCAGTGAATGGCTGTTAAGTCCATAAAAGTGCATCTATCCATCATAAAAGTGCATCTATCCATCATAAAAGTGCTCCACATGACCCCGGGGGGTTAATAAAGGCCTTCTGAAGCGAAGCGATGCATTTGTGTAAGAAAAATATTCATATTTAACACAAAGTAAAATTCTAGCTTCCGGCCAAACGAACATACTCAGTTTTTGCTTTGACATCAGAAGTAGCGTAGTGCGTCATGGAATAGCCTAAATATCAGCAGTACGTCGCATTACTCGCATAAGTTGCGCTTGTATTTTCATTTGGCTGGAAGCTATTTTACTTTACAAAGTTTTAAATTTGGATATTTTTCTTGAAAAAATTTTGAATTGCAGAAACAGCAATTCACTATAGGCCTAAAGCTTGGAATATAGTATTTTTTAATATAACTCAGACTGTATTCATCAGAAAGAAGAATGTCTTATACACCTAGGATGACTTGAGGGTGAGTAAATCATGGGCAAATTCAAATTTTTTGGTTAACTATCCTTTTAAGCACAAAATATAGGACTGACAACGGTATTCTAGTGCTGCGTAAAAAATGTACTATAATAGTCTAAATACATACACTGCCGTTTGGTTGTTTTGAGGTAGAAAAACCCTGAGAAGTTGTGCTGCTGTGATAGGCCTGTGCCATTTCAGTTTTACACCATTTTATTTGGTCTCTGTTAAAAATAAATCCTGCCCTTTAGATCGGGCTCAATATTTCTGTGATAACAGCTGATTTTCAACAAGCCCAAGAGTCAGAGCCACCATCATTGGATGACCATAAACAGCGCAGCGATTAGACGCATTCAACGCAAATCGACTCATTTACGCAATCGATTATGTCGACACGTCGATCCAGCCCTAACGCTTTCACATATGAACATTAAAGCTGCTGTCAGTCTGTGGGACAGAGTAACATAAAATCACTCTGGACAGAACGCTGAACTGCTTTCAAGCTAAGAGATACAAGTGCTAATGCATCAAACTTATTCAACCTTTAAACATTTACTTTCTTCTGTCTCTATAAAATTAGATTTTGGGTGAACCATTCATTTATCACATGGAAATGTGTGTCACATCTCTATGAATCTGAATAAACAGACATTGCAAATGTTTTACTGCAAACTAACTAAAACAGGGATATTTTTGCAGGAAGCAAAACCTTATTCTATTGCAAAAGACAAAAACAACACAATTCATTTTCACTGTGCATAAGGGACACACACAGGGATCAGTTTAGGAAGGATTTGTGAGCCCTGAGAGAGACCAAAAATTGAGCAAATCAAAGCTCAAGACTTACAGCAAGTTTATGAGTGTTTCTGAATCAGTGATGCAACAACTAGCAAGAAGACAACAATACAAAACCCTCTCGCATAATATGTGTTAAAAACTCACAAGCTAAGACAGATATTTATATATGAATAAAAGTTATTTGCCCTGTGGGGAACTTACAAAGATACTTACAAAGGCTTCACACAATTATGATGTTCTCAGTTAATAAATACTGGAGGGTTTGCTTCCTCTCATCATCTGCATTCATTTACAAGCCTCCTTCAAATTAAAGTTCGGGTGAAATATGAAGAGGATGGGTCAGTACAGACCCAGATGACAAAAAAAAAGTCCAATATCATGTTCAGTTACATATTTCTAGTTTCTAGACACTCACGAATACAGCATTTAGCATAAATAAGCTTTAATACTGACAAAACACACTGCATTTACTCAGCAGTCGCTTATAAATGTGGTGGTTAGGTTTGCAACATTCTGGATTTTCTACATACCACACATTTATAATTCACATCTCAAAGACTTTAATAGTAAAAAGGGAAAAACTGTTAAATAAATTATAAATTGTACTACAAAGTCGCAGCCTTTGTTGGGGTTATGAAAGCCTAAACATGAGAATGCCTTGAGAAAGCAACGTTTTATGTTTTAAAAGGTTTACATTTAGCGGTGAATTATGACACCTTACTTTAAAACCTCTGGAATTTGATCTCTGAATGCGATTCATGGGTATGATTATTGCATTATAGAAACATCACAGTGCCTTATAATTCTGTATATCCTTTGATTTAATCACACAATAACAAATATATCATACTTGTAGCCCATTATATGTATTTCCATGTATTTGAATGCTTTTCCTCTAGTATTTACTGCATTATTTGACTCTTAAGCATGAATAAGTTAGTATTGTTAAGCATTTAAACTGTGATAGACACTATTAATTAGGAGAACCTCATAAGGAGTGTTATAAGGCCTACAGAGGCTTGTGTGTAGTGTCTTGTGTGATGCTGACTAGTGTTTTCTCCTCCCTTCCCCCTCTCCAGAATGGCCATGAATGAGCCCTCCCCCCAGCCAGAAACTCTGCAGACTTTTGCTCCATGTTAGGAAGAAACCAACACCCCTTCAGTACAAAATGGAAGCTTCCACTATCAAACTGGGGTACACCAAAAAAAGCCTCACAACAAACATTTCACACAGTGGCAACATTTGACATTTAAAACACGTTGAAATGCAGGCGCGCGCCGCTGTCCGAGGTGCTGAAACTGCGTTACGAACTGAAACTCACAATCGAACGGACTCGAAATTCAGTCATTCTGACAGGCGAATTCAGTGAGGGATTGAGAGCTTGTGTCTAACAAACCAACAAACCAAGGCCAAGCAGACGAATTACCAGTGAACACATGAATAATTGCTATCGGAACGCTATAGTATTGATGACCTTGCTTTTTGAGTCGCGATTATTAAAAAAAAGTGAAAGTGAACTGCAGAGATCGAATCAAATTCTACCACGTCGTCATGTGACCAAGAAATATAACCCACCGAGAAGACTGTCGATAAAGTATCGAATAAGTACGTTGAGGTTAAGTACACACTGGACAGCGATGTTTTAATGCAACATGGCCGAGGAAGTGAGCAACTTTCCCTCACAAACTCTCAACATGTCGACCTACTAAAAATGGACGCTACAATTTACTAAAGAACCAAGACGATGTTCATGTGCACATAAAGCAGTTGTTGTTTATTATGATTTCACTGAGCCCAGCTAATTTATAGTATTTTATTGTGTTTTTCCTTGTATGAAAGGGGGATTTGTTTCCAAAATGTCGCTTAATGCATTCATGGGGCAAAATATAATCCCTATTAAATTAATTATTACTTGTTTTTCCACTTAAAGCAGTTATTCTGCTTTGCCTTTAATGTAGTTGTTTCTTAAGCTCACCGTTATAATATTAAACACATTTAATCAACACGATTCTTCCCCAAAAACAACCTAAATGTTTCCAGAACTTCACAAACCCCCCTTGTGTTATTTGGCAAAGTCACGTAAAGGACAAAGCGTTGAGAACGTCCGTAAGAACTAGTGATGCCGATAAAGTTTCTCGCCCCAATGTAAATGCCCCATTCTTCAACGCTTCAAATAAAATGAATTACCTGTGGGTCCCGCTTCATCAGTGCAACTAGTTTCTAAACGAAGTAAAACAACGAAAATGCGTTTCGTTGAAAGTGTTTCAAGTTAGGATGTGAGGGAGGAACAAAGCGGCGAGCAGCGAGTCCGTTTGAACCTCATAAATATTCAAGTCTCGTCCCGATCGCTACACAAAACCGCCGCATTATTAGTGCAAATCGCTAAAAACACGCCGCACGCGTGAAAGTGCATCAAAGAACGTTTTAACAATATGCGCTCAAAGTGATTATGGCGTCATAAAGGCGAAAGAATGTTACCGTTGTATGACTCTAAAAGGCTACGAATTCCACCCGAATTAAAGCGTTCGAACACGGCTGATGTCCGTCTTATAGCGTTTTATTCACGTAAGAATCCCAGGAAAGCTTGAACAAAATGCCATTTTTATTTACCTGATGACATTGGACTTCTACTTTGAGTGCTTCTTGAAGGCCTTGTAGCTCCATATTCCGACTTCAGAAGCACTTTTCCTCCACTTTCGACGCGATCCGCGTTATTTGTGGCGTAATACAAATATTTTAAAAGCAACAATAACAATCGCAAGAACTACTCGGGCTGCACAGCAAGTTCTCGCTTCTTTACTGGCCGTAAGACTCATCACCCACTTTACGCCAGTATAAACAAAAGTGCTCAGAAAGCGACCTAAAGGTTCCAGCAGTCACGTAAATTCACTCCGTAATCCACACGGCAAACGCCTGAACGACCTACCCGTAACGTACGGCTTTATTTTTAAGTCTTTGAGTTGAAAAATGTGGAACTATATTTTGTCCGAGTGCGCGGCGTGATTTCACTTTGCCTGGGGAAAAAGTTGCGCTTCGGTTGTCAATGCTAATTCGGAAAAGTTCCCGGATGGAGCAGTGAAAGAAGAACTCTCCCTTCCTCTGTCGCGTGCACGCGCTCCCTCAGTCATGGAGTCATGCGCGCTCCCGCAGTTCTCTACAAAAACCTCACCAGCAGAACTATAGGCATAAAAATCAAACAATATGGATCAAATTCCATATTTCTGTTACTTGCTTTGATAAGAGAAGATGCGTATTCTTAACTGAACAGAGCTGCTCACACTTACATGTTCTGTTAAACTAAAAAGAGAAAAAGACATGATTGTTAGGAAATTATTACAATTTTTAAAGTTATTTTTTTTACACATTTTAAGAAAGAAATCATTTACCTGTTGAGAGTATGTTGACAGTCTGTGAAGTTGTAAAGCTGAGCTCCAGAAAATCAGTTATGAGGTGGCTTTGACAGTTACAGATTCGTATTTCGTATTCCTATATTCAGATTTAGTGAAAAAAGTTCATTATGGATGATATTGTGTTTTGAGTTTTTTGAGTGTTGAGTTTTAGTGGTAAATTAATGGAAATTAATTTCCCAGTGAAAATTTGTTTCAAATTGTGCAAAATGTGTGTTTTTTTTTTTATCTGTTATTTTATTCTATGGAGACGACGAAAAACAAAGGCATCGAATTGATCGGCATAACCTTTTTCTTAGCCATATACTATTTTCATTTTAAAATAACTAAACCAAAAAAGTTTGAAAACTTCTAGAATTAATAGAAAAAATCTGACATTTTGGTAAGGTACTGTCATGATGAAATACTCATAAATAATCATAGTCACAATGCAAAGTTTATTAGATTCTGCATTAGTATGTATATGTTATTCTAGCAATAAATGATATGTAAATCAAACACTGTGGCTGAATTAAAATGATCTGATTTGATTATGAAGAAGACCAAAGAGAGTGTGTATTATGATTAAGTGTGATCTGTATGAATGATTTGGGGGGTGTATAGACACAACCCCCTCACAGACCCTCACAGACCTCTGTATAACCCCCACATCGCGTAAATGAACAAATCCCTCCAGCTATTAAAATGCAAATATGGGCCTCTGTTCTGCTTTTATTAGTCAGTAGTGCTGCATTACCTCACATTTCCCTTTATCAACAAATATTTCTGTTGCTAACATAATTTGCTACATGAAATCTGGCGTCTAAAGATAAATCTACTGTTTACTTCTATAGTTTGGTTCAGCTGCTCCAATAATGAAGCAAAACTCTGACCATGTATTAATGTTATTACTCATTTACAGCAAAAGTTATAGAATGAGCATGCATACTAATGTGTTTTGCATTTAACAGCTGATCATTTTGATCCTAGTTGGGTTTTACTCCACCCTGTCCTCGTCCCAACCCCCATCCACCCTCCCAGTGGTGCGCCCTCCGCCCCCTTCGATCCTCTAAACACAAGTCACAATGCCATTGGAGCTTTACAGCGTGCTCACGCACTGCTCTGCCCTGCCGTCCAATCAGGAGTTGCGGCTGTGGCATATGCATCCAGACAGAAGGGATGAGAGCCAATCAGCTTTCAGGACAGAAGGAATGTGATGTGGAAGTTAATGTGATGCAGAAAGGGCAGTCCAGTGCATTTACTTACAACTGACTGGAAACCTTCTTCTGCTTGATGTGTGTGCTTATGAAGGAAGTCAAAAAGCATTTTGAACAGAGGATATTTTGAGACTGTCCAGCATTTTAATCATTGTTTTGCTTTCGTTTCAAATGGTTGTGACAAATATTTCATTGGTGTTTGTTTTAATATGGTCGTAAAAGTCAATCATCATGGTCAAAGCACTAATGGCCCATGTGGATCATTAGCAATCTAATTAAAATGCATCTTATGATGTGGTTTTTATAGCAAAGTCCATCTTGAATCTTTTAGAGTTTGATTGAACGGGTTACAGCAACACAGGTGTCAAAAGGGCTACTGACTTTTAAAGGAAATCAATTCCTCTTATTGTGAGATTAAAAGAGAAGTTAAAAAAAATACCCCTGTTTAAAAGCTGAAAGGCGTGCCATGTGATCATAATATGTGGGGACTCATATTTTACATTCACATGTCATAGAATGTCACAGGACAGTGTGAAGACATCATTTGTTGCTCAAACCCTTGTTTATCCTTTTCACTTTTATTATTTATTTGTGTTGCCTTCTATCCTTATGCTTGCAGTTTAACACATAAGAGTTTGTTTTATTATTCATACCACACAGTAAAGAAGTGTCTTTATAGACATTTTATAATATATAGTATCTGGATAAAGACACAAAATTGTTTCTTTATTTTAATCGAACAGCAATATTTGTAATCATGTCTGGTAAATTGAAAAATGGTGTATTAAATTTAACCCTCATTCTTCCATCGGGTTCCCCGGATTTTTTTTTAGGAATTTGGAAAAATTGAGTGTTCATCAGAGGGGTCCAAGACCCTAGGACTTTTGTCACACTTGAACCACCAAAAAAAAAAAAAAAAAAAAAAATAAATTACCATAAATGGATTCGAGGAGTTTTGTGGTTAAATTTAAAAAAATAACAAATCCTTCCCTTGCGGGTCAATTTGACCCCCTTAGAAATGAATGGAATGCGATGAATGCTTCAGTACACATAGAAAAACCTAAAAATGCTACAAATTCTAAATAAAAAATGCTAAAACTTTACAAAAAAAATATTTTATAATGTCTACATATGTAGCTGAATGCATACTGAAAAATAACTGACTTTAGGGCCTAGCGGAACAGCTGATTTGCTCCAAATAATGATATAAGGCCATCTAGTGGCAACAGTCATGAAACATCATGTTATATAAAACATTTTCCACAAGAGGTCGGCAAAGGCACCCAATGTAAAATATGTTGAGCTGAATTAAAAGATTTATGCATGATATTGTGAGTTATTTTGAATTTAAAGGTGGTATCAGTGATTTCAGGCCCAAAAATATTTTTATCACATTCATCTAATCTTTCCTAACGATCCGCTAGCTGCCCGCCCCATAAGCATGCTGTCAAAAAAACGCGTCTCTGTAGGCAGCCTAGGCTCTGAGATCTGCACACAAAAACAAATGGTTTAGCCAAACACTCAAAACCAAAACAAATAGTGTTCCAACCAATCACCGACAGGGGGAGGGTGTTGTGAGGTTTTGTGCTCGTGCACGGCTGCACGCGAAGTCAGAGCTGAAGAAAAAGCTGGCTCAAAACCTCACAACACCCTCCCACTGTCAGTGACTGGTTGGAACACTATTTGTTTTGGTTTTGAGTGTTTGGCTAAACCATTTGTTTTTGTGTGCAGATCTCAGAGCCTAGGCTGCCTACAAAGATGCGCTTTTTTTGATGGCATGCTTATGGGGCGGGCAGCTAGCAGATCGTTAGGAAAGATTAGATGAATGTGATAAAAATATTTTTGGGCCTGAAATCACTGATACCACCTTTAAGTTGAAAGAATTTGAGGAATGTGCTTAAATTACGAAATTACTATTTATTTATTATTTACTGATTAAATATAGTAATTAAAAGATAAATACAATAAAAAAAAATAAAAAATCTCCAAAAAAAAAATCTCCAAAAAAAATGCATTACAAAATAGAAAAAAAATATTATCAAAATGAAATAAAATAAGATTTCTGGACAAAAAAATAAAATAATATATATATATGACCCACGAGGGAAGGATTTGTTACTGGACGCGAGGGAAGGATAAATGAAGCATTTAACAGATTTCTATGTACTAATTAAATTAAACTATACTCTTAGTACACAATAGTTATACAAATGAACTAGATAAATTAATTTATTAATTAATTTCTATTTAAAGGGATAGAAACCGATTGAAAAAAAAAAACATTCCTTATCATGTGGCTCCCTCTAGTGGACAGCATTAATTTTACTGCCTTCATGTTTTGAGAAGTTTGAAGATCTGACAAACACCCTAGGAGGATTTTGAAAAAGTTTTTTTTTTTTTTTTTTTTTTTTTTTACAAATTAGAGTGGTGGATAAAGAAAAAAGAATCATAGATTTTTTAAAATATTGTTCCTGCTTAAAGCAAGCATTTGGAAGAAATACGATTTTTGATTCTTCCACACACGGTTATGGAGTTATAAGCTCAAATGTAAAGTTGCTTATAATAGCACCACTTTGTGGCTGATTTTCACAAAAATTCAGTAAACATATTAATTTTGACAAGATATTCAGATTTTATATTTATTAATATAGCCATATTAGCTTCTAAAATTGGATTGGCTGCTGGTGGCCATGTTTTTTTTTTACATATATTAGAGGATATGTTAGGAAGTCCACTAAAGAAGATTTGTACCAATTTTCCATTCCTTGGGTCATACGATTGTTGAGTTATAGGGCCCTATTTTAAGGATCTAAGCGCATGGTCTAAAGCACATTGCGCAAGTGCACTTAGGGCGTGTCCGAATCCACTTTTGCTAGTTTAACGACGGGAAAAATGGTCAGCGCTCCCGGCGCATGGTCTAAAAGGGTTGTCCCTATTCTCTTAATAAATAATGAGTGTGTTTTGAGCGTAACATGCAATAAACTCATCTCACATTCCCTTTAAAAGCCAGTTGCGCTCGCGCTATGGCGGATTCGCTATTTACATGGTGGAATTTGCAAGCGGAAAGACTGAATGCTTCTCCAGAGAGGAAACGGATCAGCTTAATTTATTTATAATAATTTTTACATTGTAATCCTTTTATTTTTAATTTTTGGCTAGTTTATGTGCTGCTGCGCGTCCCTGTGTACGTAATAAGAAGAGTGTACGTGCGTGTTAGACTTTCTGTAGGCGCACATTACTAACACGCTCGAGAGAGAGAGAGCTGGTCCAGGTTTTTGTTGGTCAATGGCGCAGTCTATTTCAGTTGCCTCAAAATAGCAAAGCATCAACACCTTTGTTTTCAGACCAGCAGCCCATGGGCACACAAATAAGCGCAAATGCATTTGCTATTTAAATAACGTGTCGCAGGACGTGAAAATGATAACTGCGTCGGGCTTAAACTAGAAAAACACTTGCGTTGCGCCTGGCGCTGCATTGCGTATGATAGGGCCCATAATGTTTTTTTTGCTGTTATTGTGGTGGAATTTTACGAAACCTGGTGTGCGCCCTCAGAATGTCCTTTTCTCTTTGCGTGTCAAATTTCGTAATGCTTGGACATTGCATTCATATATAGGTCAACTCATAAAAATGGGTGTTGCATGACCAATTAGTTAGCTTATACATTTGCAATGCTTTGACGAATCGAAATTTTTTTAATAACTTTTTGTCAGCACTGCTAGCTGCTGTGTGCCTATTTTGGTGAAGATCGGACCAACAGCCTAGCAGGAGTTTTTTAAGTAGGTAGCTTTTTAAGAAAATCCAAAATGACGGTAAAATTTTATAGGCGAAAATCGGAGATGTACATTTTGTAGGGTTTAACTCAAGGATTTAGCGGAAATAACAATTTGGTGTGATCCAACATGCAAACTACCTTATTATAGCGCCACCTAATGTCGGACCAGTGTGCACCTGAGTAACGTTGCACGTTTGTGATCCATCCTGCCGAGGTTGTGGTCTCTGCGATTTATGGTTTCTGACAGCTATACACTTTTAGGACAGAAAAATAATGAAGAAGAAGAAAATCAGTACAAACTGCTTGCACCACTAATTAGCATTTTTTTAAAGGGAGTTTATTATTAGGAATTGAGGGTTCGGAAGGACAAATCTCATTCATTTTCTCCATAAAGAAATATATTTAAAAAAAAAAAAATATTTTTTAAGAAAGAACTAACTATTGAAATCATTAGTGTAATTTCAATTTAATACCAGTAGCCTGTGAGATATGGTAATACTGCTTTCAGTTTACCACACTTCTACTACATCCAAATGAACACACATATTATAAGTATAACACACATATACTTAACCACTATATTTTGCAAAGCAGAAGTTATTTTCTGTGAATATATGAGACTTCAGAACCAGTGCATTTATAATAACATATATTTATATACGACATATGCACTTAATCACATTGATCATTACACAAACACTGTATGTAGAAATGTCAAGTACTTGTACAGCTTGATATGGTGTCATTTACAGATGTATTATCATTTTAAATGATTACTGTCCTTGGTAACAAATTGTTCTCATAAACTGGATGCAGCATCTGGGACAAACTTCCAGTAGGCCTATACTCTACTGTCTACTCTAAACAAACCTCCTCTGGAGCTCACAGATCTGTTACCATGACAACAACTCCAAGATCAGAACAGAACAGTCTAACCCTAACACACAAAAGAAAGGGGCCCTGAACACTAACCATAATAACTAACAATGCTTATATATTTATAAATGAAGCATTAGGTCAAACATGTATATTAAATACAAAAAAAAAAAAAAAATCATGATTTTAACAGTAACACACTGTAAAAATTCTACAGTGGAAAACTGTTAATTGGTTAAAAGATTTTTTTTGTACTATATACGGTGAATAACTGTGATAGATCTAACTGTACATTTAATGTAATTTTACAGTAAAATACCAGTTTTTGGAAGTGAAAAAGAACAAGTCATTGTATAATTTACAGTGAAAAAACGTAAATTGACAATCCCACAATTCCTTGCATGACACTTCACATTTGATGTATTTTTGCCGAAATAACTGTTTCTTCATAGTTTTTCTTATTTTTTTCTAATAAGTTATGTACTATACATTAGTGTTTTATGTTACATTTAATGTTGTTAAATTAATGTTTATTGCATTTTTTAAATTTCATGTGTGTCACCATGATGGTATTTAGTGTTTGTGTGAATGACACTGTGCAGCTTCTATATACAATTGCTAATTTTCATGTGTAAAAGCTGTTTGTGATGAGCTTTGATTCATCATGTGACTTTCATCACCTCTGTGATTGGTTGTTGTCAGTGTATTACAATGGTACAAAACAGATATTAGTACTTCAATAGGTCTGTAAATTAACATTATATCAATTAATTAAATTTTACTGTAAATTTAAGTTAAGTCTGTAAAACCTAAAATGTTGCTACCGTATTTTTTACAGTAAATTTCTGGCAACCGCAGCTGCCTTTTTTTTTTACCCTAAATTTAACGGAATTTTTTTTTTTCAGTGTACATTTTGTTTTATATTGACTTTAAGCTCATGGAACGGTAAAACAACAGATGTTACATTAGCTATACGACACATAACACAAATTACATTTCTTTGAGACACGTGAACAGTCATGACATCAGATCTTTGATGTCCTGAAACACACTCTGACTTTAATAAGAGAGTTTCCTGGAATAGATGAGTGTGTGTCACTTGAGCTCGGCTCTTACTGTAAGCATCACGGCTGAGAGAGAGGAGATCTGATCGCACCGTAACCTTCATCAGCACATGCCAGCACTATGGGAATAGTTTTAGAATGAACTCATGTGCCAGTCAGGGAAACATGACAAACATGCAATACCTTAAATACATCAATATTCTAAGTACTGTATTTCCACCACACGTATTTTAGGCAATAATGAGTATAGTTTTCTTTTACAGAAAAACATTGCAATCATAAGTGCTAATCTAACTTGTAAACAAATCAATTGTCAACTTGTCAACAAATCAATTAGGGCAAATTTTGTTACCTATAGTCAATATTCCTGAGACAGGCTGGTTTTATGAATATTCAAATGTGATGATGCAGTGGTTTGGTGCACATGTGGGCTCTACAGGTTTGAGTCTAAAGCTGTGCCTTGCTCTTTTATTCATATTCTGTTCTCTTTATAACATTCTTGTCAATGTAAAGTGGGAAATGTTGTTTTTTATTTCAAGATTATATTAAGTAATGCTGAACTGCTGGAATTCCAGATCGGTGGTTTGAGTTGCCAACGCACTTTATATGAACAAATTAAGACACGCTTCGTCAGCTGTAAATACTGAATTCGACTTGGCAGGCAGATGTATTTGAATGCATATCATCACAGTTTTTGACATTTATGGTTCATCTCTCCTTGCAGAGGCAGAAACAGAGAATCAAAACATCAGAAAAGATCTATGTGTTATGCTAACATTGCATATGCTATATAACCGCTCAAAAGTTTGGGAACATTACTATTTTTAATGTTTTTGTGTAATGTAAGTCTCTTATGCTCATCAAGCCTGCAGTTATTTGATCAGAAATAACTTAAATATTGTGAAATATTATTACAATTTTTTTTAAATAGTTGAATAATTTAAATAGTTTAAATAATATTCAAAATAGAAATCTATTCTAACAATATAAATCTTTACTATCACTTAATAAAAGTATTATTTTCTTTCAAAAAAAAAAGAAAGAAAAAACATACTGACCCCAAACATTTGAACGGTATTATATTGTTACACAAGATTTCTATTTTAAATCAATGCTGTTCTTTTTAACTTTTTATTCACCAAAGAACCTGGAAAAAAATATATAACAGGTTATTAAAAAATATATCAAGCAGCACAGCAGTTTTCAACATTGATAAATCAGCATGAATGATTTCTGCTGGATCATGTGACAGTGAAGACTGGAAATTAAAAATAGTTAAAATTAAATAATAGTTACTATTAAAAATAGTAATGTATCTACAATTCACTTAATCAATAACTTTACATCATGTTCTTGTTTATTATTTGAAAAAGAAGTATTTGCACTAGTCAGTAAACACTAATATTTAATAGGTGTAAATATACAATTGTGTACTTTGAGTCCTGTTTAGTTTTAATATCCATCACAATCGCTTACAGATTTCACATACAGGCAAGTGTTCTTGCTATTTTAATGTAATGGTTGTTTTGGATGACAACTTTCATTTAAATGATTAAAAAGATTGTACCGCAGTGGCTTTATGGTGCTGAAATATGGTTGAAGACATGCAGATAATGCCAGAGAGATGGTTCCATAAAGAGAAACCAATTAAATTTCCTCTTAATTTGTCAATTCACTCCTATAATTACAGCATGTTAACTAAATCTGCATAATTAGACTTTCACTGATCTGTGGTGCCTGATTGACATTTAAATATGTCATCTGAACAAATTAGCAATTAGAGACGCATACCGCAAAAAAGAAAAGATAATCAGCCCACATGACTTCATTAAGAGACTAGTGAGGAGAACCCAAGACCGCTTTGAGTCACATATAGGTAGAAAGTCAGATTTTTTCTAGTTAGAACACCTCTACAGATTGCCTGCTATTATTAAACTGTTAAAAGGGTCTAAGTGAGCGGATATTGACTGGAATAAGCTGCAATATGGACTCAACCATATTCTAATAGTCAAAGGTCTATACATGAGCATATTGGAAATTTATTCCCATCAGATTTACAAACATTTTCGTCTTTCTGTTGATGGAACTGGCAAAAGTGATCAAGAGTGTTCCACTGTTCTGCTACTTATAACTCTTTATTCTTAAATACAAACATTCTATTTAGATTTTTTTTTAATGGTTTGACAGTTTGATGTCTTAAATGATTCTTTTTAGTTATTATTATTAAACAATCTAACAATCTGGAGCTCTAAAGAACAGGGGGGTTTCGAACTTTTTAATGCCAAGGTCATTTGGATGCCAATATATGGATTCCATTGTGAGGAATATAAAAGGCAACTATTCATTTTCAGTAAAGGACTCATTGTGTGAGAAAAATACTGTGATGTGTGTTTTCCCTCAAAAAATAAATAATGGGCTTGTATATTGTTATTGTTCTAATAGCAAAGCAAATTATTGAAATATGGTCTTGTATTATGTTGACAGATTTTACAGCATCTATTCCCAACACATTTTCAATTAAATTAAAGTGATTTTTTCCCCGTTTTTTTTGCCCGTTTCTTCTCTCCAATAAATATGATTTACAAGTCAAGTCAAGTCATCCTCATTTATATAGCGCTTTTAATAATGTAGATTGTTTCAAAGCAGCTTTACAGAGACAAACGTATAATTTAAGGTAATAGAGATTGTTTTGGCTTTATAGTGGTAAAGTTATTTTCCAGCTAAAGTTAGTTTTGATTGACTCGCTTTTGTCGCAACAATCATTTGTTATTAAATTAGGGGCCGCTAAGACGACACCATTCTCTCTAGACTTTAAACGTGAACCTGTGATAAACGTTGATGGCGTTCACATGCGCATTAAGAATTGGTTCTATAGTTATGTGCGTTTGAATATACTGTAGGCCTATGTGCGCAGGTTTGGAATTCCCTACAGACCAAGCCTTAAACAAAGTACTGGTCTTTCCTTATAAATTTTGATACAGAATTTTATTTTATTTTGTCACTTAGGTACGCGAAACAAATTTTCCCAACAACGCTTTATCTGTAGAGTGGTAAAGGGATCCTCCATAGGGAGAGACTAGTTGGCACTTCAGCACTGCGTTGACATCGGGACCAGGCGAAGGTCCTTCATCAGATCTGGATACAGCCTGGATCCGACAGGCTGCTGGAAAACCTCGGGATAAACAAAGACACTAAAATTAACGTAGATGCCATTCTTCTTATGATGTAACGAGTACATCAGGATTTATGGGAATTGTTCCCGGTTCCGGCTGACCTAATCTATGCAGCCTAATATGGAATTATAGAAGTCTATAATGTGTTATGTGAATGCTAGGTCAAAGAGATGTGTTTTTAGTCTAGCTTTGAACTGACAGAGTGTGTCTGCTTCCCGGAAAATGGTAAGAAGACTGTTCCAAAGTTTTGGTGCTAAATAGGAGAAGGATCTACCGCCAGCAGTCGATTTTGATATTCTAGGTATTATCAACTGGCGGGAATTTTGAGATCGCAATAGACGTGAAGGATTATAATTCGTTAAGAACTCGCTCAAGTACTGTGGAGCTAAATCATTTAGTCCTTTGTAAGTAATCAGCAATTTAAAAATTTATGCGATGTTTAATAGGGAGCCAATGCAGTGTTGACAGAACCGGGCTAATATGGTCATACTTCCTGGTTCTGGTAAGAACTCGAGCTGCTGCGTTTTGGACCAGCTGTAATTTGTTTATTAAGCGTGCAGGGCAACCACCCAGTAGAGCATTACAATAATCTAGCCTTGAGGTCATGAACGCATGAACTAATTGTTCCGCATTTGTCATTGAGAGCATATGGCGTAATTTAGATATATTTTTAAGATGGAAAAATGCGGTTTTACAGATACTAGACACGTGACTTTCAAATGAAAGATTGGTATCAAAGAGCACACCCAGGTTCCTAACCGACGACGAAGACTTAACAGAGCAGCCATCAAGTGTTAGACAGTATTCTAGGTTATTATGTGAGGAAGTTTTTTGTCCAATAATTAGAATTTCAGTTTTTTTCAGAATTAAGTAGTAGGAAATTACTAGTCATCCAGTTTTTTATATCAGCTATGCATTCTGTTAATTTTGTGAATTGGTAAGTTTCGTCGGGGCGTGAAGAAATATAGAGCTAAGTATCATCAGCATAACAGTGAAAACTAATGCCATGCTTCCTAATGGTAGCATACAGAGTGAACAGCAACGGTCCTAGTACTGAGCCTTGTGGTACGCCATACTGCTACAAACTGATAACGGTCAGATAAGTATGATTTAAACCATGCTAGTGCAATTCCACTAATGCCGACATAATTTTCGAGTCTATTTAAAAGAATGTTATGGTCGATAGTGTCAAATGCTGCACTTAGATCGAGTAACACTAATAACGAGATACAACCACAATCGGATGATAGGAGCAAATCATTTGTGCATAGTTATAATTTTCTCCCTGATATTATCAGTCTTGTTAGTAAAGAAGTTCATAAAAGTCATTACTGCTCTGCTGCTTGGAAACTTCTGGGGTTGAAGATTTATTTTTCGTTAGTTTAGCCACAATTTCAAATAAATACCTAGGGTTTTGTTTATTTTCTTCTAATAGGTTTGAAAAATAAGCAGATCTAGCAGCTTTTAAGGCCTTTCTGTATGCAATCGAACTGTCTTTCCATGAAATGTGAAATACCTCTAGTTTTGATTTCTTCCAGTTGCGCTCCATTTTTCTGGCTGCCCTCTTAAGGGCCTGAGTGTGCTCGTTGTACCACGGCGTTGGACTATTTTCTTTGATCTTCTTTAAGCGCAAAGGAGCAACTGTGTCTAAAGTGCTGGAAAAGAGAGAGTTAAGAGTTTCTGTCGCAATATCTAGTTCTTCTAAAATCTAGTTCTTCTAAGAATTTACAGAGCATAGTACCATTAAAACTCCCAGAAAACAAACCAAAGTGTGACTATGATGAGGAGAAACTCCACTGATGGTTAACACAAATCATTCTTGAACCACGCTAGATTGGGTCACAAAAATATTAAATTATTTGTATATATATAATTTTTTATCTGCATATATATTTCTATGTACATGTAGTATGCAAACGTTTTAATTTAAATTATTTGAATGTATTATAAAGTTTGCACTGAACAGCTCAGCTGTATTTTCTGAATTCTGGGTGACAGTTGAGAGAGTTACCGTGGTGACTAAAGCACATCCTCAGACAACAAAGAGGACTGTTTACAGTTTTTGCCCGTTGCTTGAACACTATAGACCCATGCTTAGACTAAAGTAACACAACTTGAAGCTTTTGTTACCATACCTCAAACACATGTACCCATACCTTAAACAAAAGCGCTGCTTTGCACTCTAGTTGCAATTCTGCAACACACTTTCTCCTTTATGCAACACACTTGGTCCTGCATACTACACTCTATTTCATACATAAGACACTTAGTTCAAAAATGAAATCTCAGGGTGCCATTTGGAAAACACATGTATCCAAAATACAAAACACATCGGGTAATTGCAACCACTCAAATACACACATGAAGACACTTACTTGCAAAACTGAACACCAATCAGCCAGCAACAAAAAGCCCTCAGTTTAGCCATTTCAAGAACTTTGCAAGCATGGATGGAGGGAGAGCAAGAGGAAGAGGAAGAGGAGGACGAGGAGGATGAGGAGGACGAAGAGGACAAGGTCAAGGTCGAAGAGGCCATGCACGGACCCCTATTTCTGATGATATAAGAGCAACTTTGGTGGACCATGTCATCAACCATGGCCTGACTATGAGGGAAGCTGGGCAGAGAGTCCACCCACATCTAAGCCGCTTCACAGTGGCATCTGTAAGAACATTCTGACTAGAAAACAGGTATGTCTTCACCTCTCTACCTTCTACTCTACTCAGATGGTATTTACAGCACTGTACTACAGTATATCACATTACCACATCATGTAAAACAACAGGGTATTGCAGGGTGCTAATGCTCCTTTTGCAGCCAAAGTGGTAGTTTTTGTGAAACATACCATGATTACTTATATTGAGATGTTTCAGTACAGTGGATGATACAGTATACAGTAAAGTACTGTAAGAAAAAGAAGCAAACCGATGACAATTTGTGGTTGTATTTCTCTAGAATGACTAGAAAACCTCCTGGGGGAGGACGCCAACGCCTGTTCACACAACAGCGGGAACTTGCCGTTGTGGACCTGGTGAGGGCAGACAATGCCATCCGTCTCCACCAGCTACAACAGAAAATACTTGCAGACAGGCAAGTGTTCAACAACATAAACCATGTGAGCATCACTACCATCAGACGCATCTTGGGAAAACACAACATCACCATGAAGCAGCTCTACAGGTTCCCATTTGAGAGGAACCGTGTCAGGGTCAAAGGACTTCGAGCTGAATATGTACGGGTAAGTGTAACTGTCCTTTACATTTACAATACAGTATTGGTGAAATCCAGTAGCAGCTGAATATGTACCATATCAGTACCACATAGGTCCATTCGGAGAGCTACATGGGTACCTGTGTGATGGGGTGAGGGTTCTGTATGTGTACTGTAGTACAGTAATATGTTTTTTTTTTTTTTTTTGTTACAGAGAATCTTGGCCATGGATGGAGCTGCACAGCCTCATGAATTCATTGTCATTGATGAAGCTGAATTCGACCTGGGCAAAACAAGACGACGGGGTCGTAATGTAATTGGCCAAAGGGCAATTGTGGACAATTTTTTATTTTGCACAATTTTTGGTTGTTTGAAAATGTGCCTCCTGAAAATATGCCTTCTGAATTAACAGTGAAAATCAAAGACTGCAGTGTTTTATATAAAGTAGACTAGTGTATTCCCCCTGATCTGAAAGTGTATGCATATGATGCAAGTATGTGTCATTTTGTCATCAGAGTTAAATTTTGGCAAATGAATGTTAGGATTTGATAGCAGAGTTTAGGTTTTGATAGTAGAGTTTCAATGTGACACAGATGTGAATGGTATATTTCCCAGTGTTGTGTCATGTTTACTTGTGTGTAGAGTTTTGGCACAATGAGCGAAATTTTTCAAAATGTGTTCAAGCAACGGGCAAAAACTGTAAGCAACCAATTAATAACTCTTGTCTCTCTCTCTCATTTACTGCTAACTTAAGGTTAGTTAAAATCATCAAATTTCATATCAAACTGAAATTTTGATAACATCAAAGCTGCTGGTAAGTTTTTCACTGCTTCCTGTCCTGCTGACTCCCCGGGACCTGGAACAGTTTGTACAATACAAGGAAAAATATTTATAAAGATAAAGACTTATATAAGAAATATTTTATTGACAAAATTAAACAAATGGGGTTATGTCTTACTGTTATAAATAGGGTTGTCAATAAAATAAAATAATAGCAATAAAATGTTATATCATACATATGATATAAAGCAATGTGTTAAATATTTAATGAATATCTTTAGTTAACATGTTAACTTTGACAGCCCAAAAAAATGCATTTTGTAAAACATTTTTTTTGCAGAAACTTAAGCACCTCCTGGTGTCTGAAACCCTTTCTTAGAAGAACTAATAGAGAACCAATTGAGAACCTAAAATCAAGACTGTAGTCAGTCTCCAAAGAACCATATTAGCAACTCAAGAACCCTGGGGGGAAAGGTTCTTGATAAGAAGAATGTACTAACTTGTTAATAAAACCCCTTGTCTGCTCATTTGCATCTGGGTCCTATCTCTTGCAGAACTGTGACAAAACGAACCGGCCAACACAGGACCCAGCAATGAGCATCCGTGTAGTTCCCCCTATAACTGCCCAAGAGAGACTGGCACTCCAGCGTGGATGTTATCGCTTCGCCAGCAGGGCCTGGATGTGCAGCCTTTTGCCCTGTTCTTCTGGACTATGGCTAAAAGGCCTTGGGTACGATGATGCGTCCCTCATGGTTGCTTTTAACCTCTGCCTGGATTACCCCTTGCCACAGTGGGAGATGAAGCAACTGGGAATTTTGGATTTTTGGAACACCCACTATCTGCATCACCGCTAGGACTGGCAGATACTGACACCACCAGAGTCAGCTTGCAGTGACCATACTGCCATCCCTCTTTCGTCGAGTCAAACTCAAGATCTTTCTCTGACTCCAACTTTAAAGCGTAGACTGAAAAGGAGGAGGGCAGCCCAGACCACTGTCTCTGAGTCCACGGAGTCAGTTGCAGTCATAGTAAATGCAATCCCTGCAGAAGATTCCAAGTCCTTTCCAGTTCCAGTCTCAGAGTCCTAGTCACTCCCGAGTCTGTCAAGTCTAGTCACCCCAGGGCCATCCATGACAGTTCCAGCCACGCCAGATCCAGTCAAGTCTGTTCTAGTCAGTCGAGTCCGCTCCTGCCAGTCCTGAGCCAGTCGAGCCCGCTCCTGCCAGTCCTGAGCCAGTCGAGCCTGCTCCTGCCAGTCCTGAGCCAGTCGAGCACAAATTGTCATGCCCTCAGAAGCAGAGGAAAAGGAGGCCCCATTTTGGCAAGTCAAATACCCTTCTTTTAGAGGCCCCTAGCCCATTGGCCCAGGAGGGCCCAGGTTCAGAGATTCCCAAGTCATTGGTCCAGGAGGAAGTTATGAGGTTCCTAAACCATTGACCCAGGATGGTCTGAGCCAAGAGGCACCTAGCTTAGTGGTCAAGGAGGACCTGATTCAGATGGTCCAGACTCCAGCTGTCCCAGAGCCCGCTGCGGAGGAAGCTGTCCCAGAGCTTTTGTTCTTGTGCTTTATAATCTAGTTTGAGTTCTCTTTTGTTTTAGAATTTTATTTTTAGTTATTTTCTTCAGTTCTTATTTTTCCTGTCAAGTGGAAGTCTTGGTTTTCTTTTGCAAATCCAGTTTTTTATTTCTGGGATCTTATTTTTATTTATTTATTTATTTTATTTATTTATGAGTCGTCTGCCCAGCCCTACTGTTTGAACTGTGGTTCACGCTTCAAGTTTTCAGCCTTGTTAATAAAAAACCCTTTTCTGCTCATTTGCATCTGGATCCTATCTCTTGCAGAATTGTGACAAGAATACAAAAATAGGATGCAGGAGAAAAAAGTTTAACACTTACTTTACCAATAAAAACAAAAAGATCTAGTATTTTTTGTATCTAGATCTAGTAAGTACATGGTCAATAAAGTGAGATTAAATGCATAAAAAATTATGTTTTATTTAACATATTTAGTTATTGGAGGTTTGCATAGTATTCTGATTCTGAATTTCACTGATTTTATTCATTGTGAGGAATACTGAATTTTTTTTGTGGAAGTGAGATGAGTAAATGCACGCTATGGACCATCAATTTTACTTGATGCACGCTCACATTTAGTCTAGAACTACAATAACCATCATATTTACACACAACGCCTCTGCACTTCAATTTGTCTCAACATGGGCACAAGAGAGCTGTCAGTCAATAAATGGGAAAATAAAGAAACTTGCGTTACTTATTTAAAAAAGTAACTCGGATATTTTGTTGTACATTTTAAAAGTAATGCGTTACTTTACTAGTTACTTGAAAAAGTAATCGGATTACGTAACTCAAGTTACTTGTAATGAGTTACCCCCAAAACTGCTAACTTACTCTAGTACTCAATTGAAATACAGTATTGTATTGTATTGCTTGTACAATAAATATATATATATATATATATATATATATATATATATATATATATATATATATATATATATATATATATATATATATATATATATATATATATATATATATATATATATATATATATATATTCAAAAAGGATTATTCAATTTGATGGAATTTTACTATTAATTAAATTGCGTAAACTTTAAAAAAGGCTTAAAATTGTTGCTTTGGATGAAAGCATCTGACAAATGAATAAACCTAAATGTGTTTGGCTATAATGACAGAAACTGTCAAGACATTCAAAGTTTTGTCAGTGCTTCACAATATAAAGTCAACCTTGAGTCAAAGGGTTTGTTAACACTATAAACATTCCTGTAGCTCAAAGCATGTTGCAATACCAAGGTCACAGGCTCAATTCCAAGGAAATGCAAGAACTGATAAAATTATCACCTTGAATGCAAGGTAATTTACTTTGATAAAAGTGTCTGCCAAAGGCATAAATATAGGCTAAATTTGACAAACGCCTGAAAGGCCTTCTACGTTGTTTAATGAATTTTTCACTTTTAGTCATTTGAAATGATTGTAAACATGGCACAGTCAGTCTCGTATGATGGCTACAGTCACCTCGGCTTTATCCCATCCATCTGGTGAGGGCTCTCCTGTGGCCACCAGGACCTCTGGCATAGCCCATATCCTGCTTTCTGAAACACCTGCTTCTGAGTTGGCACAGAAGTGTGGGATCCTGAGAGATTGGAACACAGCCATCTGTTTCTCCATGCCACCGTGACCAGAAGTGCCTGTAATCTGCCTACAGAAGGAAACAAGGCTGAATAATATCCACACACACACACACACACACACACACACACAGGTTGACCCATGCTGTATCACTACAAAGCCATCTCACACATAGATCAACTACAGATGTTTGCTCAAGATATACATCATCATGTAGAAAGTAGAAAGTATACCCAAATGCTTATATCCAGCAGTAGAAACCTTTCCATAGCCAGACTATTAAAATGAGTTTACTTGTAAAGACTAAATCGTGTGAGAATGAAATACATTGAGAATTTGATTATAAAATAATTATTTAGAGGAAATAAATTCAGTTTTATAACAGCAATAAGGTTGTGCTACTGTGAATAATGTATGCTATCCCTTACAGCACCTTTGAATATTTACATAATTTATTACTTAAATCTAACGTTGAAACAAAATAATTTACGCTATATTACAGTTTTTTTCAAATGCTTACACACAAAATCCTTACTTGTCACACAATTTCTGAAACCTGACACTCAAACACCAGAACCACACACCAAATCTGCAAACCCATACACTAATTCTCAGCCTTTGCCTCAGTTTTCAATTTCATAAAACACTTTTTGCAAACCACAACACACATTTCTCTATTTCTCACACAAATCTAACAGGACATATCTTGATTTTACTTTTTCAAACACAACCTATCAAAATGCCACAGTAATTCATCAATACCTCACACAAACTCCTCACATGTGCAAACACTCACTGCTTTACTTAACACCAACCAATCATGGCTTTAGAATAGGCCTATAAATAGGCCAAAGGTCAAGTTATAGGTTTTTCAGACTGTAATACTGTATTCAGAACCACAAATGCTTACAGTAAAAAATAAATAAATAAAACACACACACACACACACACACACACACACACACACACACACACACACACACACACACGCACACATATATATATATGACTTCATTTCCCACAGACTCCTGCGGCAGTTACTGCTCTTCGCACATGCGCAGTGTGAGGCGCGGGCGCCGCTTCTCTTTGCACATGCGCAGAACACTTCTCTGTGTGCACATGCGGAGTGTGAAATGCGTTTGTAAGATGGCGGTGTGAGCGCGCGGCCTGCTTCTGTATGCGCGAGATTGAGATTCCCGCGGTCATCATTCAAGCACAAGCAGTCGAAACTGTGTGTGTGGGGCGAACGGTTGGCGGGAAATTGTGTGAGGTATGTATATAACTTTATTAAATAGTGGTTTGTTTCACACTGATCCGTGATTCGTCGTATTGATCTTTATTTAAGAGCCGGCCCGTCATTAGCACGTTTAAACCATCGTATTCACACAAACGCACCATATAAACAGATAATCTCGCTGCTAATATAGTATTATGCGATTTGAGTCCGAAATTAATCGATTAAAATCATGTTTGAGCTATTTAATATTCATCTGCCGGTAGTTGCTCAATCTGTCACGTCATTCAAATGAAATGCGCTTCAAAGTCGTAATTAATGACTCATGTTGTTAAAATCTTTGGGAATTTCAGCATTATTTCATTTGTATATATATTATAATGTGATTTTGAATGTTGTCTCTTCTTTAGTGAGTCAAATGTGATTGTTTGGTTGACAGATACAATTTACCTAAATAGGACTCCTTCCTGGTCATGAACTCGAGACCTCAACCGAACCTTGACCTCAACTGATCCACACCGTAGACCTAAACTAACCCTACACCTATTGTGTACTTAAGATCAGAGGATTAAATCAGATGTCTACTAGGATCAGTTGATATTTTAATGTTGATCCAAAATCTCCTGCTGGTGTTACTTGCGTCACAAGCTTCCTTTCCTTTGTAATCTAATCTGGCATTTCTCCATTTAGTTCCAGTTCTAAAGGAAGTTTCAATAATCCCAACTCTGTTTCGTTTGATTTGTCTCTATCGTATTGCCTGACTAAACGTCTGCCATGTATTTTATTTTACAGCTGAGCTGTGATGGCCAAGAGGATTGCAGAGAAAGAGTTGACGGACAGGAACTGGGACCAGGAAGATGAAGGAGAGGAGGTGTGCCACCTTTCAGTATCTACACACTTTCACTGTGAAACGTCTTTACATTCCCAGTGGAAATGCTTTTATCCATAGTGTCTAAAAAGACACTTAACCACTAGCCTATATCCGCTCTGTATCCATCTGCAATCCCAAAACTACTCTGATTTAATTTTACTTGTACATCCTTATGAGAGAGATTTTTACTTTTTAAGATTAAAGAGAGAATAAACTGTTTAAGCGGTAAGTGCTTCAGCCAAAAATACGTGAACGTTTGAATATATTGTCTTTTGTCTTCAGGCAGGAATGTTTTCAGTTGCAACTGAAGATGTGATGAAGAATCGCTCCATCAAGAAAGCCAAGCGTCGTAACGTCGGAGCAGAGGTAACACTCCTCCTGTGTCCTGGCAGGCATCCGGTCATGTGTTTTGAAGGGTGATTTATAGATGAGTTTTGTTGTTTTGTAACAGGGAGAGAGTGGAGGGGCTTTCAAAGCTTTTAAGGGCTTCTCTCTGACATCGGCCGCAGGGACAGCGTCATTCTCTGGCTTTGGTAATGGCGCTGGTTTCAAACCTATGTCCAGCTTGACCAATGGCAGTGTGGCATCAGTGGCTCCATCTTTTGCCAGTTTTAACGTTCCCTCGTTTGCTAAAACTAACAGTGGTAAGTGGGGTTTTTTTTTTTCATTCATGAAAAAAGTTAATTGTAGATGTAATCTAAACAATGATTAAGGTTTATATAGAAATCTTATACAAGTTGTTTAGATGTGTAAATATAACATATTATATACAAGAAGTTAAATATAAAATTAAAAGAGGGTTTTTTTAATGTATTGTGCAGCTTTTTAATGGGGTAACTATCTATGGCCCCATTTACACTGCATGGTTCAAGTGACCCAATTCCAATTTTTTCCTCTCATGTGGCACAGATCGGATATGACCGGTGAACGTGTAAGCAGGAAAAAAACGCATGGATTCCGATTTTCTCAGATCGGATTCAGGCCTCATTCATATGTGGTAATAAATCGGATATGAATCGGATACGTGCATTTGCGTCTGCCATGTAAGCAGACAAATCGGATATTCCCCAGTAAATGTGAGTCATACGTCATTAAAAAAGACACCAACTGCGATCACATGACTTATTAATGCAGCGATGGAGGACGAAGTCTCAACATAGTGGAGTATTTTTTTCTCCGCCTTACGAGAGCAATGTTTTGCTGACCTTTGAAAATAGTGCGGAAAGCAAAACACTGGATAATTAGAGATGCGCGGATGAGCTCCAACATCACCCGAATCCGCAGCCAAAAACAAATCATCCACCCGCACCAATATTTTTGTCTGATTTAAGTATCGTACCCGATGGTCAAATTATGTATTCGTGTTATGCGTGAGGATAAATGGATGATCATCGCTTTCAACAGCGGACTCGAAGCGACGGTTGATGCGTGCATCTCTAATGGTAACATAATACACTGATGAATGAGCGCTGCTTTTAAATGAACATTTATTTAAAATAAAATTTATTTGACAATTTCATTTTCTTAATGGCAAACAGACTTTACTCCCTTGAAACTTAAACTGGAATGGAACATAGGCTACTCATATTTTAGAGAATGTAGTTAATATTTTCGTTAATAATGATTTATCATATCCACCCGCGACCCACCTGAAATTAATCAGAATGTTATTTTTATTAGCCTATTAACCCGCACGATCCGCGGATTATCCACAGAGCCCCCGCGGATATGACCGCGATCCACGCATCACTATAATAATTTTGTCTGCTGCTGCGTCCATTGCATATCGAGCTGTTTTACTTCATTTTCCAGGTCAGAACGTCTACATTTGGTTGTTTTGGCAGTGTATAGTGTAAATGCAAATATCGGATGTGGGTCACTTTTAAAATATGATGTAAGCGGGTCGTCAAAAAAATCGGATATAGTCGGCAAATCGGAATTGGGCATCAAGACCTGCAGTGTAAATGCAGCCTATGATAGATATGACAGAACAAGATAGGCTTTTAATAATCTTTTACCGCGCAAACTGCTTATGTGTGCATAATGTCAATTCATGTCCTCTCACACCAGTGTTGTGATCTAACAAACACCCGGTAGTGATTACCACATCATTTAGGCTGTTCACACTGCGAGCCTTAGTGCTCAATTCCGATTCATTTCTCAGATCCGATTTTTGTATAGCTGTTCACATTGTTGTTTTAAACATGGCCAATATCAGATTCCAGTGCGAACAGATCATGGTACTGAACTGACCCTCATGCGCAAAAGAATGGTAAAAAGACGTCACACAGCAGGCTGCCATATGGAAGAAAACACGTAGGACATTAAATTATTGTGTGATCTGCCGCAGAATCCAGGGAATTAATGCACATGCAATATTAAAAACAAAGATGAGAATGTGAAAAGAGAGTTTTTAAATATTTATGATACGAGCCCCTCGTATCTTGTATCTTTTGTTCTGACACATCACTATCCTTCACTGATTACCTTTCGCAACTGTCTTGATAACTGCAGGTATGCAAAATCTCTATGACTGTTCAGACTGAGGTCGCAATATGTAACTGTACTCTGAACGTAGCCTTAGAAACATCAATAAACTCCATCAAGAGTCATTTTATGCAAATCCACAATATAAAGATCTTTGTAAACCGATCGAGTATGGGAATATTGAATCTCGGAGAGTTTTCCCATGCTGACTGTCATAACCGAAGTATGACTGACAGCCGCAGAGCAGAGAGAGTTTCAGTGAAACTTAAATTAAACGATGTAAATAATCATCTGTCCTTTGATACAGATGTCTCGATTCCGATTCGCAAGATCTCCATTTTCACTTCATCAATTTTACTGGCCCCACCACAAAAAAAGTAGTAAAATAGTTATTGTTTTTGACCCATGTAACCTTGTATTGTAATAAGGTTATGATACCAAAATGTTAGATACCATTGAAATAAAACAAAATGTTAGATTTAAGTGCTTTTCAGGATCTTCAAGTAGTTCTAACAGTAGTTTTCAGGTACAGAAATTGAATAATCAAATATTAAATAGATTTGAATAGTAGCGGTCGAACAATATCACGCCAAGGCCTATATTTGGCGTTTTTTTAATATCTCAGCCGATACATTTTTCTGATTGGCTGGTGTTAGAAGCGGGACTTTTATTTTTGATGGCACACCTGACTTTTATTTTGAGGAGCGGCCCTGAGAACGGTAGTGTCTGAACACAGCGCTCGCATTCTTCTTCATTAGTTTATGGTCTCTGTTAACAACAGTCATATCTCATACATTATTAGACAGAACTTGTTAAACAAAGCAAGTAAACGTTATGCGAAAAAGTATAGCGTTTGCTTTTATTTTATTATTATTAATAGGAACTCAGTACTTTCTGATTTCAAGTCAACATTCAGCAAATTAAGGATGGGCATTTTTCTCAAATATTGCATTCGAATATTCGGGCTCATAAAAATCGAATATTCATTTATTGAAATGACGTTTAACGAGAAAGATGTTACTTTTTTAAGTAGAAATTGTTTTTGAAGTTAAGTTAAAATTTGTCACCATTTCTGAACAAGCTTACGATTAGGCAATATACACAAGCTTGCTATATATATCTTAAGGTTTTCTTTTAGTTGAAAACATTAAACAATGTGTAAACTAGTAGTCGACCAATATTGTTTTTTTTGATGGCCGATGCCGATATCTTAGAGAGCAGTTACAATTACAATCAAATGATTATAAATTACAATTTTAATCACAATTGCAATTGATTACAATTACAATCAAATGACCAGTTACAATCAAATGATTATTGATTTTTTTTTTTTTTTTGTTATTTAGACGTACAGCACATATGCTGTGCTATTATTTGTCATGAAGCGAAAGAGTCGTGCGCTGACAGTACTGCTCATTCCACCTTCATAAATAATCCAGTTGTTTGTGGCTCACTATGGATATTCATTGTCTATTTTGGGCAGATCTCCACAGCTTTTGTATTTGTGCTTTATTCAGTTGGCAATCACAGAGACTGTTTACCCCATCAACCACAAACTGGTATTTTTGTGTTGTGGCACCAACCAAGTCTGACATGATCCCCAGCAGTGAACACTTTTAATAATGAGAATTAGCTTTCATTACACTCATGAGTTTGAACTGTCACACAACCAATGAGATTCATTAGTGCACCACAAGTTTTGACAAGACATTTTTACGTTATTAATTGCCTAGTTATGCATATTTGTTCTCTAAATTGTTTCTGACTGATAGGACATGTATTTCTATGTCAAAACAATTAAGTCATCAAAAAAGATTTAAATGTCATCCAAAATGTTTTCAGGTAACTTTATAAATGAATATTGCCATCAGAATTTTAATCTTTTGATTTTATATTGATGTTTGAAGGGGTAAATTATAAAGTATAATAAGTCGGGCATTGAAACAAAATTCAACATTCTGGTTCTGATTCAATATGTAATACATGGGTTGGCAATATATAATTGATGTTAACTCAGACCAGAGTAGTAATAATATTTAATGTAATATGGTTTTGTTCAATTGTTCTATCACCAAAAAACAACATAAGGTGAAGTGTTTAGATTTCCCAAAGCTTTATGTATATTCTCAATCTACTTTTGAGATTTTATTCCTATCTTGATCTAATGCCATTTTTTAAAATGTATTTCTTAAACATTTTGATACCTGGCTAGTAGAGGTTTAACGGTATTCAAACTGAACTGGAAATACTCATGGCGTATCGAACGCGCCCAGCTCTAGCCCATTGTTGAGGTTTACCGTATGTCACAAAACTAGTTTTTCTTCCTTGACATTTGATGAAATCGTAATTAGGGGTGTAACGGTACACGTATTAGTCTCGTGAATTTTCATGTCTTGTGTACAAGGCGAATACAGCGTTGTAGCCTAACACCATTAACTAACAAGACAGCTTATTGCAATTATTGGTACTTTCAACAAGAAACAAAGTGCTATTTTTTTTAATTATGTCCATTTTATCACGTAATTCAAACAATAGGCTAAATGCTGTTTAGACTCTTTAATGTGGCGTGGCTGATCACTATATAGGTGTCTATATAGGTAAAAGCAGCGCAGCATGGGTGATCACGATCATCTCTTCCTAATAAACGTGAATGAACATCTGAAGGTATGTTCAAAGATACAGTACAACTTACTGAAACATATCATATCTCATGTAATCGCTCAGTGTTTTAACTGCGGAAAGACAGCAGTAAAACAGCTTTAAAACAATATCCCATGTAGCATTACATTTACCTCAGGAAGACCATTCAATGTCCACAGCTTGTTAGTCAGCTAGAGAAATTAACTCTTCATTAAATTTATGCTCTATATTAGCCTATATATATTAATTTTATTTTACTTAACCTGTTAGTGATTTCTTGATTATTTAATGTCTGTTTAAAATATCTGTCATGAAATGACTTTCAACAACGAATTGGAGTAAAAACATAATTAAATGTAGAAGTTAATGCAAAAACTGCCTTATGTGCAGTTTACATGTTTGCACACAGTTTGTTATTTGAGTGTTCCAACTTAATTTAGCCAAATAGTCTGGGCTCTGTTGTTAACCTTTAATATTATAATAGCTAATGTGCAAGTAAGGGCTCCCTATAGACCATTTTGCAAGATGTAAACAACACTGGTCCAGAAACACTTCCTGTTTCAGTTTGTAACTGGTTTCTTTATTTCACATGTAAAGAAAACATCTTAAAGATGTTTGTTTAACTTTTTGATTCAGTTTTATATGTTCTGTTGGTTGTATTTTATCCCAACGTTTATGTAGTGTTAAAAAACTGAAACAGGAAGTGCTTCTGGACCAGTGTTGTTTACATCTTGCAAAATGGTCTATATAGTTTACAGCATTAGCAGAGATATTTTTTTATCCTTACGAAACAAAGTTATGACGCTCAAAGTTCAAAGCAAAGGGAAATATTTTATTTGAAAGAAATCGTTTTTTAAGGACTACAACAAACGGCTGGTAGGGACTATTCCTCCTGGGTTAGTGACATCATGAACCCTAAAATTTACATAATCCCCGCCCCAGAACACGATTTATAGATTATCAAGACAGAATATGCTAATTAATGACTAGAAGATAACTATTCATAAGCTACATAAATTTGCCAACTAACCATTCAGAAATGTTGTCTACATGTTGTCACTTCTTCTTTTGAGTCTTTCCATCTTTCTGATTTTGGGTTGAGCATAAAAGGCTAAAAGTTTTTGAAATTTTCAGTGCATGCCTGTGTGAGGTAAAAGGACACAAGCTGTTGAAACTCCAGCAGCTCATTTGCATTTAAAGGGACAGACAAAAACTGTGTTTTTGCTCACCTTCAAAAAGCGACAATTTTAACATGCTATATAAAAATATCTGTGGGGTATTTTGAGCTAAAACATCACATACACACTCTGGGGACATCAAACACTTATTTTACATCTTTCAAAATGTGCATTATACCACCCCTTTAATAGAAAAAAGCAATTTTTTATATTGCCCCCCCATTAGTTACACCCCTACTGGTGACACAAGAATGTAACCCCCCAGTTAACATTTATAAGAGAATCATAATTTTACCCCACTACCTTTTAGTGTTCTTATATAGGCCATGACGTAGCATTGAATTGGCCGGCCAACACACTGTGAAGTCAGAGAGGGAGGGTGGGCGGCAGTCGTCACACTGTTAGAAATGCTGCCTCTTCAGAGCTCTTAGTCACCCAGTGTCTCTCTCTTCATCCTCAGGTCCCTTAACCTTCAACAGCTCCACCCCCTCCAAGCCCACGGATGATGTCACCTCCAACGGCTCCGCCCCCAGCAGTAAAGAGTACAACCGTCAGCTCACCGCGCTCAACTGCTCCGTGCGCGACTGGATCACCAAACACGTCAACGACAACCCCCTGTGTGACCTCAACCCCATCTTCCGGGACTACGAGCGACACCTGGCCAGCATCGAGAGGAAATACGGCACGTCAGACAGTGGGGCGGAGAAGCGGCTTGTGTCGAGCGGAGCAGGAACCGCCGTCTCCAGTCCTGCTGTCAGTGGAGCAGCACCGCAGCTCTTCTCCTTTAAAGACAAGGATGATGACAAACCAGCAGCTGTGGCGGCTCCGGGCGTCTCTTTTAATTTCGGCCAGAAGGTGGACAGCTCTGTGCTCGGTGCGCTGACGTCCAGTGGAGCGCCGTCTTTCTCCTTCTCCACCTCCTCCTCCTCAGGCGTGTCGGTGTTTGGATCAGCAGTCAGTAGTGTCAGTCCTGCGGTGTCAGCCAGCAACAGCCAGACTGCAGGTGTGTGTGTTCACTTGTTCACTAATACAGCAAGTGCACTGATTCATAGGTTTGTGCTGTAAGGTCGTAAGTGGTGTTTAGTTTATTTCATGGCATCTTTCTGTTTCATTTCAGTCTAGTGGAATATAGGGTTTATTAGGCTATTTTTCTTGATATATTAGCTGTTTGAGCTATAGGGAAATTGTGTAATGGTACATTTCAGTTGAAATGTCGGAGAAAATGTTTATTCTTTCTGTAGAGATTCTGCAGAAATGGACCATGTTTAAAGGAATAGTTTACTTAAAAATTAAAATTTTGTCATTTAGTCAAGTTGTTTCAAACCTGTATTAATTTCTTTCTTCTGCTGAACACAAAGGATGATATTTTGAAGAATGTCATCAACCAAACAGTTGTTGACCCCACTGACTTCCATCAACTGTCTGGTTTACTGACATTCTTCAAAATATCATCCTTTGTGTTCAGCAGAAGAAACAACTTGAGTAAATGACAAAATTTAAATTAAGTGAACTATTCCTTTAACATACCTGAGTTATGCTTCTCTATAATCACGGAACATCATTCATCTGCTTACAGAAAAGGGCGAAATAATGTTTATACAATAATTCAAGATGCACCTAACAACTATTTTGATAGTAGTTTATAAGATTTAAAAAATCCAGATTTTTTTTTTAGATTTGGGATAAAATGGTTTTAAATAAATATGAGAAAAACACATCTTTAAAAACTTCCCCAATTTTGCACAGTATTTTTCTTTTGAAATATATGCAAATCGAAGGCTGTAAAAAATGTAAAAGCATGAATATATGCTGTTGTGTGCGCATATATACGTATATATATATATATATATATATATATATATATATATATATATATATATATATATATATATATATATATATATATATATATATATATATATATATATATTTTTTTTTTTTTTTTTTTTTTTACATGTTGCATTTTATAATATTAGTAATGAAGTCAACACCATTATTCAATATCCTGCAGAAACTATCGATGTACATAAATAATAGTCTAAAAAGGTCATAAAACAAAGTTTCAACATGGCTGTAACGCAATAGTCAGTCATTTTTCTCTTTGGACAAAACGTTATGTGGAATGGAGGTGCATGTTTTCAATATCCACTGGCTAAATCATCTGTACCTTCCTGAGGGGAAGAACACGCGTTCAAGATAAATGTGACTGATGAAGGGTGTAATTGTTACTGAAATTGTTACATTTTTGATTTTTATCCATTAGAACTTGCAGATGACATGATTGTGCTCTAACAGAACACACTTATAACAAGAATATTTATGATTATTGCGCAAATGCTGATAACGCATATAAAATCAGCAGAAGTCAGGCTCACATTTAGAGTATCAGTCAGCACATTTCAGTAAAATGCTGCAACATGATTTTTCATGTGAATTTCCTGTGCTTCTGTTTTAGATGAAAATGGGGAAGAATCAGAGGAGCCGCCTGTTCCTGTGGTGAAAGAGATCAAGGAGAAAGATGCCTTCTACTCCAAAAAGTACACATCATGTACCCGTCACTCTTTAAACACAACACCCGTGTCTCTCGTATATGTTATGTTTCAAACTGATCTTTCCGCAGGTGTAAGCTGTTTTATAAGAAGGACGGAGAGTTTAAGGAGAAGGGGGTCGGGACGCTGCATCTGAAGATGGTGGCTGAGAGCAAACTTCAGTTGTTAGTGCGCGCCGACACAAACCTGGGTAAGTAATCTTGCATACATGCATACATCAGTCAACTGAAGCAAGATCCTTGACATTGTCTGTAAAGAACCTTTTTAGGCTGATTATATTGATGACAATATTCAGGCTCTGTTAATTGTGAGATGTAAATTGTGTGATTAAAAATTCACAATTACAAGAAATAATCAGTTACCACTTTCTCAATGGCACCTTTTTATCATATTAAGTGTGAAATAAAATTGCAGTTGTAAAGTTGAAAGGTACATGGTGTGTTTGTTGGCCATGATTAGAGAAGATCTGGATCCCCCTGCAGGATATTTCATGAAATGCAGTCATCTAGCTTGTAGTTTAAAGTGATAGTTCACTCAAAAATGAAAATTCTGTCATTACTCACCCTCATGTCGTTCCAAACTAGGGATGTAACGGTATGAAAATTTCATATCACGATTATCAGTATTATCACGGTTTTGTTAAAATGAGATGAAAATGTAAAAAAAACAAAACAAATACGCACACATTTCACCAAGTTTTATACTTGGAAATCAACAAAATTAGCAGCTCTATGCACTTTTTTTTTAAGCATACACATTAAATTATATGACCGTCGTCAATAGTAACACATTATAATAGCGCATATCTCTTCTATCACCGTGGACGCGCTCTCTCGTTTCATTAAAATGCTATTATAAATTAGGTTAGTGGATAATTCACCAGCAAATGTTATTATAGTAAAAAAAAAAAAAAAAAAAAAACATTTAGTTTGGAACAAATAAAAGGTAAAATGTTCCACATTGCTCTTTGTATTGTTATAAAATACATTGATGAAAAACAAATAAATGTATTTACATATACTATAAAATGAAAGACATTTATTTTGAATGTATAGTGCAGCTTTTTCATGAGGCAACAATATTTGATGGGTAGGACAGAACAAGACCATTAATAATCTTAATCTATCATTGGGCAAAAGTATTATAGGCCTAATGTGAAAGGCTTCAATATAGAGCACATCCCATGCACAGAATGATGCGCTTGAAGCAACATGGAGTCATTACACGCAGCGCTTCGCATTGAATGAAAAGAGGAAAAACAAACGCCCTTTTATGAAAAACCATAGACCTTTTTCTACAAATAAAGTATAATAATAGGAACATTGATCTTGGAGTGAGTTTCCTCGTCTTACTGTTGTAACCGAACGCGACATGCTGTTTGAATTCTGAATGGACGGAGAATGACTGAGGAGAGATGAGTTTCCATTAACTTTAACAACTTAAATATTCATTTGTACCTCACATTAAGCTATTAAATGGCTTCAGAAATCTTGGAATATAGTGCATGAAAACTTTATGGTGCTTTACAATATTTTTTAATATTTTAAGTGGGGTTTAAAGAGACTAGTACGTACAATACCGGACGTCACCGAGAAGCTGCAGCCGCGGTGGGGAGTATTATGGGTGATGAATCTCCCGAGTGCTGTCACTGCTTTCCGCCACAAAAAAACAATGTTGCACTGCCGCTGCGCCTGATGATGGACAGGATTTACTGCGAGTTTTCAAAATCACCATAATCAAACACAGTTTTTGTGATAATTAAATTTTAAATGATAATCCTAACCATCAGGACATTTTATCGTGGTATATCGTGAAACCGGTAATTAGGGGTGCAAACGGTACAGATAGCCCACGGTACGGTCCGTACCTCGGTTTTTGGGCCACGGTCTCGGTTCGGTTTCGGTACATGTTTTGTGCAGAAAGAGACTGCTATTTCATCCCAAAAATATGTTTTATTTTTCTTATGAGCATAAACAGAATGTCACAGTAGGAAGAACATCAATGTATGGAATAAATTAACACTCTAGTCTGTACTGAACAACACTAAGTAATACAACCTCTTCAACTATCACTTATATGAAATACAAAATGTAAACAAACACACTTCAAAATATTCAAGTGGATCCCAATTCCAAACCTTGATAACTGGTATATGAAGTGATCAATGTGAAAGAAAAAGTGCACTTTTACCTTTAACAGACATAAATTAGCTTGTGCTTTGAATAAAAAAAAGCAGAGCAAAATAATATAATAAAAAAAACACTGCATTCAGGATACAAAGTGCAATGTTATTTACTCATCCACTATTGAGAGATTCTTGTGCAAAAAGATGAGTCTATCAACACTGTCTGGTGCAAGGCGAGACCGGTTGGCAGCACTAACGATGTCCCCAGCAGTGGAGAAAATTCTCAACTTTTTAGAATGCCGCAAGCGCACCGTAGGTCACGTGACAAGAACCAACCATAGCGCGGTTGCTTTAGCAACGACAGACGCCTCCGGAGCGCAACCGCCCTTGCGCTTTGGAAAAAGGAGAACGCGGCGCGCCTACCGTTTTCTACGCGTTTTTAGGCGCGATATGTGAACGGCGCCTAAAGCAAAAACTAAAAGGATCAGCGCGAACTCAATGGCAAAACCGAAGTCCCGCGGGACACGAGGGTAGATTGTACCGTGCAGGGCTGACCGAACGGTCCGGGATTTTACCGTGTACCGTTGCATCCCTACCGGTAATCGTCCCATCCATAGACTTTAGGGCTGGACCCGAATATTTGAATATTCGTTGGGTGGGTTGGTATTCGATTTGAAAATTTGACATTCAAAGAATCTTTTTTTTTTTTTTTTTTTTTTTTTTTTGCACACCTGGGATCCCCCGCCCTTGAATAAGGCCAACGACACACTGGCTGCGTGGCGTGAGCGTCTCAGCTAAGTGGCATGTCCGTTTTTATTTAGGCTCCCATGTTAACAGGTTGGAGTTTGCACACTGCCTGCGTGAGACACGCGGCGCGGCTCGAGCCACGCGGAAAACGCGTGCATGCTAGAAATAGAACCGACGACTAAGTGTTCCAGGCTTCCAGTAACGGGAGTGTTCTCGCGCAGAACAGCGGAGTTTTGTTTTTCTTTATTTAAATCAACCCTTTACTGTGTCAGTAATTTGTTAGTCAGAAAAATATTAGACTACCTTAAAAGTATTGCTTAAGTTAACAGTGCGTTTTATATCACTAGTGCAGTGTCCGTTAGGAGCATATAAGCCCTGCCCGCGTGAGGTGCACCGCTTCCCGCTCGTGCTGTTCTGTAGTTTACTAAAAGTTTATTAATTCCGAATGTCGCGTCTCGCGTGTCCATCTATATTGCACCAAATGTGACACTGCACTCCCTTGTGAAGTCGATTGGATGAACGGTTCTCGAAATAATCAAAATGCAAACGGACAGACAGACACATAGAGAATACTGCCTTTATTAGAGAGAATATGTTCAGCACCCTCTCTCCGAAGCTTCGAATATTCAATGTTCATTATTACCAAAGCTTCGAAGCTCAAAAAATGGTATTCGGACCAGCCCTAATAGACTTTCGATCATCTTCAGAACACAAATGAAGAACTTTTTGATGAAATCTGAGAGCTTTCTGTCCCTCCATTGACAGCTACGCATGCAACTGACACTTTGACGCTTCAAAAAGTTCATAAAGAGATCATCAAAAATAATTCCAAAAAATAATATCCATATGATTTGAGTGGTTTAGTCCAAATTTTCTAAAGAGACTCGGATCGCTTTATGATGAACAGATTGAATTGAGGCTTTTATTCTCATATAAACATTGATTCGTTTTATGATCTCTTTATGAACTTTTTGAAGCGTCAAAGTGTCAGTTGTGTAGCTGTCAATGAAGGGACAGAAAGCTCTCAGATTTCATTTAAAAGTCTTATGGGTTTTGAACAACATGAGGGTGAGTTAATAATTACAAAATTTTCATTTCTGGGTATTATTATTATTATTATTATTATTAATAATAATAATAAGACCTTATATTATATTATATTATATTATATTATATTATTAGTCATAGCCAGGAGGGCTGCGGATGATATCGGTCAACACAGTTGTCAAGTCACTGAAATATACCCAGATTTTGTGTTAAATAAATGTATTAAATAATGGGTATTGTTTATATGCAATATTTTAAAATATATTCAAACAGTTTTTTTGTTTATTTTTTGTAAATAAATCAGATAAAAGCGGCCTTGGTGAGCAATGCAGAAGATGCATGCATTACAAATCTTAATCCAAGCTTTTGACCAGTACTGTAAAAACAGTAAAAATCACACTACTGGTCAAAAGTTTGGATTCATTTTTTATATTTATATATTTTTATATTATAATTTTTCTCTAATTAGTAAATATATAGGTAAAATTGCTGGGTTTTTTTATTTGTTTTTTTTTTATTATTTTAAATATTCTTGAATGAAATTATGGTTCCTCTGCAGGGCTCAACGTTAAGGATTTTTTTCTACTGGCCCAGTCGGGCCAGTGGTTAATATTTTTATTTTTAAATAAATAAAATAGGCCTAGTTTTTGACCCATAACCTTAATAAATTCGGTCGTGACAACAAAAACTACTAGCCTAACTCATAAATTTCAAATGTTGTAAAAGACAAGTAAACTGTCAGTACTGAAATAAAAATTACGAGCACAAATACAATTGAACAAATAAAATAAACAACGTTTTTCAGGCAAGTATACCAGTAAAAAGATCAGGCAAGTGACAGTTGCTTCAACTTTCCCGAGTGACGTTTACGATTGACGCAGTCCTTATTGTCGAGCCCTGCCTCCAAATTCACCTATTACCTAGGCTACATTTTAAGAGATATGCATCATAACTAAATCTTTCTGGCTATTTGATGTGTGCTTTACTGGCTCTTCTGGTTCTTCATAGGGAACATCTTGCTGAACATCATGGTGCCCTCTTCCATGCCCTGCTCACGAACTGGCAAAAACAACGTGATGGTGGTGTGTGTGCCAAACCCTCCCGTTGACGACAAGAACCCCAGCACACCCATCCCGCTGCTCGTGCGTGTGAAAACGGCAGAGGATGCAGACGAACTGCATGGGATCCTGCAGGAAAAGAAAGCCTAACGCATCATCCACCCTCGTTCTTACGTGTTTGACTGAACGTGGCTCTCGCACGACCCACACATCTACTCTGTCCGTCTGATCTAGAACTGTTCTTTTGCGTCCCGTTAATCGTCTAGAAGAGTGATGAAAACCAATGGGTTCTTCTACTGTGAAATCACTCGTGGTCCTACTGTAAACGCTGCTCATCGTATCAGAGAGGCCACATGTTATAGCAAAGACACGAGTCTGGATTCATCGACATTCCTTTGAGTTTTAATTTAGCTGCTATTTAAGGAATTCTTCGAGGTTTAGACAGAGCCGACTGTTTTACGTGGATTGATTTGATTTGTTTTTAATTGGGAATCATTTTTCAGAGGCAAGTACGTGTAAGATCTTTTCTGTACGGTTTTCCAATGCTTGCTGGAGGAGTAATTAGAGGTCAGTATTACATTTGAAATGTTTTTTTTTTTGTTTTTTTTTTTTGAACAATATATGCATCAGATTTCCACTGCTCTAATCAAAAATAATCCCCCACAGTTCTTCATAGGAGGAAGTGATCAGATATACCTGGTGATTTAATATATATATTTTTTTATATGGCTCATTTTCTCGCAGTACTTGCTGTAATGGTATTTATTTTGGTTGAGGGCATGTGTGGATGTATGTAAACCACAGAACTGCTGAGGTTGAGAATGAATGCTGGCTTTATGGCAGTCTGTCCTGAAGATGACCTGGAAGTTTTGTTTTGTTTTTGTTTTTCCTGTAAGTGGCCTTTTTTACTGCCTTACACAATGAGGTATGTGTTTAAAGTGTTGAGCAGCACTCGATCTACCTTACATTCATTTACTGGTGAATAAATCAACTGAACCTGACAAATGACTCGTTTCATTTCCAGCAACATGGCAATAGAAATGGTTCTTTGGCACAAATTAATTTCCCACTTACTGACCTCGACCGAATCGAACAATTAAAGGGATAGTTCACTCTCATGTTCCAAACCTGTATCAGTTTCTTCTGTTGAACAAAAGATATAGTGAAGATATATACCATTAATTAAATGCTTTGTGCGTTTAATGCTTTTATCGCTTTTATAAGCACAAAGTTCCCCAACGGACCAATTATCTGCGTATTATGACTGTTTATTTGTCTGTGCTTGAGTGGCGTGCGCGAATCACAGTATACTCTGCGCGCGTTCACCAGCGCGCTACAAAAGTGTGATAAGATTTGCGCAAGCCATTGCGACGCTGATGTGCAACTTATTTGAAATCTATTGAGAATTTGCTGCTTTAAAACACAATGGAGAATTTCAAACATAATCTAAAACAGCCACATAAACTAAAAAAGACTAATGAAAAGGAGAAAACATCATCCTGCACCAACATACATTAGAAAGCTTTTCATACTCATGACCACCTTTACTAGTTTATCAAATTCTATTGTTTGTATTGTGGTAAATTTTGACTAACTTGTAGAATTTATAATAGATTAGCCTATTTGTTAATGGATTAGATTTTTCAATAAATGATTTATTACAACTGTGGCATGTTGTGTATATATAGTTTCTGAATGTGAAGGTAGCTATTACAACTGAAAAAAGGAAGAAAAAAAGTTAACATTGGCCATAGCATGGTAATGCGGAGCCATCAATGGTTTTACCTGTAATTATGTCCTTACTGTAACAAATGCAGCCTTATTGTTAAACAATTACAAGACCTATGTCACTTTTTAGGCCAAGTACAAGTTCGAATCAAGAGGACCTTCTTAAAATATTTACTAAACAATGGGTTTTTCCCGATATGTGTTCTGTTAATGACAGATATTAGGAAAAACCTGGCTTTCAGATATTCCAAGAGATGAAAATAAATGTACATTTTCAAAATAAGAAAATGTTAAAGTTAGTTTGACCCCATGACACTTTGATTAAAAAATTCTGTGAAACTGATACTGTTTTTAGGTGCTTGAATAAAATAAAATACATTAGTATCCTATGTAAACAAGTAAACGCTACCTAGGCTATTACTTTATTGCAGTTATGTTATCAATGCATGTGCAATTTGCAAAAAATAAATGAACAAACAAATAAATGAATCTCATGAGGGAGCATGTCCCAGGACACAGATAAACGGTTCACACTTCAACTGTTCAACTTCAGACCAAAACTTCACCCTTGCCGACATTCTTCAGAATATCTTCTTTTGTGTTCAACAGAAGAAAGAAACTCATACAGGTTTGGAACAACACGAGGGTGTGTAAATGATGACAGAATTTTCATTTTTGGGTGAACCATTCTAAATCTAAAGATTTATACAATCATAAATTGTATCATAAATCATAATTAAGTCTGTTGTATTTGATAATTTATTGTAGAAAAATACTTTTTTATTTCATAACAACACACAATAAGATTCTGCCTTCAACCTTTTTAACCATATTTCCACTTAGAAGAGTACAACTACAAACCAACATTTGATCAAATGAATTGCTAGTACTAATCAATAGTTCACCCAACAAATAAATTGTCATTATTTTCACACCTCCATTTGATTCCAAAGCTGTGAAACACGAAAGATACTTTGATGAATGAATTTGGTGATCACTGACCATTTTATAGACGGGGTAGTAAACCTCTTATTAAATAAGTTAAAAGTTAAATATAACAGCTTGTGCATTGTTTGGTGTTACTGACCCTTGGTTTTATGCGTTTAGAGGATGAACAACATGTTCTGAAAGTTAAGCACACACTTTCACAGGCATTTACTATGACTATCTGTAGATTTATGTTGTATGGTCAAGCACCAAGAAGAATCAGTTGAAGTGCTGCCCCCTTGTGTTTCTGTGAGTTTGGACAGGACTGACTAAAGCCTGATGGTGTCTAGACCTTCAGCCAGCCGGCCATCAATATTTAGGAATATTACAAAATTTGTAAAGGAGTGAAACTTGCAAAATGAGGGGGACGGCAATATTATTTTTTGGTAATTATTCAAATTAAAATAGATTTTCACTATAAGGAATTGACATTATTCTAACTTTAAAATGCACAAACTTTTCTTCAGGGAGAGCATTTCCCCCGGACCCCCCTAGAGGAACCTCCAGACCCCACAGTCTCACTAAATCCTGTGGGGAACACTGTTTATTCTATGAACAACATTCCAGCATAGTATAAAGTTTGGTTTTAAGTTAGTAAGGCTATTTATGCCAAATTCATACCCTACCCTTTCTTACGTAACTTGAAAATAGTACATCAGACAATGTTTGGCTCTTTTTAGGTGGCAGGAGTGAAACTTTGACATCCTCAAATGCAGGGCCGGTTCTAGACATTTGGAGGCCCTAGGCAAAATTCATGTTGGAGGCCCCCCACCCCCAATAAAAAAACACTTGAAACAAATATGATTCCTAACCTTTTTATTTATACAACATTTAATTTTAAATTTAGTATATTTTTACTTACACAGTACATAAGTTTGGACACATTACTATTTTTAATGTTTTTGAAAGAAGTCTCTTATGCTCATCAAGCCTGGATTTATTTGATCAAAAATACAGAAAAATAATATAGTGAAATATTATTACAATTTAAAATAATGGTTTTCTATTTTACTATACTTTAAAATATATTTCTGTGATGCAAAGCTGAATTTAGTGTCACGTGATCCTTCAGAAAACTTTATAATATTCTGATTTATTATCAAATGTTAGAAATGGTGCTTAATATTTATTTTATAACATGTGATACTTTTTTTCAGGATTTTTTGATTATTAAAAAGTTGTTTTAAAAAAGTCTTCACTATCACTTTTATATATTTAACACATCCTTGCTGAATATTCCTGTTTTTCTGTATTTTTGATCCAATAAATGCAGGCTTGAAGAGCATAATAGGAAACTTCTTTCAGAAACATTAAAAATAGTAATGGGTCCAGACTTTTTACTGGTAGCCTACTACATCAAACTTTATCTAAGGTAATCTCTTTTTTGTTTAATGAAGATGTTATTGTTCTTCTTGTTATTTTGCTGTTTTATTCAGTTTATTCACAGTTCCAGAATAGCACTTCAGTAGATGAACATGAACGTGCTTTTATAAATGTTTTCATAGCTACGTTATGGGCAGGATGTTTCCCTCCCATTTAATCAATATTGACTGCAGATATTGTCATATTATTAATATCAGTAATATGATATTATGTATTGCATTGCTACCTTAAATATGCTATACACAAACCAAGTGGAAGAGAAAGATACGATCGCTACTGAGCAGAAAAAAAATTCTAAACTAATATTCGTATAGGCTAGGATGTCAGGGTATTATCTAATCATCAGCATCAGAATATAGAAGATAGACCCATAGATATGAGATCTTTTATTTGAAACATTTAAAAATGTTGCAGTGTGTTGGTTTTTTAACTTTGAATACAAACGTCTTGTCTTTTACTTTTGTAGCTTTTTTATTAGTCAGCTCCCAACGCGATGTTATTCATTGTACGCGCAAATTCAAAGCGTCGCGTCTGGGCACGTTAATGACGCTCGCGCTCTTTTAAACTCGTAGACTAACAAAGCGATGAATTATTTTTCCAGAAATGACGCTGATCTACAGTAGCCCACAAGTTTATATTTAAAATACATTGCAATCACTCCAAAATCGATGACCTGCATTACGAAATGTGCTTCTTTGCGTGCCTATTTAGGCTTTTGCTTCGCACTCGCAGCACCTGATGGATGCGTTCGTTGACCGCCCCTGACCGCCGCTGACGTCCCCTCGGACTTAACTGGCTGGCGCCTCGCGTTAATGTGATATAATGTAACAGTCTATGGTTTAGATAAACATCGTCACTATTTTTAGTTATTTAATAAATTTTGAAATAAATTGTAGATAGGACATTTGAACATTTATTTATTTATTTATTTTTTTTTTTTGTCCCTCTGTCTGGGCCCCATCCCGCCAATCGGGCCCTAGGCACGTGCCTAGTTTGCCTTTGCGTTAATCCGGCTCTGCTCAAATGTGTTGTATGGTTTCAGAATAACAAAGGCAGAGAACAATTAGAGAAGGAAAAAAGTTCATATAACCGCCATAAATCTGGGAAAAATGTCCCCGGACAAACTAGATTTGGGTTAAGCCCCGAATGTTTACAATGTCTGGCTCCGCCCCTGAACCAGGCTATTATTCTAAAGTCCCCCTGTAGTCAACAACTGTATCACTTAAAACTAATCTTTAATCACCAAAATAACATATTTAAGTGTTTTTTTCCTTGTAAAAATTATTCATGCCTTAAAATAGCTTGAATGTAACTACACCCTTACTTAATTTAGTATACGTGGATCTATGAATATGCAAGGAAGCCCCGCCTCCACTCCACTCACTCACTCCATCTCAGAGATCCACTCATTGACAATCACACATTGATCTGATTGGTTACAAGGTTGTGTGGTAGAAAATTAATGAATAAAATAATAAAACTGTATTTTAAACTAACCATGATTATAACAGTAATAACACATAAACTTTACTTCCTCTTTCCAGGGCTAACATTCTAACACTTGGAAACACATTGTACTAAAAAGTCCTGTTTTTGTCTATTTGAGTTATGGAAAATTGTCTGGTGCTGACTATAACAAAATCAAAAATATACTGTCTCTCTTGTCCCATGACATACTGAGTAATCAACAGAACTCTTAACCCTTTACTTGTGTTTTCTATGTTCCAAGATATTTTTTGCATAGGCCACTAACAGAGGGTGAAAAGGAGGGGGCTTGCTTCATATTAATAGAAGGTTACAATATTAAAGTCATGAGTTAGGCAGGTGATTTGGTTTCTATGTGTCATGTCTTTATCCTATAAAACCTGATGTATTATTCTTTGTCGAGATTTCTCTGAGAACTGCTTGAGAAACTCTCCGGGCCGTAATTAAAACATTTGAAGGACAATTGCTAGAGTTTGTCTGTCATTGATGCTGCGCAGCAACAGAACAAACAAGTCAGGAAAGCGAGTTATTTAGAGTAAGACTTGGCCAGTTGTCGACTGAAGACGCAAGAGCTAGAGTATAAAGTCAAGTCAAGTCAAGTCATCTTCATTTATATAGCGCTTTTAACAATGTAGATTGTTTCAAAGCAGCTTTACAGAGATAAGCGTATAATTTAAGGTAACAGAGATTGTTTTGGCTTTATAGCAGAGTTAAGTTATTTTCCATCTAAAGTTAGTTTTGATTGATTTGCTTCCGTCGCAACGATCATTTGTTATTAAATTAGGGGCCGCTAAGACGACACCATTCTCTCTACACAGACTTTAAACGCGAACCTGTGAGAAACGCTGATGGCGCATTTAGAATGGGTTCTATAGTTATGTGCGTTTGAAAATACTCAGGTTTGGAATTCCCTTCAAGCCAAGCCTAAACAAAGTACTTGTCTTTCCTTATAAATTTTGATAAAGAATTTTATTTTATTTTGTTTGTTTGGGGTAGGAACGCGAATCGAATTTTCCCGACAACGCTTTATGTGTAGAGTGGTAAAGGGATCCTCCATAGGGAGAGACTAGTTGGCACTTCAGCACTGCGTTGTCATCGGTCCAGGCGAAGGTCCTTCGTCAGATCTGGATACGGCCTGGATCCGGCAGGCTGCAGGAAAACCTCGGGATAAACACAGACACTAAAATTAGCGTAGATGCCATTCTTCTCATGATGTAACGAGTACATCAGGATTTATGGCAAGTGTTCCCAGTTCCGGCTGACCTAATCTATGCAGCCTAACATTAAATTATAGAAGTCTATAATGTATTATGTGAAAGCTAGGTCAAAGAGATGTGTCTTTAATCTGGCTTTGAACTGACAGAGTGTGTCTGCTTCCCGGACAATGGTAGGAAGACTGTTCCAGAGTTTTGGTGCTAAATAGGAAAAGGATATACCGCCAGCAGTCGATTTTGATATTCTAGGTATTAGTAACTGGCCGGAATTTTGAGATCGTAATAGACGTGACGGACTATAATGCGACAAGAGCTCGCTCAAGTACTGTGGAGCTAAACCATTTAGTGCTTTGTAAGTAATCAGCAATATTTTAAAATTTATGCAATGTTTAATAGGGAGCCAATGCAGTTTTGACAGAACTGGGCTAATATGGTCATACTTCCTGGTTCTGGTAAGAACTCGAGCTGCTGCGTTTTGAACCAGCTGTAGTTTGTTTATTAAGCATTACAATAATCTAGCCTTGAGGTCATGAACACATGAACTAATTGTTCCGCATTTGTCAATGAGAGCATATGGCGTAATTTAGATATATTTTTAAGATGGAAAAATGCAGTTTTACAGATACTAGACACGTGACTTTCAAATGAAAGATTGGTATCAAAGAGCACACCCAGGTTCCTAACCGACGACGAAGACTTAACAGAGCAGCCATCGGGTGTTAGACAGTATTCTAGGTTATTACGTGAGGAAGTTTTTTGTCCAATAATTAGAAACTCTGTTTTTTCAGAATTTAGAAGTAGGAAATTACGAGTCATCCAATTTTTTATATCCGCTATGCATTCCGTTAATTTTGTGAATTGATAAGTTTCGTTAGGTTTTGAAGAAATATACAGCTGAGTATCGTCAACATAACAGTGAAAGCTAATTCCATGTTTCCTAATGATATCTCCTAATGGTAGCATGTACAGAGTGAACAGCAGTGGTCCTAGTACTGAGCCTTGTGGTACGCCATACTGAACTTGTGATCGATGAGACATCTCATCATTTACTGCTACAAACTGATAACGGTCAGATAAGTATGATTTAAACCATGCTAGTGCATTTCCCGTAATGCCAACATAATGTTCTAATCTATTTAAAAGAACGTTGTGGTCGATGGTGTCAAATGCAGCACTAAGATCGAGTAACACTAATAGAGAGATACAACCACGATCGGATGATAAGAGCAAATCATTTGTGACTCTAACGAGAGCTGTCTCGGTACTATGGTACGGTCTAAATCCTGACTGGAAATCCTCGCAGATATCATTTCTTTCAAGAAAGGAACACAGTTGTGAGGATACTGCCTTTTCTAATATCTTTGACAGAAAAGGTAGATTCGAGATCGGCCTGTAATTGACTAATTCTGTAGGATCAAGTTGCGTTTTTTTAACAAGCGGTTTAATCATAGCCATCTTAAAGTTTTTTGGTACGTATCCTAGAGACAAAGATGAATTAATCATATTAAGAAGAGGATCTAGGACCTCTGGAAGCATCTCTTTCATTAGCTTAGTTGGTATAGGGTCTAACATACATGTTGTCGATTTAGATGATTTAATGAGTTTAGTAAATTCTTCCTCTCCTATAGCAACGAACAAATCAAATTTTTCCTCAGGGAGACTACAATGCACTGCCTGATGCGATACTGTAGTAGACGGTTGCATAGTTATAATTTTGTCCCTGATATTATCAATCTTATAAGTGAAGAAGTTCATAAAATCATTACTGCTGTGCTGCTTGGAAACTTCTGGGCTTGAAGCTTTATTTTTCGTTAGTTTAGCCACTGTTTCAAATAAAAACCTAGGATTATGTTTATTTTCTTCTAATAAGGTTGAAAAATAAGCAGATCTAGCAGCTTTTAAAGCCTCTCTGTAAGTAATTGAGCTCTCCTTCCATGAAATGTGAAATACTTCTAGTTTTGTTTTCTTCCAGTTGCGCTCCATTTTTCTGGCTGCCCTCTTAAGGGCCCGAGTGTGCTCGTTGTACCACGGCGTTGGACTATTTTCTTTAATCTTCTTTAAGCGCAACGGAGCAACTGTGTCTAAAGTGCTGGAAAAGAGTTAAACGTTTCTGTTGTAATATCTAGTTCTTCTAAGCTATCTGGGATGCTGAGATGATGAAACTGATCAGGAAGATTATTAATAAAGCAATTTTTAGTAGCAGAAGTGATAGGTCTCACATATTTGAAACACGGAGTCGGCTTTGCAGCCTTGGCTAAATGCAAATTACACGAGACTAGGTAATGATCTGAGATGTCATCGCTCTGCTGCAGAATTTCAACGGCATCAACATCTATTCCGTGTGATAATATTAGATCTAGAGTATGATTATGACGATGAGTAGGTCCTGACACGTGTTGTCTAACTCCAATTGAATTTACAATGTCTTTAAATGCCAATCCCAATGCATCTTTTTCATTATCGATGTATATATTAAAATCACCAACAATTAGTACTTTATCTGCAGTCAATATTAATTCTAATAGAAAGTCCGCAAATTCTTTGATAAAGTCTGTATGGTGCCCTGGTGGCCTGTATACAGTAGCCAGTATAAAGATACTGTGTGTCGATTAGTAGACGCCCCAGTTTAAGGTATTGGGTGTCGATTTGTAGACGCCCCAGATAAAGGTATTGGTGTCAATTTGGAGACGCCACAGATAGTAAGATCAATTTGGTGTCGATTTGGAGACGCCCCAGAATAGTTAGGTTTAGGGAAAAATCTACCACATTTTGGCGAGCCCAAGGATCCTCCCTTCATCGGTTGGGGTTTCCGGTCAAGCGGACAAGACTAGATAAGTTCTGATAAAGAGGAACTTTGTTTTATTTCTCATCTTGTATCATTTAATTCTGCCAACTTTGCAGCAGCAGACCCCACACCGACGGAGGAACCATCCCAGACGGGCAAAGAAAAATAACTTTTAGAGTGAGGTAGACCCTAAAGCCAGATCCAGCCTTGACAATATTCTCCACATCTTGCTCTTCGTAAAGCCTCCTCCATACAGCGTGGATGCTGCTAAAGATGAAGATGGGGAAGTTGGACACGTGTCAGGAGCTGGAGGCTCTGCAGGCCTGCTCCAGGAGAAAGAGGAAGTGGAAACGGCGGGCTAAAGTTCAGATGGGGATTCGGGGGTCATCTACAAGGAAGTAAGAAAACTATTAGATGAGGCAATGACACCAGAACTCAAAACACCACTCAAACGTGTGTTTAAAAGAGTCAAAAGAAAAGCAACTGAAAAGCCATCTCTCCCACACCCAATGAAAACTCGGGCAATCTCTGTAGTTGGGGAAAAACCCAAAGAAGCCTGTAACCTGCCTATGCTTCAGTTTCCAGGCGCAGATGGGCCTGTGTGGCTGGAACGGCCATGGGATCTGGAGGAACTACGAAATGTGACAGCTGCCCTTCCAAACCCAGAAAAGGGAGTGGAACGTTTCATAGTCGCAGTAACAAATGTTGATGTGACTTATAAACCCACAGGTCGAGACTGGGCTGCCATTTACAGAGGCAAATTGGGGCTGAAGTGGGATGAAATTCGTGGAGTTGTTCCAGCGGCTGTGTTCAACCCTGCCCTGCAGTGCCTGGACGAAGGAGGAACTGAAACTCAAGAATGGAGAGCTCAGTGGACAGCGATGATTGAAAGACTGAGATTGGCCTTCCCCATCAAACCAGACTGGGCGGCCATCACTAACACAAAACAAGTGAAAGGTGAGGCTGTTACTGCTTATCTTGCACGACTAAAGATGGTTGTTGATGAATGTGCAGGTCTTCCAGAAGGAACTGACAACACTGGAGTTCTAAAACATCACTTCGTCAGCAGCCTACTTCCGGACATTCAGGGAGCTCTGCGACTGACCTTCATTGCATGGGAAGCGCAAGATCTGCAAGTGGTGATGCAACACGCGAAGCATGCCGAGCAGAATGATGAAAAAATGAACACGGAAAAGAACAAATTGCAGACTGCCCAGTATATGTTTTACCAATCTCAGCCAAATACCCGAATGTCAAGAATCAACTATCAACCGCCAAGAAATGGGAAGATGGGAGATAGATGCAGGAACTGCGGAGAGAGAGGACACTGGGCTAAGGATTGTCCAAACAACTACCAACACCACCAACAACGCCAGCAACAGCCGTATTCAAACCACTACCAATATCAACAGCAACAGCCGAGCTATCCGCCAAGAAAGCAGAACTACAGGGAGCAAAGTGCTTCCTCTTTCCCTCCGCCCCCACCGATGTCAACAAGGACTGCATAGGATGAGGGGGGAGACACTCAAACAGCAACTCAACTGATACAACTGACTAAAGACCCAAATTTAAACCCAATGATGACAATATCTGTACAAGGACTTTCAGTTTCGTTTCTAATTGATACCGGAGCTGTGTTTTCAACCCTCATGACCAAGACTCCATCCAGGTTTGACAAATTACCACTTTCTAAACAAACTTGTAAAATGTTTGGTATATCAGGTTTAACACAAATTAATAAATTGTCAATGCCCTTAACAATGATAGATGGGGATAAAACATGTACACACCCATTTCTGATTTCTGAAACATGCCCTTTAAATTTATTAATTTATTATAACATGCCCTTTATGAATTTATTTAAATTCATTAGGAATGACAATAGATGTTTCATTAGAAGGCATAACAGTGATACCGAAGAATGGAAATTTTGCTCAAATGTTTCCAAATTGGTATTATAACTGGGCTATAACTCCTATGTTTGACCCATATTCAGAGTATGAGTTTTTACCAGCAGACCATGAAAAGCCATCTCATTCCATTTCCATACCTCGTGGTTTGTGGGCCCCGAGAGTGAGTATGAGGAAAAATGGTTTAGCAGTTGGGTGAGAAAATAACTCTTGAATATCTTCTAATATCACAGCATTTCTCTGCATTTACTGTAAGGCTAACGCATTCTTAATCTGCTTTCTTTCAACAGTTGCAAGTCTAGCTTCATGTCTCAGTAGGAAAGAAGGGAGGAAGCTCTTGGGCGGAAGTAGGAGTGTGGCTCACGGAGCAGGTTGAGAAAGGGGGTTGGACTTGGAACGATGATGGCTATTATCAAAATGATGCAGGGGTAAGAGCATATTCAACAGTGCAGATGGTAACAGTTCACAGGTTGTGCAGTGAGGAGAGAAAAATAATTCCTGATACAATTGAAAACAATTTTGATTTATTATCAGGAATTCCAGAAACTCTTTGGGCTAAAGATAAATTCGATATTGGTCAGATAAAGAATGCAATGCCTCTCGTTATCACATCAATGACTCAACATAGGCCGTTTAGGCCTCAATATCCTCGCAGCAAAGAAGCTGTAGAAGGAATTTAAAAAGTTCATGGTGTGCTGGTTGAAAAAGGTGCTATTGTGCCTTGCCAAAATTCACCCATAAATTCACCTATACTTCCTGTGAGGAAGGCATCAGGTGAATGGCGTTTTGAGCAAGATTTGAGATTGGTGAATGCAACTATTCAGCCGTGTTCCCCAATCGTACCTAATCCATCTACAATTTTATCTGAAATACCAAACAACGCTACCCATTTCACTGTGATCAATTTGGCAAATGCATTCTTTACAATCCCAGTACATCCAGATAGTCAATATTGGCTGGTGTTTACATTCAAAAATACACAGAATTGCCGCAGGGCTACACAGAATCTCCAACTGTATTTACAGAAGAACTTTCTAGAAATTTGGAAAGTTTTGTCCCACCAATGGGGAGTACATTAATTCAGTATGTTGATGATCTATTAATCTGTCCTCCAGACAAAGCCTCCTGTGAATGTGACACACATGCATTGTTGAATTTCTTGTCAGAAAATGGACATAAAGTGTCTAAAAATAAGTTGCAGTTAGTGAAAGAGGAAGTGAGATATCTTGGCCACCTTATCTCAGCAAATGACCGAGCTTTAGGCCTAGATCGAATTGAGGCGATCCGGAAAATTCCGAAACCAATTACAAAATCACAAATGATGTCATTTCTAGGGGTAACGGGATACTGTCGTCCATGGATCCAAGATTATGCTGAGATTTCAAACCCTCTCCTCATGGCAGCACATGAGGTTAAAAAAATTACTCATCCAGTTACCTGGGCAGACAAGCGTCAACTTGCATTTGAAAAACTAAAGTTATCACTTACTACTGTGCCTAGCCTAGGGTTGGCAGATGTGGAATAACAAATTTAAAGAATCTATTTCAGATATGCTTCCTTACATAAACATCACGGTGAAGATTTCTGATTTTAGCATTTGAGGTTTTAATTTAGATTCCAATGTGGACTGAGAAAGTTTAGCAGCGGTTATGGTGATTATATCAAGAGATTCCGGCCAGTCCTGTTTCTCTAAATTAGTCAATTCCTGAGACTCTCACCCTTTGTCCTTATGCATTTCCTGACCAGTAAGCTTAATGTACAGCTGTGCTTTTGTCTCTGTGATCATGTGAAGGTATGGGTGATACCATCAGGCTGATTGGATTAGCACACGAATGATTCACTGAGAATCTCACCTTTTGTTCTGCAAATGGCTTTCGGACCCAAATGGCTCTTGAAGCCTTATGCTGATTGAATTAGGATTGGCCAGACCCTCAGTCTAGGGTGTTACCTAAACCTGTTACATGCTTTGTTTGAATTTGTCTCCACCTTCAAAAGTCCCTCCTCCTAAAATGCCTATAAGACACCATGTACAGTTATATATTTTAGATTAGGTTGGATTCCTGCAGCCACGTACAGCGGAGTTCTCAATAAAGAATAACTTCTGTTGAACGTGATCCCAACTGTCTCCTGGTCTTGCGTCGATGAAAGAAAACTTTCCAACACAGATTATGCAAAAGTGTTCAAATTATTCGTATCTGAGAAAAAGGGGTTCATGTCTGCCATCCTAACACAACCTTACGGGGACTGCCGCCATCCGGTTGCCTACTATTCAAAACGATTAGACACTGTCGCACAGGGGATTCCACAGTGCCTACGTTCCATAGCCTCTGCAGTTAAAGCAGTAATCGGCATGTTCAGATTTGGTGGCTTTCCATCAGTTAACGGTGTATGTTCCCCACGCAGTACATGCTTGTTAATGCAGTCAAGAACAGCTCATCTCACTGCTGCATGTTCACTGTATTGGCAAAATGTCCTGCTCACAATGTCAAATTTCAGCGAAGAAGCAGTCGAACAACAGGATAGATCATCATCAGTCTGTGTTTACTTTTCCCAGTAGATTTTAGTGCGGCTCTTTGTTGCTAGGAAACTTTGTTTTATTTACTGTGTTTTTACTCTGGTAAACGCGCGCCCGTGTGGCCCGTGTTTGTTTGTGTGTTGTGACTTTTGAGTTTGCTTGTATGGGGCGCCGTTTTTAAAGCGGCTCACGCTGAAAATAACAGCAACATTTTGTCACATTTAGCTTCAAACAATGTTTAAAAAACGGGTATGAATTTTTGACGGTCACTTTTTAGCACATTTAAAACAATATTTGTCAACTTAGAGATATTTTAAATAGTTAAATCTAAATATTAAATGTTAAATCTAAATGCTAAATCTAAATGTTAAATCTAAATATCAAATCTAAATCTAAATGTTAAATCTAAATGTTAAATCTAAATCTAAATGTTGAATCTAAATGTTAAATCTAAATCTAAATGTTGAATCTAATTTTTAAATCTAAATCTAAATGTTTCCGGTGAAACTAAATATTTAACTAATATGCAAATTCAAAATGCCGGTAACCCGAAGTGCCAAAATAAAAGCTGGAGGAGTTCAGTGTGTGTTTATAGAATACAGTACAGAAACTGTTGCATACAATACAGAAACTGTATTTGAAGAGTAGGCTAGTGTCACTTTTATGAAAAGTGCGGGACTTATGACCTGCAGCCATAATAGCCAGCCACGAGGGGGCTCACTTTGACTGAATGTCATGTCATCACTCTGCCATCACTCTCTTCACGAAACTCTACAGTTTCTCCAAATGTGTTTATTATTTTAGGTAGTTATTATCACGATAATCCATGTCCAAGAGTCAATTTCCTCGGATGAGATGGTTTTTATTCGTTATTTGACACTATAAACCATGCTTTACCCATAAGAAATTTTACCATGGTATTTGTACCATGGTACAAATACCATGGTACTAGTACCCCGGTATTTTTGACAGTACCATGGTACATGTACCATGGTATATTGATGGTACCATGGTACACATATGATATGCACCATGGTACATAAACCATGGTATTTTTAATAGTACAATGGGACGTGTACCATGGTATGTACCATGGTATTTGTATCATACCTACAACTGTCAAATGTACATGAATTTAAATATTTAGCTCAGGCAAATAAAAAGACAGTAAACTAAAAAATATTTTTCTCATTTTATTTGATTTTTTCCATAGATTTAGCATGATTGTCTTTTTATGATCTTGGCCGCATTTGACAACTTCTGGCGAATGAATCCCTCAATTTCAGCATCCGACTTTTCTGGGAAGACAGATTTAACTTCACCTAAAGAGAGAAAAGAAGGGAAGAAAAGGAAAGGAGAACAGACACGTTACAGATAGATACATTGACATTAAGTACAAACAGGTACATATACATACATACAGATATTACAGATACAATGACAAACTATTGAGAGTGAAAGAGTAACAGTAAGGGCAACACATACCCACGCCTGCTTTGCAAAATACCTGGTTACCTTAATTTCTTAAGTCTGTATGGCTCACTCAATGTTTTCTAATGTTTTCTAATGTTGTGAAATGATACAACACTACACTACACAGTGCGGCAGGCATTTGTCACTTTTTACGGATGGTACATTACTGACTGTCAAGAAAAAAATACTTACCAACAATCTTTTTTTAACATCTTCACTGGGGAGTGATGGTCGTGTGTCTCCCCCTTGCATGATGACCCAAGCCCAGTCACACTGTGAGATGCCATGAATGCAGTGGTGTACAGGCCATGCATCAGATCGTTTGTATATTATCACTGCTGTGACCTTGATGCAGCGGTCCCTGATTGCCTGTGGAATATCCTAAGAACATAAATTGGTATCACATTGGGTCATATTACCAAAAGCTTGTTATGAAATAGTCGTGTTGGGGTTCAAAGGGGACAACTAAAATAATTTTGTTATCTTCCTATTTATCTCAGATTTCTATTTGCAGAAGTTCCCTGGTCCCACTTTATAGTATACTTCTGTTATTAGTGAATATAACTTACCAGACAGACAGAACGGTCATCCACAGGCAGCTGTGTTCTGGAAGACTGCATACAGCATTTAAAAAGCACAGAAGAATGTATGTTAGCCTACTCACAAGAAACCAACAAGAAGACAGACAGACAAAACAGTAGGGCTGTAATCAACAAAAGAAAATCTTGGTCGACTGAAGTCCTGAAATTTCTGACAGCGTTGCATCACGTGCACCTGCGCAATATCATATCAAATATAAATTTGCATTTGACTTTTTCCCCGTCAAATGCTCTGACAATTAAATAAATAGTATACAGTGTGTGTGATTCAAAACATGGCTAACTATCAATTATTGTGCCAAGGTACTTGTATTCTTGTACTATCTCAATAGGTCGGCCATCAATGATAGTGAGGGGAAGAGGGGCTCTGTTTCCTAAAATCAATAATTAATTCGTTAGTTTTGGATTTCCTACCTGTATTTCCTACTTCTCCGGCAGCAGCTTTCTTCAGAAATGTTGAAGTCGTGGAGCTTTCCCTCTGTTATGGGTTATTTTATTGCTGCTGAAATCACAGAACATTTTTTTTATCAATATTTGTTTACCACTGAGCTAGTTTCAACCAGGTTTCAACCAATTCCTCACTAAATGTAAGTGACGTCACCGATTACATACGTTATTCTCGAGGTCGGACATCCGGGACTTGTGCTCCCATAATGCACTGCGCACGCATAGCAACCACAGCAAAGGGTAAAACAAACAAGCGCCCGCCATTAAGCAACACACGAAGCGGAAGACAAACGAGCACCTAACTCTTTTCCTTTGGTTGCAAATCATGCCGAAAAACTGTTGTGTTGTTGGTTGCAACAACAACAATCTCAACTATCAGATCTGTCACTTTTATTACGAAATTCAGACAACAAATAGCGTTTTGGCGCTTGTAAATGTGACGCGACCATAGACAGTAGATAAGGACGCGACAGATCCCTAGCGGCACGTGAACCAACCGATCTTCTCTACTAGCTGAGACCAGTGGCGGATTTAGCAAATTGGGGGCCCAAGGCGAAGGTATATATGGGGCCCCCCATTCGATCTTTAAAATAGAACGAAAAAAATATTGTACCGACTGAATGGTAGGTAAAGAATAGGCAGGTAAAGCTAATCTACGGGGAAGTAAAGGTTGGAGAGGTGAAAAAAAACCTTCCCCTTTAAACCCTGCATACACTTATTTATACCAAAATGAAGATGGAAAGCAGAGAACACACAGACAGTAGCACTACACAAACTAATAGTTACGATGGAACCCAACAGAGAATAAGGTTTCAGATATCACCTGAAAAATCTTGCATCACAATAAGTTTTGTGATTGTCAAAACATTTTAGTAACTAAACAGAAACATGTTACAATGTTCACATGGTACAATTTCTGCTAAGCTAAATTTTTTTATTATTATTGCTTGACACAAATTTCACGATTTCAATTCAATTCTTGTGATTTGATTCAATATTGACTCATTTGGATAAATATTAGGTACACAAGATAGGCGTTAATTTCTCTCAAGAAAAAAAAACTCACATAATGCTGTAAACATACAGAGAGCCCTATCAGCTGGTAGTATTATTATTTAAGGTTAAAAATATCTCAAATTAAACATATCATTAAAGTTTTTATTGTAATAAAAATGCATTATAAGTAAAAATATATTAAATATGTATAGTACACATATTTAGCAAAATACTCTATATAGCTCTTTTTTTCTAGCCAACAAACCTGCTATAGCCTATATTATGGTCATTAATTGGCTTTCCTGAGGTAAATGTTATGTGACAATTGTTCTCCAGCTGTTTTATTGACCCCTTTCCGCTGTTGAAAAACACTGATTGATCAATATTATGTATGAGGAATTTCGCTAAGTTGAACTGTATCTTTCAACATTGTTCATTCGTTTTTATTTACTATTAGCTAGTTGAGATGATCGGGTCACGTCACATTTACAAGCGCCAAAACAGTATTTATAGTAACTTAAGTGAGTGAGAGGGGGTAAGAGGGACGAACTGGGGAGAAGTGCACTGCATTTGGATCTAAGCAAATCCACGTATATCCATGTGAGTGTGTTAACGTTATCCTCACCTAGAGCCACTTCACAGCTAGCAGCATGTTCATCGCTTTGGACATTGTTCTTCCTGTCTGTATCCCCAACAGTAGCCGTAAAAAAGTTTGTAATCTTTAGGCAGCGTTGCCAAATACTTATCAGTGTCTTTTCGCTTTTTTTTTTATTTGAGCCGCTTGGGAAACTTTTCATTTTCACGTTTAGACCTATGGTTTAGACTCATCTTGCTTCGTCTCTGTTTTTGTACTTCCCAGTCCTCCTGTCACACTGCGTGTTTATCTTTCGCGCCGCGCACAATTACGGGCTAGTCCATTTCATTGTGAAAGTAGGGGGTGTATGTGTAGGTACAGATGACCATTAACTGGAAATTTTAACAACTACTTCAACGTTTCAACGTATTTCTTAAGAATATTAATAAAATGTACCATGCTTTTGAAGCGTTCATGATGATAAGGGGCTTTTTCTTTTCTTTTTTTCTTTTCTTTTTTTGAGGTTGGTTGGGGGCCCCCCTACTACGACCGCTGGTAGGGGGCCCCAAGCAGCCGCCTACCTATGCCTCTATGTTAAGACCGCCACTGGCTGAGACAGTAAATAAACACGAATGAACAATGTTGAAAGATACCATACAACTTACCGAAATGTCTATTTCATCATATCGACCAATCAATCAAACAAAGGGGTCAATAAAACAGCTGGAGAATGTCACATTGCATTTACCTCAGGAAATCCATTTGATGACCATAATATGGCTATGGCACGTAAGTTAGTTGGCTAGAAAAAAAGAGCTAACGTTATAGGGAGTATTTTGCTAAATATGAATAATACTGCCAGCCGATGGGGCTTTCTGTATCATGTTTTCAGCATTAGGCGAGTTGTTTTTTTCTTGATAAAAATTAATGCCTATCTTGCGTAGCCTACCTAATATTTATCCAAATGAGTCAATATTAAATCAAATCCCAATAATTGAATTGAAATAATAAAAAAGCGTAACGTTAGCTAAGCTTACCAGAAATTGTGCCATGTAAACATTGTAACATGTTGTCACTAAACCTAATAAAATTCAGATTAGTTACTAAAATGTTTTGACAATCAAAATACACTTAATGTGATGCATTTTTTTTTTTTTTTACAGACGCTAGGAAACTGTTGATAAGACATTTTGTAATAGAAGAAGATCTGTATTCATATAGCGCCTTTCACAGGTAGTTAGTCACAAATCGCTTAATTACATGAGTGTTTTATTACATTCACTTCTCACCACCAATATACATTCGCATACAAAGATCATTCATCATTAATACAAAGCTAGTCCGTTAGTATCCATAATTGACATAGTCCACAGCAAAACTTCCGTGAATAGATACCTTTTTGATTTGCCTCGGGCTTTGCCATCGGTTTGTTTTACCCTTCGCGGCTTGTTGCTACGCAGGTCACATGATTTGTGACGCAACGCCGACCAAGAGAATGTTTAAAGTTACTTTGTGTAAAATAAATGAGCTCACTTCCAAGGAAAACATATAAACATAAGAGGTGATTAAAAGCCCAAACTTTCATAAACAAAAGCTCAACCGAGTTAACGTTAACTTAACGTTAACAGTTTACCTCTTCTGAAAACGGTTGAGATGCTAACGGACTTTTCCCGAAGACACAAAACCATGTCTATAAAAGTATTCAACAGAAGCGTATCAATTACTGTACAAGTAAGAGAAGTGTCAAGAACAGTTGTGTGTATTATTCTTGTGATTTTAGAGACTAATATCACCTGAAAGTAGTGAAAACAACAGCGAGAGAGAGAGTTTTCCTGCTTACCAGTCACACTGTGGTCCAGCGCCGTTTCCATGGCAACTCTGCGCCGCGGCCGCTCCAGTGTTTGAAAGCGACGTGAAAGTTCAAAGTTCACGCGCACGGCGCACCACGTCAAAATCATGCAGCATTTACAAACATCTAGAATTAACATTACTTAAATAAAAATCTCATTAATATTAAATTATGAATTTAAAACTGATTTTGGAGATCTATGACTCGTTCATTAATTAATTAAAATAAAATATAAATATTTGGCTTAGTTATTATTCATTAGTTATTTTTATTTTTGCTAAAGTATAAGCCTAAAGTGTTAATTCGTCTTACCCCGGGCTTAAAGTAAAAATATGTCTGTACCATGCGACCATGCAAAGTACCATGGTAATATTTGAGGTACCATGGTTATATCTGAGGTAGTATGTACCATGGTAATATCTGTACGGCAGAATGTACCATGGTTATATCTGAGATACTAGGGCATGTACCATGGTAAATCTGAGGTACCATACTATGTACCATAGTAACATACTGTACAGTATACAGTATTTCAGATATTATCATGGTACCATGATAATATCTGAAGTACTATAAAGTATGTACCATGGTTATATCTGAGGTACTATGGTAGGTACCATGGTAAATCTGAGGTACCATACTATGTACCATAGTAACATCTACAGTACCATGCAATGTACCATGGTACCATGATAATATCTGAAGTACTATATAGTATGTACCATGGTTATATGTAAGGTACCATGGTACTACTATGGTATACCATGGTATGTACTATAGTACATCATGGTAAAATTTCTTATGGGTAAACACACACTGACCTCCTCGAGCTTTTATTTTGGCACTTCCGGTTACCGGCATTTTGAATTTGCATATTAGTTAAATATTTAGTTTCACTCGAAACATTTAGATTCAACATTTAGATTTAGATTTAACATTTAGATTTAGATTTAATATTTAGATTTAACATTTAGATTTAATATTTAGATTTAACATTTAGATTTAGATTTAACATTTAGATTTAACATTTAGGTGTAACATTTAATATTTAGATTTAACTATTTAAAATATCTCTAAGTTGACAAATATTGTTGTAAATGTGCTAAAAAGTGCATACCAGTTTTTGAACATTGTTTGAAGCTAAATGTGACAAAAAATTTATTTATTTTAAGCCCTTCAGTGAGCCGCTTCAAATACAGCTCGCTGCATAGGAGGGCGTGGCCAAAGGCAGTTAAAGTGAATTCTACCAAACTGCTAGTAACGTTACTTGTTAGAAGAAGCAGTCGAACAACAGGAGAGATCGTCAGTCTGTGAGTGTTTACTTTTCTCAGTAGATTTTAGCGCGGCTCTTTGTTGCTAGGAAACGTTGTTTTGTTTACTGTATTTTTACGCGCGCCCGTATGGCTTTGTTTGTGTGTCGCGACTTTTGAGTTTCTTGGCTAAATAGGAGGGCGTGTCCTGCTGTATTCAATAACGAGGTATTAATAGGCGTATATAAATTATGTTAGTGCACAGCGGCAGCCCTCATCGTGTGAAGACCGAAGAGTGTTAAGACCAACGACTCTACCTGTCCGACTCCACCGAGCAAGGACACCGACAAGGCACTTGAGTATTGATTTTCTTGTTTTTCCTTTTCTTTTCATCCGATCTTTCTGTTTGTGACCCCTCTTACACTATGTGTTTTCAAATTCATACTATTACTAACATACGCAAATCAAATGTCACACGTCCAATCCTAACAACCTGCGTGTCTTCTAGTACTATAGGGAGAGTGGGGTGAGTTGTGCCAGTTTTTACTCAGAGTGACTTTAAAGTGAGGCCATGGCAGTAATGCCTTCAACTTAAGTAGCCTATGTACATATATTTCAGGATGTGGTGCATCCCTGATAACAATAACTTTGGATCTGAAATAAATTGTTTCAGAAATATAGCTCTTGGGAAAAAAGTGGTCTCATGGCACAACTTGCCCCTGGTGCGGGGGAAGTTGTGCCTTTGGTGGAATACATTGGGGGTAAATTGTGCCAGTGATTTCTGAAGTAAAACAGAACATTTTAATGTTATGAACCGTAATGCTATATGAAAGCAAGATAAATTCAATACAAAATTACTCATTTAAGGTTTATTTAGATATTGTCACCCTGGAATACCATAGCATGTGTTTTTCCTACTATGGTCAATTGCATAGGGATTTTGTATTGTACATAACTCTGGATCACAGTGTCATAGAGACAAGGGGACGGACTCATTTTACTCAGACGACCAATCAGTCTCTCAGGAGGATCATTGTGAAGCTATCAAGCTACACCCTAGCAACCATTTAGAGCACCATAGCAACACAATATATGATATTTGTGACTCATTTCAGGCAAAAAGGCTTTGGCAATAGATGTCTGTTGACATAGCGCTGTCTGTCAATTATGTAACATATAAGAATAAAGTGACTAGGCTAATTTCTAAACATCCTATTGTGACATAGGCCACTTACAAACGGAATAAAACTTCTCTTTAATAACATAGTGCAAACTCAAAACTGAAATCAGTGTTAGCTAAACAAATTAGCAGGCAGGCCTAAGTCAAACAATGATGAGGCATGCCCATCTCCTCACTTCTCAAGATTATCCCCTGTGAGTATGTAGGTGGTCTGGATCTGGCACAACTTAACCCAGGCCCTTTGGCACAAATCACCCCAGACCCACAAGTTTGAAAAACTAGCATGATCCAGCAGTTAAGAGCTAACATCATGCTAACTGTATAGACTCATTGTGTAGCCTACTAAAGCACTAAAACGTGTGAAATGTTTTCAAACTTGTCTATAATTGTTCAGACACTACAATCAAAAAACCTTAAAGGGATACTTCACCTCTGGGAAGATGAATGTGTATTTAAAATAGGTCATTTAAGTAGAAGAAATGTGGAGAAATGTTTTAATTTGGAGCTTTCTAGACTGAGAAAAGCCAGAAAATTTATTTTTGGCTTATGTGGATGAAAGACAACAACTCCCAGAATGCACTTGCTTCGCTGCCTTAGGAGGCCACGCCTACCGGTTAGAGAGCACAGTTGAAAACAACAAGGCTAGCCTAAGTAAGTGATGAGTTTGCGAGGGATTTAGAGACCCAAAATGTCCGGGATTCGGCTTTTGCGTTCTACAGTCGCCATTCATCATGTTTACTGTGGCGAGCAGGACAAGGCTGACGGCCGCGGGAGCACGGCGCGAGGCCGGTGGCTTCATTACTGAGACGCGCCGGGTCTCGCATCTCTCACGGAGGAGCGGGAATTTTCTTGGCAATGGTAAAACGCACATCAACTGATCACTTGTTTAGCGTTCATGTAAACACTACAGTCAGATTCACCGATCGGAATTAATTCAGTTAGATTGAAACGAGAGGTGTGCATGTAAACAATGAATGGCGACCGCAGAACGCAAAAGCCGAATCCCGGACAAGTCCGGGAAAAGGAAGATGGTAACCCCTACTTACTCAGCTTTCTCCTATTATTCAGCTTTCTCCGCAGAACAAGAGCATGCTAGCTTAGCTTCCAAAGAAAGACGGCTGATACTGTGTACATTCTGAGTGAGATCCCACCCTCTATGGGTTGAACACATACGGAACAACGCCATCTACTGGCTGTAGTCTTTAGCCTCTGGACAGAAAATCCTCCGATGACGCAAAATGACGATTTTTGCGTCATCGGAGGATTTTTTCCAGACAAAAAATACATAAATCTCTCCTCTCAGGGGGATATGAGGGGGGAAAGCATGGTAATTCGAAAATACTACAGGTTTTCTACTAATACAAAGCTTAATGCTAAATCCTGAAGTAACCCTTTAATCATAGAAATTTTACTTTGAAAGGGAAAAAACAGTTTTTTGCACTAAAATGTGCTTAACTCTCATGCCATGTGTCTCTCTTCTTTGGAGGACGAGTAAAAGTGATTGCTTTTCAAAATTATGTGGTCACATGACCAATTTCTTCTATGGTTTTCCAGAAACAAGGGTGGAACTACTTCCCCCCCCCCCCCCATTTCTAGTCATTTGGGTCTCAGCCTACTGGCCCTGACTGAGACCTGGATCAGACCAGAGGACACTGCCACACGGCTGCCCTCTCCTCTAACTTCACTTTCTCACACACCGCTCGCCTGACTGGTAGGGGTGGAGGTACTGGTCTGCTCATCTCAAACGATTGGAAACTTGATCATTTACCACCTCTGTGTGACAACAGCTAATTTGAATCACATTCAATTACCATCACCAGCCCTATTAAAATCCATTTTGTAATTGTATATTGTCCTCCAGGGCAGTTTGGCAGTTTCTTGTAGGAGCTTGATGTGCTACTCTCATCCTTTCCCGAAGACGGTATTCCTCTCATAGTTCTTGGAGACTGCACATCCACCTAGAAAAACCTCAGGCTGCTTATTTCCACACTCTGCTTGCCTCATTCGACCTCAAACGAGTATCTACTGCGGCTACTCACAAATCAGGTAATAAATTGGACCTTATTTACACACGCTACTGCTCCACTGGTCACTCGACTGCACACCTCAGATCACTTCCTCCTCAATCTCAACCTCAACCTGCCTCAGAACACAACACACACTCCTCCACAGGTCACCTTTCAGCGAAACCTATGCTCACTCTCACCCTCTCACATATCCACGGTTGCTGATCCGATGGTTGCTGCTCGCATCTCAGCCTGCCTGACAGACATTTCTGGCTGGATGAAGGACCATCACCTTCAACTAAACCTTGCGAATAGGGCTGGGATAAGCGATTATTTTTTAAACGATTAATCTAGCGATTTTTTAATTTAGTTTTTATTTATTTATTTTGTCGATGCATCGATTAATCTAACGATAATTTTTTTCTGTCCGATTCGATTATCTCCCCATTAATTGATTAATAGCAATTTATACATGTTGATTTACATATCTGAATGAAAAAAAACATGAATTTCTTAACATTGCAATATATTTTTATTGCTCTTAAAAATCCAAAGTAAAAGACTATACAAGTGCAAACAAAGTAATGCATTCTTAGTCAGAGGTAGCATTCAATAAAACCTTGAAGCCTTAAACACATAGGCCTAGCTTACTGAAAAAAGTGCACCTTGTAATTCTTCTTTCAGATGAAAATAACAACAACTTGATGTCTAGCATTCAATAATAATAAAAAAAAAGGTCACCCAGAATACTTGTTTAGAGCAATTAATAGAATACAGTAACCAATGTAAACTTGAGGGCTTTAAGCTAACACAAGAGAGTGCTTTTCCAACAAAAAATAAATAAAAATTAACAGCGACAGTGGGAGCCAGCAGCCTGTCATGGCGTCCTTCCTGAACCAACATAATTGACCATTTGTTGAAAACACATAGCCCTAGCTTACTGAAAAAAGTGCATCTTTTAATTCTGCATTCACTTAAAAATAACAACAACGTATAGTAATACACTCTGCCACTCACCTTTTTCTTAAAAAAAATACTAATGTAGTTAACTACAATTTAATAAATGGAACATTATTGTAAAGTGTTACCGATTTGTTATAGACCGATTCAGACGTCTCGTGAGTTCAGTGTCGGACAGATCAGTTGTTTTACCCATTCATTAAAGTGAATGGGTTCAAATGAGTCATTAGTTCGCGAATCGGACGTGTCATTAGTGGATGTGTAGCCTACGGTAGAGACCTGTGCGGGACACAATTTTCAGTCCCGCTCCCGCCCGCTCCCACAGTGTTCAGTCCCGCTCCCGCAAAGATTTGTTATTTTTAGTCCCGCTCCCGCCAGCATCTGTGATATTATGTCCCGCTCCCGCCCGCAAATGCCCGCAAGACGGCAGGCAGGATGTATGTTCACGAACTGTCTCACGAAAGGTCTTGGAAAAAAAATGCGATTTGTGTCCGTTGTATGTTAACACCTTTTGGCATTTATGGCAGCAGGTAAAAGGAAGTTGATTCCCCTCTCCATCATGCACAACCGAAAAAGACTGCCAAATGTCTGATTTGATGTTTCGTGATATTTGTTTTGTAGTAGCCTAAATGTGCCTTTCTTTAGAGAAGTGCTTACATCTGAAGCACTAGAGGTGCTCTTTTCCTCGTCCATGCTGTCTATTTTGAACTTGAAGCTTTCGAATTCGAACACGGAGCAACGTGAAGGAATTGTCTCTAAACAAGTGTGCGTGAGATTAGGCTCCGTCCTACCCTAAACGGCAACATCCAAGTTTAGGCTGCTTAAAACGTTTTTATTGCTGCCAAACAGAATCTCCCTCACAACTACAAAGTATGTACGCTACTTTAATCATTTATATATTTTACTTTACACTCATATTTAATTCGCGGGAGTGCAGCGTATCATCCCGCCCGCCCGCACCCGCAAGTGCACCTTCATCATCCCGCCCGCTCCCGCAATGACCTTTTAAAATTTGTCCCGCGCCGCTCTGTTTTGCGTCGGGTCCCGTGGGTCCCGCGGGACTCCCGTGGGAGTGCAGGACTCTAGCCTACGGCAAGCGTTGTGTGATTATCCTGGCAGTTTATTTTTTAGCACAATTCACACTCTGCGGTAATTCAGGAGAAAAGAAATCTCTGAATGCTCCACGTTAAACTTTGGTCTTCAGCCATTTTTCTATCGTGTCAAATGATTTAGATTAATATGCGCGAGGGATAGAGAGCAAAACAGCGCTCGTGTTGTTTGAAGACGGAGAGTGCGCGCGCTCGGCCGGGGCTCTCTCTATATGTGCCCTGTCAAGCGCAGCATACATCACTCACCGATCAAATAAGGCTTTGGCAGCCGCCAAAGAAAATTCAAAGCAGGAAAACCCGTGGATTGGTTATATAACGTTGGATAGAATGATGGTCCGGCCATCGCGTATCAGCGCACATAATAGGGGTGTAAATCGGACAGTTCATCACGATACGATATGATATCGATTCTCTCAGCCAACGATACGATATTTGCCGATACCTCAAAAAATTCTGCAATACGATTACGATTCGATCCGATTCAGGGCTATATCGATCGATTAATCGATATTTAGATATGTTCACACAACCAGTTACGTTTTTATTAACTCAAATGCAACCAAAATATATAATATGAACGTTTAATTAAACTATTTGAAAATTGAACACCCTCTACCAATTGGGACATTTACAACAGAAGAGGTCATTTGCAAGTACTCCATTCTTGTTCATTTTCATAAAATCATGATTTTTATTATTACTAGTGCAAAATGCCTGTGCAAAATCAGTTTTTGTGTGTGTTTTTAGTAATTGTTGGTTTGGTGTGATTGAATGCTCATTGTTACAATTACACAGCAAAAGTTCAGTGACATTTTTATTTGTGCACGGTAGAAAGCACACAGTGAACTCTGAGAAAACGCTATGCTTGAGTAAACTTATGCTTTGTGAAAAGGCAACTACAAATGATGCCCGTGTAAGAGACTGTGAACGCATTGAATAGGATATGTTTAGTCAGTGAATAGCATAGGCTACTATTACACAGTAGCGATGACGTTAAGCGCACCAGAATGAAATATAATATTCAGAAGTAAACAGCATAGCTAACATATAGATTCAGTTTACATCCACAAATGAATAAGCGTGTCGATTCAGGGAGCAGTGCAAAGTGCCCGTGCAAAATCAGTTTTTGTGTGTGTTTTTTAGTAATTGTTGGTTTCTTGGTAAAGAAAACACATTTTTACTCAAATTAATCCAAATGGATTTATCACGTTCTGGAACCAAACTATAATATTCAGAAGTAAGCAGTGTAGCTGACAGATTGTCAGAATGTTTATTTTTAAACCACAACCTTCTTGGGGCTTCTTTGACCGATACAACCCTCTAATGTCAGAATGTTTATTTTTAAACCACAACCTTTTAAAAATGATATATTTAACGATATCTTTAGCATTTCTCATTCAAAACAACGTCAAACTTGGCACTGCACTTGCTCGTGCCCGTAGCGAGACACCTGTCGAGTTTGAAATCCATCGGACTAACGGTTCGAGAGATATGCGGTTAACAGACACACAGACAGACACACAGACAGACAGACGTTCCTGTAATTTATAGATAGATTGTGCATTCCAAGTAATATCAATCAAACTGCAGCTGGGTTGTTTTGATTAATAACAATAATAACCTAAAAAATACAGGTAAATTACAAAATTAAAGTTAATTGAAAGTATGCTTTAATATGTTAAGTTTTTTTTGTTTTGTTTTTTTAGCAGAGCAGATACATTCACATTTCATCTTTCTGAGTCAAACAAAACCAAGTAATTGCTATGATAAATAATACAACACTTGGTAAATCTTTGTAACGTTAAAGGCACAATATGTATTTTTTTTGCTTTAAAAATATAAAAAATCACTATACCTATGTTATATATTTTTTAAAGTTGTGTATTTACATTATCCCGACAGTTCCAATTAGGCATGTGCCGGAATCAAATTTTCATGCTGCGATTAATTGATTGAGCTTTTATCACGGTATACGGTATTATCACAATATTTTAATTGCTCAAGAGAAATGGATGGATTGGGAGGGGATGTAGAAAAAAAAAAAAACTTGCATCACAATAGGTGTAATTGTGATTGTCAAAACATTTGGTAACTAAACAGAATTTTACACAATTTTCACGATTTCAATTCAATTCTTGGGATTTGATTTCAATCTTGATTCAGTATTGACTCTTTGGATAAATATTAGGTACAGTAGATAAGCCTACATGTTAATTTTTCTCAAGAAAAAATATCTCACATAATGCTGTAAACATACAGTGAGCCCTGTCAGCTTTCATTATAATAGGTTTTCATTATAATAACAATTATGACACAAGTAAAAATATAATACATATGTAATATAGTGCACATATTTAGCGAAATACTCCTCTCTATAGCTATTTTTTCTAGTCAACTAACGTGTTGGTCATTAAATGGCTTTCCTGAGGTAAATGTAACGTTCTGTGACATAATTGTTCACCTGCAGTTTTATTGACCTCTTTCCGTGGTTGAAAAACACTGATTGATCAATATTATGTATGAGGCATGAATACCTTTCTGTAAGTTGTACTGTATCTTTAAATAATAAGTAACATGATCGGTTTGCTTGAACTGAGGCGCTACAGCGATCGGTCACGTCACATTTACAAGCGCCAAAACGGTATTTATTGTCTGAATTTCGTAATAAAATGGACAGAACCTGATAGCTGAGAATTTTTTTCATATCGGAAGTACCCTGCTCTGCCTAGTCTGTCGGTGTCAGTGTACTCTTTGCTCCGTGATTTTTCTCTGCGTGAGAAAATGGATGTGTGGGGCGAGAGCGTGTGAGAAGTGTAAATTGCGTGAGTCTCACGCTGAATGCGTAGAGTTGGCAGCCCTGCTTTTAGAAGGGGGATAAATCCTTTATTTTACTGTCTATGGATAAATCGTCGGCAGCGTTCCTCCTTCCGCCATGCTTCTTTTCCATGTGAGGATTGTTTAGATTAGACTAGAGTGCGCACGGCGCCGCACGCACATTGCTTCTCCATGTGGGGATTGTTTACATCAGAGTGCGCACGTGTTTTGCACAGCATATACGCAATGTTTGTTTAAGCGGTTGATGGAAAATAAGCTAATGCGCGTTCTATAAATATAAATTCTGATCTATTGTTTTTCACGGTATTTTGAAGTGCCCGCGATAACAATATCGTGCATATTCATTACCGCGATTTATCGCATTACCGAATACCGGCACATGTCTAGTTCCAATTAACTTCTAAATCCAGAGAAATTAATATTTTAATTCGAAGACACGGACCGTGTCTTTATTTCCGTTATGTCGCAGTCAATGGCGTCATATCCGCGTTGTCCCTGGTTTCCGCCTATGGTTTCCGCTCGTACTGCCATGGTAACCAGAGCTATGAGCAGAGCTCTCTGATTAACCAAAGCGACAGACGCAGACAACTGTGGAGTTCGCAATGTCTATTTACACGCTGTTGTTGTTTCGTTCAAACATTACGGACCATGGCAAGCAGACTTTGGATAAAAAAGGAGAACTAAAACGAGAATCAATATCAGCGTGGTGTTTTCGAGATGCCGAGAGCTCCCATAGACAGTATATAAACGAGAGCTCCACGTCCGAGACTTCGACCGCTCCTACATGTACTTTATTAAACAGGTGAGCACATTTACATAAAACTAATCAATTTTATATAGTTCAACAATGATAAAATGTTAGAATATGATCTGCATGTTATTCTAATGTTGATCTAGCTTACTGCTAGTCTCAAACAGACAAACTAATGCCTGGCTCACACTACAGGAGTTTTAAAATCCTAACCGATTTTGAAATCTGGTTGAAGCACAAACTTAAGGAGAATCTTTGCAGATTTTTTCCCCCAAATCTTAAACATGCTCACACTACAAGGTTTGAAAATCGCGGTGCACCACACACTACAAAATGTTATTAAGATTATCGTGCCAGAGGAAGCGTCTCACGTGATCACGTGACGCAGCAGATCTGAAGTGTAAAAACATGGAAACATATGGGATATGCATTGCCATGAGACACACACGCATGCACGCACATACACACGCACAGAGACTTTGAACCTACCGGTACTTTGAGTTAAGAGCTTAGATCGGGCCCAAAAAAATCAAGCCCGACCCCTACCCGAGCCCATGCACGTTGTGTCCGAGCCCGGCCCGGCCCGACACAACACAACACAACACATTAACATAACTGTAATTATGAGCCCGAGCCCGATTTAAACCCGACCATTTTTTTAATACGTGGGCCAGGGGCGGTGCGAGATATTTTTTTAACGAGGGGGTGCTAGATAGCATATAAATACTATTGCAAAAATTGTCCACTTAATATTTAATATTCATTCAATCATTTTAATTGTCACAATTAAAGTAGCCTATTCGTTTTATTAAATTGACCAAGCACAACATTCAGCATTCAATCAAATATTAATTAAAGATTTATTATTATTAGGCTAATAATGTTAACATAATATACTATCGTTATTTCGGCATAATATGTGTGCGTGCAACAAGCTAGATGTGCATTTTTAAATCCGGTGATGCGTGCATTGATTTTGAAATCCACGCGCTTTTTAACGCGCTTTTTAGTTTCGGTTTCATTACTGAACATGTAACGTTTGTGCCTGCTGACCACAGCGTAATACTTATTTATTTAGCAATAAATAAATGGAGATAAAAACGCATATCGAGTTGAGTCATTTAAAATTATCTCAAGGGAAATTCCTTCAGCACGACAGCCCTGCTGTCTTTTTGACAGCACTGACGTAATCACAATAAATATCAAACATGTTTGATATGATCGGGGCGAGCCCGATTTGTGTGAGAGCAGATCGGGAGGGGCAAGATTCGATCTGTGAACGCCTCACATTACCAGATAATCTGCGCCGAACATCGGAACCGATCGAGGTCCTCGACAAGATTTTTTCTCAGATTCTCGGGAGGGGTAAATCGGGCATAAATCGGCCTAAAACTCCTGTAGTGTGAGCCAGGCATAACACATACATTTCAACACATTCAAGTGCAGTTTAGTGTGATAGTGTAATGTTAGACCAGGTGAAACAGCGCTGCGTTACCTCACAAGTTTAATTTGTCTAATAAACTGACCTGTGAGTAGTAATTCTGCGTGTAGTTCGGTAGAATGAAATGTCCATATTCCTTTTATATCCGCGGGAGCTTGCGTCACGTGTGGAGCTGATAGCTGTCTCTTAGCAATCCCGAACTGCTTCATATCACAGTCATGATAAAAGCATTGATGTATTCAGTCATCCATAAACATTATTAGATCGGTCGGCTTGACGTTGACGACAACATCCATAATTCTTAGCAAATGCTGCGTCATCAATCTACGCCTTTGTTATTGTAAAGAGGTTAGCGTCCCCTAGTGGAGAAAAATCCCATACTGTACGTTTAATCTCCTCAGCTGACATAGACGCCTGACAAACTTTGTTTTTGTTTTTTTGTTTTTGTTGTTGTGATTAACGTACACGCGATACAGTGAGCTTTTCCCTCACCACTAAACGAGCTGCTTTAGTAAGGTTCCGTGAAAATGTTTCAGCTTTTATTTTCCTTTTACGCCCCGAAGAAGATATCACGGGTTCATCAAGTTCATTGAAATGATCCATCCTCGATCACTTTTAGTCAGCTTTGACGAAACTCCTCTTAGCCAGCGCATCTTTTCAAAGTGACATCTGACCTGAATACTGCGCGCTGAGTCGCTAAAACGGACTTATCGTGTTGTGTTCACCAACAAGGGTGCGACGACTGCTTGTCTGTTTCTGCTGTAAAACATGAACTCGCGATGCCTTGACAGCGGCCGGACAATGCCGGCTTTTGTGAAAAACTTGTTTAGGGTTCAGTCAGTCTTGTCAGGCATCTATTTCAGATGAGGAGATTAACGTTTGGTTGGTGAGTAAACGAAAATGTGCGCTTTGGTGGAAGGCTGTTACGTGAGAATGTGGAGAGTGTCAAAATAAAGGTGTATATCGATATTTTACGTGTGGAATCGATGCATTGTATCGTTAGACGTTATAACGATGCATCGATCCATATCGATGTATCGTTACACCCCTAGCACATAAGGAACACACTGTGAAGTAATTTGCAAACGTTTTTTAGAGAAATGAAAACAGGTCGTACCACAACCATTATTTGCACTCGCACAAATGCTCCCAAATAAATTTTTAGGTCACACAGATTAAATTTTAAGAGCATATGCGACCAAAATGGTCGCAATTTCGCAATCACTCTCAGAGGAACGAGTGCACTTCTTAAAGTCTAAGGAGCCACTCGTGTTACTACCATAGACTTTGCTACTACTCTCCGGCGCCGCCATCTTTGTTTTGGGTCTGACGAATCGACGCGCATATTTTGCGTCGACATATTTTTTGCGTCAACGTCATGGATTACGTCAACGCGTTGTCCCAGGATTACGTCGACGCGTTGTCCCAGTCCTACTTGCGAAGACTCGTAGTCCCGGCCAGCCCAACACAACTTCACCATTCAGATAGGCTCGTCATCCATAACTCCATCAAGGTCAGCCAGGAACCTTGGTGTGGTAATTGATGATCATTTGAACTTCGCAGACCACATTGCTAGAACTGCCCGGTTATGTAGATTTGCCTTGGACAACATTAGGAGGATCAGGCCCTTCCTATCAGAACATGCTACACAACTCCTTGTCCAAGCGCTAGTTCTATCCAGACTGGACTATTGTAATGCTCTCCTGGCTGGTCTTCCAGCTTGCACGGTCAAACCTCTGCAACTTATCCAGAATGCCGCAGCTAGAGTGGTCTTTAACAAGGCGAAGAGAGCACATGTCACTCCTCTCCTCACAAAATTGCACTGGTTGCCAGTTGCCGCTCGCATCAAATGCAAGTCACTGACGTGTGCCTACAGAACAACCACTGGTTCTGCTCCCTTTTACTTAAACTCATTACTTCGGACTTACGTGCCATCCAGAAACTTGCGCTCTGCAAGCGAATGACGTCTTGTGGTGCCATCTCAAAGAGGCACAAAATCTCTTTCTTGGACCTTTACCATGACTGTTCCCTGCTGGTGGAATGATCTGCCTAACTCAACCAGAGCTGCTGAGTCCATAGCCACTTTCAAGAAACGACTGAAGACGCTTCTTTTTCGACAGCACTTGATCCAGTAATACTAACACTTTCTCTACTATTCTATTCTATTCTGTTCTATAATGAAAAAAAAAAGGCTAGCATTTAGTAGTGTTGGGCGATATGCTCCATTTTCATATCGTCCTATCGTCAGCTTGTGAGATCGGCGATACACGATATTATCGTGAGGGGGGCGGGGCTTACTTATTTGATTATTAACTTGCTTATTTACTCATTAATTTGTTTTATTAGTTCGTTTTATATATGAGAATTGTTTTCTATTTTGCTAGCAAAGGTGGAGTGAGGTAAAAAAAAAGATCTAATCATTCTTGTATCTGACTCAGAGTAATTCAACATGTCAGCTGGAAATTTACGGGGACACATTATCCCTCTCATGCCGTTACAGATGCAGCATTTTGACTGTAGCCTACTTCTGCACGAGATGGGAACACGTTTTAATAATTTCTTTGGTCAAGAAAGAGTCGGAGTTTGTGATATTTGTCCTCCTACCAGTGGTCTCTCTGTCTGTATGCACTTCACATATGCACACCGCACTTCAATAAGTCCAAATAACGCGGGTTAATGTGTTTTAAATGCCGGGAGAAATCAGAGGCAAAAATCAAAAAGTCGATCGGTTTATACTTAAACTTATGACTTGACTCCGATAAAGGAAAACGTGTTAATGTGTTTACGTGACATGCATTGTCAGTTTATTCAGCATAATCAAGTTAATAACGTGCATGTAATCGCGCTCATTCCCTAAAAGTGAAAGCAGAAACGGACTGAGCTTTCACTGCATTAACGACTGTTAATGCAGTGTTATTAAGACTGTTATTAGGCCTATATAATTTTAGTGATAATTTTATTATCATTAATATTTTGTAATTGTATTGTTTTTAGTGTTAATAGTGTCATTATGAACAACGAACAAACGACGATGCCGTCTTCATCTTGGCTCTGTATGAGAATGCGTCAAACAAGCACTCTTGACAATTTTTGAATGGATCTCATACGCGCGTCGGTCATGTCGTGGTTATGTGGTGATGTCGTTATGAATTTAGGCAAGGCAAATTAATTGTAGTTCTTAATTAATTTAATAACAATACTAGCTTCATAATAATAAGAATAATAATTATTTAAAGCATTTATGGGAAAACGAGCTAATTATCGTATTGATATCGTCAAAGGCATCTGCCAGCAGCGATATCTCTGACTATCGTCGATACACGATACTATCTTCTATCGGCACAACCCTAGCATTTACCCGCTATTAAAAAAAACTTTAAAAAAACAATCATCATTCCTAATGCCGAAACCTGACAGCCAATACGAGTCAGAGTAACGGTAGGGCAGAAATGTTTTCAAAGTCTTTTACACCGCGAGTCTGACAACTGGACACACTGCCGAACAAAGAACCGCACGTCGGAAAGCAAGCCTTAGATAAGTTAGCTTACAATGTTAACTGTCCTGTCAGATACAGACAGCGATGTTGCCAATGTCATTATTTTTAATTTTGACATAGAAGTGGGCGGAGTAAAATCGCGAGCGGGCGCGGGCGCCGTGAGCTCTAAGCGAGCAGGAACGAGTAACAGTTAGTGAGTTGGATAGATGGATAACTACCTTAACTACCTTAGTTAACATTAATAATGAACAATACTTCTACAGCATTTATTAATCTTAGTTAATATTAATTTCACCATTTACTTATACATTATTAAAATGAAAGTTTGTATTTGTTAACATTAGATAATGCACTGTGAACTAACATGAACAAACAATGAACAGTTGTATTTTTATTAACTAACATTAACAAATATTAATAAATACTGTATCAAATGTATTTCTCATTGTTAGTTCATGTTAGTTAATACATTAACTAATGTTAACTAATTAACCTTATTGTAAAGTGTTACCATGTCTTTTTAACCCTCTGGGGTCTGAGGTGTTTTCTGGGTCCTGGAGGTGTTCTGACATGCTCTGACATTTGTGCTTATTTCTGTTACTTGTGACATTTTCATGGCTAAAGTCTGATTACACTGTATTCAGCACAAACTCTGCTACAATAATATATCAGCAGCAAGTATATAAAAGTTTGTAGTTTTGAGATAATAACATTTATGCGTGGTTTGTGAAAAAAAAATTGTCACTGAAATAAGCTCATGAAACCCATACTGATTATTTCTTCATAAGACTTTTGAAAATTGTATGACGTAGCCTAGAATATTTGCTTCAAAACTATGTGAAAATCATCCTGACTGCTCATTCAGAGAAGACAATATATTGATTTAAAATTTGTAAGACGTGTTTTATGTGATAAAGCTTTATGCAAGAGGCGTGGACATCTCAATAATATGTAAGCTTTTCACACCTGAGAAAGACAAAGACACTCCCTAACGGCCCTATTAGGAGCCATCAGGCCCTATCATTCTGAGCAACCTTGCACAAAGAATGAGGAGATTTAAAAAAGAATGGCTTTTTTATTGTTTGGATTTATTTACAGCACAACATAATCCAAAGATACACAAATGACAAAAAAACACATTATTTAACACACTGAACTAAAGGCAGAGACTTGAACTGTCACACACCTTTGTGCCATTCCTGAAACATAGTACATACCTTTCATTTCCATTAGGGGTGCGCCGATCCGATATTCGGTATCGGTATTAGTCCGATACTGGCCAAAATCACTGGATCGGATATTGCATGAATCGCGGGAGTATAACCCGATCCGATACGATCACGTCCCTTAGTCCTAAATTGTCATACAAATGCTTAACAACACCTGAGAGACATGCCATAAAGAGAGATGAGCAACACGCGTCACGCAGGGTTGCCAGATTTTCACATACAAATCCCGCCCAATTGCTTCTTAAAAATAGCCAATCGCGTTTCGGGGTGGGAGAGACCGCGGACTTGGCAACACTGGCATCACGTGAACGGTAGCTAGAGGTGAGTGAGGTAAGCCCTCTCAGCAATTAAGTTATCATGTCAGCTGTGTGGAATTATTTCAAACTCAAGGACGACAAAACAAAAGCCGAGTGCAATTTATGCAATGTAAGCGTTTCGAGAGGTGGCAGCATCGTTGGAAGCTTCAACACCACAAACTTGATTAAACACTTGTTTAAAGGTCAGGCAGTTACTGCGGTTTCTTTTCGTCTTATTGGAAAACTTGAACCAAATATTTTTGTTAACATTGCAAGTATCTTTTCATACATGGAGTTGTATTCATTCTAATGATTAGTTTTATACAGGTGTTTTACAGTTCAACCTCAGATGTTACATGTGAAAAAACTTTACAGCTTGCTCTGTCTACCCTAGATTTTTTCCACATGAAATTCTTACAGGTCAGTAGGGGTGTGCATTGGCACTGCCCTCATGATTCGATTCGATTACGATTCAACCAGGTAACGATTCGATTCAATTCGATTCTACGATGCATCAAAATTCTACTGCACACAACAAGGCAAAATTTTCATCAGTCATGAGGCAATACAAGCAGTCAGATATTGAACAACAGATTTTATTGGCTGCTATGTGTGTATTATCACTCTCCTTTATCTTTGACATAAATGTCATTAAATAAAATAAAATTGAATGGTACAGGGTATTGGATATGGCATTTTCAAACCTGAAAAAGAAAGCATAAATCACTGCTTTCAGTGCTTTGAATAAGAAATGTTTCTCTTCTCTCTGCTTGAGAACCATTTGAAATTAAATTTCAACTTTATTGTCCAACTCAAGGCCAGAAAATAAACAGTGTAGGGTGTAACGGTTCACAAAATTCATGGTTCGGTTCAATACGATATTGTGTCAAGGTTCAGTACATTTTTGATACAGCAAAAAGAAAGAAATGCCAGAGAAATTTCCTTGATTTTTTTTTTTTATTCTTTTTTTATTAGAACTAACATCATAAAGTATGACATTTTTTTTCTTTGAGCAATGATGGAGCTATAATTGACTCTTCTTATGAGCATATAAAACAAAACAGCTCCTTGGAAAAAATTCAATGTATTATTTGGGCTTATAAACAAATGTTTATTTTAGTTCAGATTAACATTTGAGGGCAGCAATGTTATTCATAATGTCGAAATAAATCCGACATAACGTTACTTTAAAGCAGGGCTATTCAATTGGCGGCCCGCGGGCCACATGCGGCCCGCCAATCATCTCCATGCGGCCCGACGGCACCAACCTCCCTCCTCCTCTTTTCGCTCCGATCGACCTGAGAAACGTTTTACGTGTGAATATTTCAGCAGTTATTATATGTGTCCCGAATTTATGTCGACTGAACCAGCGATAGGCTACCAATCATTCGTGAATGAATCATTCTTTTGGGTTGATTCTTTCTAAACGCGCTTGCATAACGGTCTAAAACTATTCGGATTCATTCGGACTGCTCCGTCACTGAATCATCTGAAGCGGTTTCTCGTTCAGTACAGTTACAACAAATAGCGATGTTTTCAGTTGTTTCACTAGTTGTTTAAACACGGCCCAGCGCGGAGTTGCGTTTACTCCCGGTCCCGGACACACTAATATTAAACAGCGTTGCGACAACCAGTGGAAGCGTTTCAGTTCGACAGAAACCTCTCTATTACAAACCACAAATCACTCGATGATTTAATTAGTATTAAATCGGATGAAACAGCCTCAACATTCCCAACAAGACTGATGAGGAAAGCAGGAGAAACATTGTGGCATGAACGAAATTAGAAGACTTTAAATCCCCTAATCACCCTTACAAACATTTACCACATTTACTGTAGTAATATACCATGGTTGGGCAGAAATGTGCAATATTTATATTGAATACTATGTAGTAATAAATAAATATAGTAAATATATACTATAATATTATATAGTATAATAGTAAATATAGTGATTTATATTGCATTAGATTTATTAGGTGGGTTGAGGAATATATATTTAATGCTTGTTATGAAATTATGTCAGTTTCTTTGTAAAGGTGCGTATAGTTTTTAACTTGTGTTCAGGCATTTTTTATACAGTGGGAGCCTGTGGTTAACAAGTCTCACGGTCAGAATATTTTCATTTAAGCATAACAATTATAAATAAAATAATTATTATTTCTCACCAACAGCTATAAGTTTGTATAAATAATTTATTTGTTCCAAGAAAAATAGTTGTACACAGCTGTAAATTATCAAGTTTTTATTTATTATGGTTTTATATATTTGCATACTGTTGGGTACCACATTTCCAAATACCACACTTCTTTAGGGTTACTTTAGCTTATTTAGTGAAACTGTTATGATCCAATAAATAAGATAAACCCCCAAACCAACCCACCGGCCCACCTCAACTTTTCGATTTGATAATGCGGCCCTCGAATGAAACTAATTGAATAGCCCTGCTTTAAAGCATTATAGCCTACTATTCCTGCCAAACTTCCAAAGTTGCAGTTAGTGCTACTACAGTAAATCCATGGTGAATGTTGCTGATCTGTGTTTGCCATTTGATGTTGTGGTCGCGCCAGCGTCTACATTATGAGCGCGCTCGCGACGCGCTTACATTTGAAATAACTGTTCGGTTTGAAAATGCGTGCCTTGTTCTGAACGGTTTAGTACGAATATGCGTACCATTACACCCCTAAAACAGTGACATAATCAATTATGGCACTTTGCCGCATCGATGCTGAATCGTGCATGCCCCGCATCGATTATTGTTGACACCACTACAGGTCAGCCCATGTTCACTCTACAGATAAAGCGTTGTCGGGAAACTCAATTCGCGTATCTACCCCGAATTGATAAAATAAAATAAAATTCTGTATCAAAAATTATAAGGAAACACCAGTACTTTGTTTAGGCTTGGTTTGTAGGGAATTCCAAACCTGCGCACATATATTCAAACACACATAACTATAGAACCCATTCTTAATGTGCATGTGACCGCCATCAGCGTTTCTCACAGGTTCGCGTTTAAAGTCTGTGTAGAGAGAATGGTGTCGTCTTAGCGCCCCCTAATTTAATAAAAAATGATCGTTGCGACAGAAGCGAATCAATCAAAACTAACATTAGCTGGAAAATAACTTTATTAAAGAACCGCTATAAAGCCAAAACAATCTCTGTTACCTTAAATTATACATTTATCTATGTAAAGCTGCTTTGAAACAATCTACATTGTTTAAAGCGCTATATAAATGAAGATGACTTGACTTGACTTGACATGTGAGTAGGAATCAAACCTCCTCCCCAGGAGGGTTTGGCGGGGGTAGACGAGCAAATGAGAAAATATATACTGTCACTGACCAGAACTATTAAAACAATTCATTCGCAGGTAAAAGCTGCCTTGCCAGTTCCAGGTACAGAACCACAGCACTCTTACGAACCAGGACAGTGGGTCTGGATCAAGGACCTCAGACACAAGGCGTGGAACAACCCGAGGTGGCTGGGTCCATAAGAGATCATTCTAACAACAAATACAGCAATCAAGGTTGCTGAGCGTGACACCTGGGTTCACGTGTCGCATTGCAAGCCCCACCAACCCCCAGCAAGTGGAAAGTAGGGGAAAAAAGGGCGCGCTAGTAACGTACCTCCTCTACCAGCGAGGGAAAGACCTTGCTACGGCTCGCAAAGAGTCATCAAGGTGAAGATGGAGCAATTCAGATGGTCCATACGAGATCATTCTAACAACAAATCCAGCAATCAAGGTTGCTGAGTGTGACACCTGGGTTCACGTGTCGAATTGCAAGCCCCACCAACCCCCAGCAAGTGGAAAGTAGGGGAAAAAAGGGCGCGCTAGTAACGTACCTCCTCTACCAGCGAGGGAAAGACCTTGCTACGGCTCGTAAAGAGTCATCAAGGTGAAGATGGAGCGATTCAGGCGGTCCATACGAGATCATTCTAATAACAAATACAGCAATCAAGGTTGCTGAGTGTGACACCTGGGTTCACGTGTCGCATTGCAAGCCCCACCAACCCCCAGCAAATGGAAAGTTGGGGAAAAAAGGGCGGCGCTAGTAACGTACCTCCTCTACCAGCGAGGGAAAGACCTTGCTACGGCTTGTAAAGAGTCATCAAGGTGAAGATGGAGCAATTCAGATGGTCCATACGAGATCATTCTAACAACAAATACAGCAATCAAGGTTGCTGAGTGTGACACCTGGGTTCACGTGTCGAATTGCAAGCCCCACCAACCCCCAGCAAGTGGAAAGTAGGGGAAAAAAGGGCGCGCTAGTAACGTACCTCCTCTACCAGCGAGGGAAAGACCTTTCTACGGCTCGTAAAGAGTCATCAAGGTGAAGATGGAGCGATTCAGGCGGTCCATACGAGATCATTCTAATAACAAATACAGCAATCAAGGTTGCTGAGTGTGACACCTGGGTTCATGTGTCGCATTGCAAGCCCCACCAACCCCCAGCAAATGGAAAGTAGGGGAAAAAAGGGCGCGCTAGTAACGTACCTCCTCTACCAGCGAGGGAAAGACCTTGCTACGGCTCGCAAAGAGTCATCAAGGTGAAGATGGAGCAATTCAGATGGTCCATACGAGATCATTCTAACAACAAATACAGCAATCAAGGTTGTCCTGAGTGTGACACCTGGGTTCACGTGTCGAATTGCTAGCCCCACCAACCCCCAAGAAAGAAAAGGGAAGTGCCTGTTCATCATGCCTACTCATCCAACACCGACCCAAACGGTTAGGGTTAGTTTAATAAGAATTGGTTAAATTTGTTCTGGAAATATGCTGATTACACAGCTAAAAAAATTTGCACCTAACAAAGATTGTTATGTCTATGCCTCCTTTGCCGCGCGTATCCATATCCTCTGTTGCCAGAGCCAGTTGAGGGTCACAAATTGAAGTGTATTTTATCTTACATAGCCGGACCGGGGTCAGAATGATCCCGAAAAATCTTCCGTAAGAGACTTCCACCTGAATGTGATAATGTAACTATTCCGGCACCATTGCTCTCTCTCTCCCCTGAAGGCAAAAAGAAGGTCTGACCTTTGCCAAAGCAGAAATTTAAAGAGTGTTTTAGGTCAAAAAGGGGAAACCAATTCTTAGGGATACTTGAGGGCTGTGAAACCATCCACAAAGTTAGCTGTTATGAGCCCACAGGTAAAAGTGACCACCTTGCAGGAGGGGCTTACATCCTTTTTAACTACTACTGGTTGTGCGGTCATACTGCATATCCCAGTCTGCCTGTTTCATGGAATGGTCTCTGCGCTTTGGTTCAGCTCAGAGCAAGAATTAAGATTGGCTATGTGGGAAAACCTCAGAGAGAGAAAAGGGCCTTAAAGAGAAGGGATGATGACACTTGGTGGTGTCAGTTAACATGCATTCCTGACATCCCTGAAGAAAACCTTGTAATTGCCAAAACTTCTCAGTTTTGGAAGGCTTTTCTGATCCATAATGCTGTAACTGACTCAATGAACTGGATTAATAGAATCCATTATGAACTATTCTGATTCGACACCCAATTGGCTGTGGCACTATTGAAAAGCGAGGTGGGGGCTGTCAGACAAGTGACTCTGGAAAACAGAATGGCACTAGATGCAATTCTTGCGGAAGAAGGGGGAGTTTGTGTTAAAATTGGCAAAGAATGCTGTACTTACATTCCAGCTTATGATGCAGATGGTAGTACCATTTCAAAGGTGCTAGATGATATGTTGAAGGTGCGGAATGATTTGTGGCAGGATGAACAGGCAAAGAACAAAGCAATAGGATAGGGGTTAGATTGGATTGCTGATGCCTTCCACAGTACTTTTGGTAATATCTTCGGACACATTCTTAAGCTCTTATTGCCATTAATTGTCACCATGCTCATTGTAGCAATCGTGATTGGATGTGTAATCAAATGTATACGAGCTAGCATGGGGAGATTGGTCAGAAGCATTGTGGAAGAAGAAGAGGAGGACCACTAATATGAGCAATTGCACCCGGCCAACCGAACGCAGTTGCGCCTAATTGACCGTCCAGAGAGTCATTACAGTAATGTTCCAAATTAAACAAATCTGGGAATTAATTATGGTCGTTCCAAATACGACCAGAGAGGGGAGTGTGGTAGAAAATTAATGAATAAAATAATAAAACTGTATTTTAAACTAACCATGATTCTAACAGTAATAACACATAAACTTTACTTCCTTTTTCCATGGCTAACATTCTAACACTTGGAAACACAATGGGTCTCATTCATGAAACATTTGTAAATATACGAGTAAATATGTGAGTGATTTGTGCGTAAAGAGACCTTCCCGAAAACTCTTCTCCTGATTCACAAATACTTCGTAAACGTCAGATGTGATAGTGAAATGTGCGTGTGTTAATGAATTCCAATCAGTCGTAAATGGGACGCGTGTGCACGCTCATTCTCAATTACCATAAATCCCGCCCATTAAATCCGACTGACAACTATATATGGGCATCATATTATGACACCAAACGAAGAATTTCAACATGTCTTCTTAAAAGCAAATGAAAAAGAGAAATTTCTCAGATGCAGAAATTGAAGTTTTATTTTCAGAAGTTCATTCAAAACGCCACATTTTATTTTCAAGCATACATAGTGGCGTATCAGGTCCTAAAAAAAGGAAGCTTGGCAGCATATTACAGATGCAGTTAATGGAGTTTCATCTGTTAATAGAACAGTCCCAGAAGTGAAAAGAGTCCCAGCCCTATTGAAAGCAATTAATTATTTGATTAAAGTGTTCCGTTTGCAGATGCTATTACTGGCTCTCATAATAAAAGTAAAAAGAAAAAACGTATGTAATTACTATACAGAATATTTTTTCAAAATGCTGTGTAAATATGTACCCGATTAAGGTGAATTAAAATGCAGCCTTATTAATGAGCAAAACGTTCGGATGTTAAACGCACTACGTGTGGGTGGGAGCAGGTGTAGATTTCTTTCGTACCAACTAACATTTGGAAAATACGAACATTTTAATGAATCCGAAAATTTACGCCAAAACCACTTTACACACGATTTACACAAAAATTGGTTCTGTTCGTGTTTCATGAATGAGACCCATTGTACTAAAAAGTTCTGTTTTGGCTATTTGAGTTATGGAAAATTGTCTGGTGCAGACTATAACAAAATCAAAAATATACTGTCTCTCTTGTCCCATGACATACTGAGTAATCAACAGAACTCTTAACCCTTTACTTGTGTTTTTTCTATGTTCCAAGATTTTTGCATAGGCCACTAACAGAGGGTGAAAAGGAGGGGGCTTGCTTCATATTAATAGAAGGTTACAATATTAAAGTCATGAGTTAGGCAGGTGATTTGGTTTCTATGTGTCATGTCTTTATCCTATAAAACCTGATGTATTGTTCTATGTGGCTGAGAGATTCCTCTGAGAAATGCTCGAGAAACTCTCCCGGCCGTAATTAGAGCATTTGAAGGACAATTGCTAAAGCATTTGAAGGACAATTGCTAGAGTTTGTCTGTCATTGATGCTGCGCAGCAACAGAACAAGTAAGTCAGGAAAGCGAGTTATTTAGAGTAGGACTTGGCCAGTTGTCGACTGAAGACGCAAGAGCTAGAGTATAAAGGTATTGGGTGTCGGTAGACGCCCCAGTTTAAGGTATTGGGTGTCGATTTATAGACGCCCCAGATAAAGGTATTGGTGTCGATCTGGAGATGCCACAGATAGTAAGATCAATTGGGTGTCGATTTGGAGACACCCCAGAATAGTTAGGTTTAGGGAAAAATCTACCACAGTAGTTTGTGACGTCAGTGTTTCACCAGCGTTTTCAAACAGTGTTTTTGAGACTGTCTTTGGTTCACTGCAGTTTTAAGGAGAAAATACTCAGCAATGGGTACTCAGCAAAACTTATGAATTTGCACATGGTTTGTCTTAAAGCATATTAAAAACACCACATAGATTAAACAACATTTTTAAAGGGGTCATATAATGGTACATGCACTTTTACAAGTTGATTGTACTGAAATGTGCCGCAGTGGCTCAGTTTGTTTCAATGTTGTCGTCATGCTGTCATGTTTGCGCGAATCATTTCACCAGACTGCTTTACAAACGAGGGTCAGTATAAAGCTGGATTTGCTAAGGAGCTGCTCCTGAAAAAAGGATCAGTACCAACTATTCGTGTTCCTGCTGAACCTCCAGAAGAACAAGTGAGTGTAACGTTTTATTGACCTTTATATTAATCTTTATATTAATCTTTGCAAATAGCTTGCACGCTTCATGATGAATGTGGCTATTTTTACACTCAGGGTACATTATGGCATGTTTTCTATGTATGACGTTATCAATATAATTCACGTTTCACCCACGTTTTTAATGAACAACGCGTTGTGGTTATTGTGTTACAAACGGTGTACGCACAGAACAGAGGCAAAGCTCATCATTTAAAGACACATGCACTGAAACGGCGTGCTGAAAACAGCTGTTTTTGACCAGGGGCCCGTTCTTCGTACGTCGCTAACTCAGTTAGCTGGATTTGATTGTTGACGATGTGGCATGATCTTGGATTGTTTGGTTCTTCAAAGCTCATCCGGGACTTGCTGTCATATCAACAGCGCAATCTTAAACCTGCTTGGGAGCAGGCTTATTTCATGTTAACAGGATTATATCGCGGCTTTATAAGCGGAGCTGATACGGGAAGTCCAGCGCAGCGATAGTGCACTTTCTGAGATATATATTTTTTTCTCGTGACTTGTGAGATTGTCGTTTTTTGTCGCTTTTAGGTTTAAAAAACAGTTTTAGGTTTTTTTGTGGCATTTCCAAGCCAATGTTGTAAAGCAGTTATTTTTTTTTTATTTTTTTTTAGGCTATCATAATTTTTTATGAAGATCATGCATGACCATGCCGATTACAGATATGTCACTTAGGCTTCACTAACGTGATTGTTACCATAGACTATAGACTGCCATCAAGGCCTCAATGAAGGGGATTATGTGCAACAGAAGGGGGTTCACAATGTAAATGTGCAGCCCAGTCACTATTGTGATTCTTAATATTCCAGATTAGTAATATTACATCAAATAAAAAAAGGCAGTTGACTAAAATCTTCCATATCACAAATGTGAAAGCAAAATGGCCAGGATCTGTGCATGACTCAAGAATTTTCAGAGATTCACATTTATGCACATTATTTGAAAGTGGTAAGGAAAGTTCCACAATTAAATATCAAGCTCACTGTATTACATACACTTATGCTGATACTAACAGAACTGCATTTTTTCATAGGTCATTATGACATGTTCCTGCCTGCAGAAAGGTGTTTTATGACCCCATTCCCATGACCCAAACCAGTTACAATGCAGCTCCAGGACAAGGGCACACAATGATATGAACTTTGGCTAACTAAAGGGAAGATTTCAGTGTCTGAAAAGTCTGAGGGTTGCACACCTGACAGGGCCTGTGACATTGTTGCATGTGCCATATTACACAACATTGCCAAAAAAAAATTAATGTTTAATAAAAGACAAATATGCCTAGTTCCTTGAGTTTTATTTCAGTTGTTCTTTGTAAAGAAAAGCCAGTGGTCAAGTGCCTGCAACAAGAGATATTAGACACATGCCTCATGCAACAAATAAAAAGGAAAAGTTGGCTATACACTGCCCACCTGTAGGCCTATGTCTCTTCTGTCTGTGCAGACTCTTCTGTAGGCCTTTCTTTAGATGTGGAATCCTGCAACTTATATTGCAGCCATAAAGCATACAAGTATAAATTAAGTAAAGTTATTTATGCATTTGCAGGTAGGCTAGTTCCTCCATATGACAGTTATCTGAGAGGGTTTATTCACTGTCCAGTGCAATGGAAACAAATAGACATTACAAAGTCTTATTCTTTCTTTCCTTTGGAAAGTTAGAAAATGTCCACTTACCGCACATATTTCAGCCAGATTGGGACAGATACAAGTGTTGGTGTGTTATATAAAAGTGCACAAAAGAGGAAAACACAAATTCATTACAATGAACTACACTCTGGAAAAATGTGATCAATAACTCATGGCAAAATATTTTTTACATTAACATAAGTTTATCAGTTTTCACTTTCACAAGTCAAAGCAATTCATCATTACTCAAGATTTAACAGTTTAAATTAATACAGCCTTAATTTAATGCAGCAAAATTTATTTTACAGTGTAGGCTACTAAGATCTTTTTTTCTCAGCCTTTTTCTTGGTTGCTTTTATAAACAGACAACCATTTATTTAACAGTGCCTTTTATAAAAGAGACTATAATTTAACAAAAAATTACCATTATGTAGAATATTTTTGTAGGCTACTTCACTTTTATTAGTTCCCATGTTCTAGTGTGGTGACTGACATAACAATGCACAAAGTAATTAAGCAATTATTAAAATACAAAAATATAGGCTAATAAGTAATAAAAACATCTAACATGGCCACTTCTAACGGATTTAAATTGTCTGCTACTTTTTGCCAGCCCTCTCTCCTGGCTTTTGCAGACTTTGAGGTGTTCCCTGGCGTTTTGATTAAACATTAAAATTCCGAATAAACTTCGACTATTAGTTCTTGCTCTGCTGAGGAGAAAAACTGAGCGGCTGAGCGCGCTCTTTGGCCACGCTGAACAGCCAATAGCAGCGTTGTCAATGTTTCTACTATCGATACATATCCCCTTTTAAGCCAGCGCATGAACGCGCAATTATCTCAGATAACTCAATCCAGCGATACTAATCATATCCGGCAAGTGTGTTCGAAGAACCGAGTTAGCCAGATCATGATTCGCACGATGATATCATCTTGGATGTGTCATTGATCTCGGATGTTTTAAGCAACGTACGAAGAACGGGCCCCAGGTAAACGAGTGTTTTCTTACAATACTAATGAAAGTTTGTAATTTAAGTATATTACAAACTTTTAATTTAGACCCTAAATAATCATATTAGCTTGTACAAAAATGACATTATATGACCCCTTTAAACAACATTAAAAACTTGATTTTCACCACAGGGGGACTTAAACATGTTATAAACATGAGTCGCGCACGAAAGTTGCTGTAATTTAAAGTAATATTTGTGGTATTAAGGCCCGCTCACACCACAACTATAACGATAAAGATATGAGGAACGATATCGTTGGGATCACTTTCAGAACGATTTTTTTCCAGCTGTCAAACGATAAAACACTGACAGTCAATCAGAATCCATTCTGATCTAAAGGTCTCGCGCATTCAAAATGGGGCGCGCGCGCGTGCTTAGAATAAAAAGACCGTTAGGCTATCGCCCAGCAAACACAGAACGTTCCCCTAACGTTCCCGTTTGGTTCCCATTTGGTTATTTTTTTGGGAACCAAACAAGAACGTTCTGGGAACGTTCCCTGTAGGTTATTTTTAGGATCTTTGTTTATAACATTAAGGGAACGTTCCCAGAACGTTCCCTGTAGGTTATTTTTAGGTTTAAATTTATAACCTAAAGAGAACGTTCTGGGAACATTCCCTGTAGGTTATTTTTTGGATATATTTTTATAACTTTAAGGGAACGTTCCCAGAACGTTCCCTGTAGGTTATTTTTAGGTTTAAATTTATAACCTAAAGAGAACGTTCTGGGAACATTCCCTGTAGGTTATTTTTAGGATCTATTTTTATAACTTTAAGGGAACGTTCCCAGAACGTTCCCTGTAGGTTATTTTTAGGTTTAAATTTATAACCTAAAGAGAACGTTCTGGGAACGTTCCCTGCAGGTTGTTATTTAATAACCTAAAGAGAACCTTCCCAGAACGTTCCCTGCAGGTTATTTTTAGGTTTAATTTTTATAACCTAAAGAGAACCTTCCCAGAACGTTTCCTTGCAGGTTTTAGGTTTTATTTGTATAACCTAAAGAGAACGTTCTGGGAACGTTCTCTGCAGGTTATTATTTTAATATCACTTAGCCTACTATTAACAGGCAGATTACCAACTGACAACGTCGTCAGTACGGTCCCCTAAGGTTATAAGATAACCAACAACGTTCAGATCTATTCGCAATAACTTTTTATTAATGATATTTTAAATTATGTTATATTTTAATTCTATATGTTTATTTAAATGCTGCATGACTTTGAAGTGTTTTAATGCGCATGCGCGTGATCAAACACTGGAGCACGTGCGCAGCGCGAGAGCAGATGGAAACGTCATCGACAACTGACAAACAACAAAACTCCCGTCTCTCGCTGTTGGTTTCACTGCTTTCAGGTAAGTTTAGACAACAAAATCTCACAAATAATACACACAAACGCCCCTGACACATTTCTTACGTGTAATTGACACGCTTCTGTTAAATATTTATTTTAAAGAAATGATTTTATGTCTTTGAAAAAGTCCGTTAGCATCTACGCTAGCTAACCGGTTTCAAAAGACAACGTTAGGCCTAAGTTACGTTAAGTTGAGGTCTTATTTATGAAAGTTTGGGTTTTTAAACACATATTTAGTGTAGATAACAGTTTTTGATAGTTTTGCTGGTAATTTGTCAATGGGAAGTAAGCTAATTTATTTAGGCTAACCAAAAAGAATGCACTGTATTGTTAACTTAATCAGTGACGTTACTTACCAATATTGCTAAAATGTGATTTCAGAATAGCGAGAGAAAAAATAAAACTCTACAACAAGGGGTGAGTTATTGTTTAATCATGATAATAATTCCACATGCATTTATTTCACAATATATTATCTTAAGATTTGTATATATTTATCTTTTCTGCATTTCACCTCTGTTCTAGCTTGGTTCCTTGTAATAAACCTATCACATGTAATATTTTTGGCTCTGTGACAAACAGCATGTTATGTTCCTAGATCATCATGCTGTGATGGCCTGCTGCACTCCCTGTCCAAGAAAATCTCTATGAACCATATGACTAGTAAGCAAAACCACCTCAAACATGCAGTGCACTGCTGTCCAAAGGTTTGGGGTCTGTAAGATTTATGCTTTTGAAATAAGTCTCACATTTTAAAATCATTAACCCCAAGTTTTTTCAGTGAGATTGTCCTTGAGAAGCCTGTAAGCTAAATAATCAGCTAAATAATAGGCGACTAATACAATATTATAATGGTCATAGTTATAATAATTCATTTAACTATTATGATAACATGATATCCTGATGATTACTATATTTTATTTTATTTCTTTAGGTCTGTTTTGAATTATGTTGGCCAATGAGACTGACAACATACTGTCCAACTCAAAGGTATTTATGTATTTTTTTATTTTTTTTTATTGATCAATACTGAAATTCTTTGTACTTTTAAATGCGGTTCAGGGGGTCGACAACTTTAGGCAGTTATTTTTCACAGATTTATTTATTTAATGTTTATTTGACAGGGACAAATGCATAGAACATTGCTTTATAAAAAATACAAAGTAGATGCCATGCATACAGGTTTATAGCCATGACTAATTTGCAACCCCTAGATATCTTGGGCAGCTGTGGCTCATACTCTTAGCCTTTAAAAATGTTTGAATTGATATCCCCAATGCAATATCAGGGGGTAAATATATCATTAGAGTTCTTAAAGTTATGGCTTTGCTCTTGTTACCAGATGAGATAAAATCCCTATTGTTTGGCCCTGTATTCTTCAGGACAAGACCTTGATGCCATCCACAGTCAGTAGATGAAGAAGGTGAGTTTAGCCGAATTCAGTTCTCTTTCACTTTTTTTTTTTAGCTTAAACAGACACGTGCACGCAAAATGAAGTCAAAATGGCGAGTTTCCTCTTGTCTTGTGTTTTAAACAGAAAGAAAACGGATGCGTGTCATTTATATTAGTTCTGCGCATTCGTCTTAAAGGGACAGCAGCCTAACGTACCCGCAGCTGCTTGTGTCGCCAATGGTGATCAAACATCAAAAGAGAGAATGACTTGTAGCTTTAGCAAAGATACATTAATTTTATAGTTATTTTATTTTTGCACTGAAGACTTATTTTACATTTTGATAAATCAATTTCTGTACCTGATAAGTTAGATTTAACTGAAAAACATAATGCACTGCTTATTTCAACTGTGTTTTTCTTCTATTGTATTTATCTATGCTTGTTATCTATTGTAATTTTCTATGCAGGTTCACTCTACAAAATCCCCCCAATAGAGGTTATGCGGAGCGCCCAGCGGTTGAACCGGAAAGAGGTCTAAGCATTTCCGCTTTTCACTTCCGTACACATCTGCAGCGGTAGGTGATCTCTGAGTTTACTGTTAATTTTTGCTTATTACACTAAAATTCTTACTTCTGTTTTAATTAAAATGTCACGAAGGCTAAAATATCAGAAAAGGGAACATCCGAACAGCAGTTTTTGTTGTGTGCCGGTCTGCTCTATGTCGGGGAAAATGAGTAGTACAAATAGGTTCTGTACTCATAAAGTGACGTCAACATCAGCAGTAGCATTCGCCGTCAGGCAAGTGTTATTTAAATAAACTCCTGATGTACTTACAAACTTTCCAATGCCTCGTTTAATGAGTACAGAACCTATTTGTACTACTGTAGTAGTTTGGTACCATTCTGGGCATTATTAGTGGGGTAATTTACCAGATACAAACCTGGAGCCGTTAGCGCATGCACTAAACCATACGGCTGATATCTCTAAATAAACTCTAAATTTTTCAATATTGTGCAGCACTAATATTGAGCATATCTTAAAGTGAACCTGGAATGATAATTTGTGATACCAGATGAGATGTATGTATGATAGATTTTGAACTGTACTATTTTTTTATTTCAGGTTTTCTGGGATCCCAGCGGAAGGCATCAAGGCATCAGATGTTGGCCTGGACAGATGCACCTGTAAACTACACCGACCTTTGCTTTTGCATGGATGGCTGATTATTACCATGTTTTGTGAGGGTTTCATTATAGCAAAACTGAGCACCTGTGACAGTGGAATTTGTAGGTGTAAAGTCACAGAGATTAAAAAAAAAAATTGATAGCAGTTTCAAACTTTTTTTCACTTTCTTTCTCATAAACAACACAGCAGTTACAGGTTTTCAAATTCTTCATTGGAGGTGAGACTTATACATAAAAGGTAGAGCGAATTCGCAGGTCAGAGTTCACTAGACTTAAATATTATTTTCTCTGTTTTTTATTTGACTTCAGAGAGAGAGGCTTAATATGGGTATCCTTACCCCTATATAAAACATTCCTTTTTTGATTTGTAGTCTGAAATAATAAATAGTGCAATATAAATAAATGCAATGTATTGTTTTGAAATATATAAATTTTTCTATACACATTGATGCTGAAATATCTGAATAAATACATGATACCAGCAGCGCTCGTGCTCATATCTCCTACAGCTTGTGATCCCAATTGTGATCCACAATCCCACCTCACTCTTTTCATTTGCTCCAGATGAATATTAATGCCATTACAGGGCTTGAATTTTGGCATGGGATTGTGTGTCCATGTAACGCGTTGTCTTTTTATTTTCTTGTTAAATTTGCAGATGGTGTTGGGAGTTTAAATGTTTTGAGCGGAGTGAAGATTGGCACATTCATGTATATTGTATATAAATGAATACTTTTTCAACTTTATAGCCAAAGTTATAGGCTACAGTTTGCAAAAAGATCGTTTTAATTAAAATGTTTGTGCAGTTTTATTTGAAATATTTTCATGTTTGAAATATTAAATGTAAATTACTGTTCCTGAATACATTTTGCTAACGCTGTTTTTAATGACTTATTTTAGGTTGATAATTAAACAATGAATAAACAAAAACATGGATTGTGTGCTGATTTATTTATTTAATACAAACTGATTGATTTACTTATTAGTGATAGTTTCTGTAAATTCAATTTATTGTAATAATATATTCATAGGATTCTTAAGTGTTTGAACAATAAACAATGTAGAATATGTTGTTTGTAGACCTACAATTTGTGTACAGGCATATCAGGATGTGTAGACGTTAGGAGAACGTTCCGGGAACGTTCTGGGAACCTTTCGGCAACGTTCCGGGAACGTTCCCCTAACCTTCCGGGAACGTTACGAGAACCTTGCGGGAACCTTTCGGGAACGTTCTGGGAACCTTTCGGGAACGTTCCGGGAACGTTCCCCTAACCTATAGGGAACGTTCTATTAACGTAAAGAAAACTTTCCTGGCTAACCAATAGGGAACGTTCTTGGGAACGTTCTGGGAACGTTCTGGGAACCAAAAACTAACGTTCCCAGAACGTTCCCAGAACGTTAAATTGTTAGCTGGGCGGTCGTTGGTGTGGAGTTATCTTTATCGTTATCTTTATAGTTATCGTGCTTGGTGTGAACGGGCCTTTACTCTGAGGTCTGGTTTCAAGTATGATTCTTTTGAAGAGATGGTGCTTTATGTAATGTTATCTAGTGTACACTAAAATTCCCTTTTGACATTTGTACTTGCTTCTGTATACAGGGCACATTTATCAGACTTTTTCAAAGAATTTAATTTTCTATCAGAGTTAGATAATTAATATAATATCTTACTTGGTGATTTTAACATCCATGTAGATATATTCTAAACTCTATTGGAGTTAGACAACACGTTTCATTGTCGTAATCATACTTCGTCACATGGGATCAATGTTGATGACATTGAAATTCAGCAGCAGAGCGATAACATCTCAGATCATTCAGCATATTCTGTTTAACCAAGTTTGCAAAATCAACTCCTTGTTACAAATATGGTAGAACTATCACTTTTACCATCAAAGATTGCTGTGTTAACAATCTTTCTCCATTTATGTCAATTGAGGGAGTTTGGGTTCCTTGTCACCTTTGGCTTGATTAGTTGGGGTTTCAGTGGAAAGTAAAGGGTTTTTGGTTAAATCTATGAAATAAGGTATGTGGTTAACACAAGCTCAAGATATGTTCACATTTTATTCTATTACCAAAAAATCAGTAGGCCTAATTATCCCTTGTGTTTTGTAAGGTTTTTTTTTCTTGTCTTGAAAAGATTGTTGCCAATAAGTGGCTAAACGTCATTAGCCGAACAGGTAAACTCATCTACTCACTAGTTCACATTAGTTTTGGTCATGCAGTTATACTCTGTAACTTTGGAAAGATGTTAGTTTGTTTATCTATCTCAAGCAATATCTTTCAAAATTTCTCAATGAATCCCAAAACTGTTATTTTTTGAAGCAATTCAAATGCCTGCTTTATAATAAATCTAATTATTTTCCTATGTAGATTTTATATTCATAAATGTAAGTTTTCGAATTGTAAACCTATTTTTAATTTTATTTTTGGTATTCTTATATGAGATAAAACATTTACTTGATTACAATTTCATCTTCTCTTAACCCCAAAGGACTCAGAACAAGTGCAATCCGCATGACCTACAAACTTTTTACCTTAATGTTTAAATTTCTTTTAATAAAAGTAATGCCCTCTTTCTTTATTTTTTTCATTCTCATTTATTTTTAGTTACTGTCTAGTTCTGTTTTTGTTTTGTGCTCTGGTGTTGTTGAAGTGTTTTATTTAACTATTCTTTATATTTGTTATTCTTAATACTAATTGTTGTGTTCAATTTTTTTTTTGTTCCACACTGTAGTAAACTGAATGTTCAAATAAAGCATAAAAAAAACCTCTTTCACAGCCTTGTGTTTATAAACATTTTCTTGCAAACTACTTCAGGGAAAACTGAAAGTTGTCAGAAGCTTAGTAATGGTAATGTTGAAGTCATATGACCATGGTGTAGTTCATTTATAGCTCTTTACTTCTGCCGATTGCATTTGAACTTGAACTTTCATAAAAGCTTTGTTAATTTGTCAAGATTATTATGATAAACTAGATGTGTGAGAATCATACATTTTTGTTGGTCACAGAGCTTATTTTCTACAATTTTCCAAATGCAAAGGAAACCAGGGTGATGTCAACTTCCGGGTTGGCCTACAAAAATACGTCATCACTGTCTTGTATGAAGTAACAAAGCCTTATTTGCTGAAATGAGGTGGCTTGGCAAGTTTGACACGTTTCGAAACAAGACATTTGTAAATGTTTTGCAACTTCATGAACGAAGCAGTGTTTTTTAAAAAAAATACAAATTAATTTGTAATTAATACAAAATTAATATTCTGTCATTAATTACTCACCCTCATGTCATTCTAAACCCGTAACGGGTTGTGAGACATGAGGGTGAGTAAATGACAGAATTTTCATTTTGAGGTATACTATCCCTTTAAGTTTTAAATATGTTAATTCATGAAAGGTAATAATTTGGGGGAAAACTAATTATTGATTTGCCCTTCATATTATTAACCCTTCACATTTACATTTGGCAGACGTTTTTATCCAAAGCGACTTACATTGCATTTCAAGGTACACATTTACATTCTTATCAGTTCTTGCTTTCACTGGGAATCGAACCCATGACCTTGGTGTTGCAAGCGCCAATGCTCTACTGTTTGAGCAACAGGAAAGCCCATTAAGCCAATTTGTGCGATATTCGACAAAACACTTTTAAGCAAAAAAAATAAATCAACAAGCTTTTTTATGTGTATTTTCATAAAGATGTACAGAAAAGGTGTATATATTACCAACATAAATATGACAACATGCACATTTACTGCTGAATTACCACTTGATACAAAAAGCGCATGTAAAGCGTTTAACAAACTGGGACTTCCTTAAAAACAGCCTTCCACTGAAGCTTCGCACATACAGCATAAAGAGAAATAAAACAGGACTAGGGTCCTAAAATAGATTGAACAACAACTTCAAAATGCTGCTGGCAAATCTCCCTATCAAATATCAAATGGATATTAAAGCTGTCGGATCAGTTATTACATTCAGCTGACACACACACACACACACACGTAAGTACAAAACAAAGTAATACTGACACTTTGGGTTGGCTAAACATGTTCAACTCCAAAAGCCCTTTAGTGCAAAAGAGTTTTCAAAACTGAAACTCGAAGTCGACCGTCACCAAACGCGAAGAAATCACAGCGGAGAAAAAAAAAAAAAGCAGTGTCACGTTTAAGAACAAAGTGTCTTTGTGGACGGAGATGTTTCCAAGAACTGTGCTCAGGTGCTGTCGTCATCCTTCTCCGTAGAAGTTCTTCTCCGTCATTCCTCTCAGGAGATACGTCATGTTCACTAGTATTTGGATATCATAAATCCCCTTGACAACATCAAGTAACGACAATCGTGTAAGTAAAGGAGGACGTTTGCTGGACATTAGCAATGGGCTATCAAAAGGATAGTGTGTGTTATATATCAGCTGGTTAGTGATGTATTAAGGCCTAGAGCTGCGAGGAAACGTCCTTTGGAAAATATACTATGCACAAAATCAGCAATATGGTGAAACCTACGAGTGTCTCTTGAGGGAGGGAGGAAGGGAGACGGCTGTGGTCGGTGCATTTCACTGAGTATCTAAGCAGCAGTGTATTTACAAGAACGACATTCGTTTTTTGTGTTTCATTTCCCACTACACACTTCCCTTTCGCATCACTTTAGTTCCAGGTCTCGAGCCGTTCTGAGGGTGTCTCGCTGAAGAACAGGCACTTCTTGATGGAGTTTGTTCCCTTTTCCTCTTCTCCGTCACTGTTGTGAACTGTTTGTAGTTTTTTTTTGGTTCTCTGATGGTGGTTCCTCAGGGGCCTGATGTGAGGAGGCACTTGGTAACTGTTTTTTGAGGAGTCTGGAAATGCTATGTCATCAAAATGGGCTTTTGTCTCACCTCCAGAATATCTAAAAAGGAAACATTAGAGCCATTAGCATTACAATTAATGTTCAAGGCTAATGTACAGAAAATAAGTTTGTTTGTATGAATGGCAAGCCATTTTAGCTTAAAATGTTCCCAGCGTTACTCGTCGTAATTGCATTCTTACTAGCAACAATTGAGTTAGAGAGCTCTCCAATTCATTTCTTACTAATAACATTTAAGCTCTCCAGTTCAATTCTTACTAGTAACATCTGAGCTCTCTATTCAATTCTTACTAGTAACATTTGAACTCTCTATTCAGTTCTTACTAGTAACACTTGAATTCTCAATTCAATTCTTACAAGTAACATTTGATTTCTCTGTTCAATTCTTACAGGTAACATTTGAGCTCTCCAGCTCAATTCTTACAAGTAACATTTGAGCTCTCTATTCAATTCTTACTAGTAACATTTGAACTCTCTATTCAGTTCTTACTAGTAACACTTGAATTCTCTATTCAATTCTTACTAGTAACATTGATTTCTCTATTCAATTCTTACAGGTAACATTTGAGCTCTCCAGTTCAATTCTTACAAGTAACATTTGAGCTCTCTAACTCAATTCTTTCAAGTAACATTTGAGCTCTCTATTCAATTCTTACTAGTAACATTTGAACTCTCTTATGGCAAGCCGTTTTAGCTTAAATTGTACCCAGCATTACTCGTTGTAATTGCATTTTTACTAGTAAGAATTAAATTTGAGAGCTCTACAATTCAATTCTTACTAGTAGCAATTCCAATTAGAGAGCTCTCTAATTCAATTATTACTAGTAAAAATTACAATTAGAGAGCTCTTTAATTCAATTCTTACTAGTAACAATTCCAATTAGAGAGCTCTACAAATGAATTTTTACTAGTCATATGTCTCCATTGACTTCCATTCATTTTTAATTGTGGAGCTCTACAATTGAATTGTTACTAGTAAGAATTCCAATTAGAGAGCTCGACAATTGAATTGTTACTAGTAAGAATTCCAATTAGAGAGCTCTCTAATTCAATTATTACTAGTAACAATTACGATTAGAGAGCTCTCTAATTAAATTTTTACTAGTAAAAAAACGAATTAAAGATATGTATATTTGCAGAGCTCTGTAATTGCATTCTTACTAGTAACAACTGAATTAGAGAGCTCTCTAATTTGAATTGTTACTAGTAATAATTGGATTAGAGAGCTCTCTAATTAGAATTCTTACCAGTAAGAATGTAAGAATTGAATTAAAGAGCTCTGCAATTGCATTCTTACTAGTAACAATTCAATCGTAGAGCTCTCTAATTGTAATTCTTACTGGTAACAATTCAATTGACCGTTCGCAAAAGCCACGCCCCCTAGTTATTGTTACTACGCCCGTCAAACAATTGAGAACCAGACATAGCCATGGCTGGGTTGAGCTCCATACCTATTGGTATAAGTGATTGGTTTTGGAGTAATGCAGCAGACATATCCTCCAGGGCACGACAGAAAGGGCTGCAATCTAGTTTAGGTTACAAAGATTCAGTTTCTACCTGTTCTATCAGAGGTATGACAGGTTAGCTATGCTAGCTAAGCTAAGGATGACGACCAACCTAAACAAGTAACGTTATTAGCCTACAGTTTCCCCACCTTTCATCATCGCATATGTTCTAGCGCTACGTGTCTTTAAACATTTCATACTGCACTCGCTCGCTCGCGTCCTATTCGCTTTGGACGCGCGAATGGATTCAGAATGTTCAAGCGTCGAACTAGACGCGATACACGCGAATTTGATGCTCTATTCGCGTTTGGTGTGAACGCAGCATAATGAACAGGCTCCGATGTCAAGATTGCAATGCTGTTGTGTGTGTGTGTGTCAGAGAGAGAGACACGGGCGCGATCGAACAGTGGAAACATAAAAATAAATACTCTGTCATTTTATTCATACAGGACATAATTAAAACTGCAAAGTGTTGTAAGAGTAACTTACTTAAATTACTTATTGATAACTGATATGCTAAGTTAGCTCGCTAGCTTTACTTACAGCAGACATATGTATGCTTATTAATCTTCGAGGCATTTAGCTGTGAGTGAGGTCTCCCACACTGCTTAATCCATTGTCGGCATCTTTCCGCTTGGGTCTTGGGCTTTGGAAAGGCAAAAAAAAAAACAACGACCCCTCCCTCTAAACTTTTGGGGTACCTGGTGTCAGACTTGCAGATGCCGTAGGAGCATCGTTTCACCATCTTGCTGAAATCGCAATGTTTGACGGAGGTCCTTCTACTTAGTTACAGTTGCTGAGCTAGGATTGGACGAGGACCGTTTGAGGGCGGGGTTTTGCGAACGGTCAATTGTACAGCTCCATAATTAAAAATGGAGACATATGACTAGTAAAATTTCATTTATAGAGCTCTCTAATAGGGCTGAAACGATTAGTCGACATTGTCGACAACGTCGACAATAAAAAATTGTCGACAAATATCTTTGTTGTCGAGTAGTCGTTTGATCCAACGTGACCTAATGTAAGGGCCTGCAATATCGCGATTTGACCGCTACGGCGCTGTAGCGCTAGAGTGTAATGCAGCCGTTATAATGCTATTGCGGTAGAAGAAAACACAGCGCGAATTATGACGGAGTGCAAACGAATCCGAACTAGCTAGGTGTGTGAAAGTTTCACAAAACTTCAAACCAAGAATGCTGTCGTGTGCAATGCATGCAAGGCGGAACTTGCTTTTCACGGGAGCACAACATGCATGTTAAAACACTAACGTAAATAACTTAACTAGCAGTACATCTCTTTTTAGAGAATGCAATACTACTAATAATAGCAATAATATTAACAATAATAATATAATTACAGTAATGTGATGATTATTTTTGCATAGAATAAAGCTTGATCGAGCTTAGGAGTCAGGGCTGTTTTTTTATTGTAACTATTAGTTATTACAGTCTTATCACTTGCCTGTATTTTGTTCCATATTCATGAAGACTTACAAAAAGAGATGTTATGAAGAATATCATGTCAGTTATTTTTTTATACAGTAAATTAAAAGGTGAATGAGAATGTCTCTGTCAGCTCAGCTGTCAATTTTTTTTAAATTGTGTTCTTATAATAATTGTTTGCAGTTTAAGTTTGTCTGTAATGCAGCTGATAATTTTTTTGTTTATTTTTTTCTATTGAAAGAGAACCGAATATTTAACCAATGCTTTTTGCATTTGTGTGTGATTTGAGTTGGACAGAAATCTGAAAACTTAAAGAGAATGACCTGTTTAGTTGGCTCAAAGTTCATTAAACCAACCATTTCAAAAGCTGAAGTGATTTTCTTTTTTATATTATAGTTAGAATATGTATAACTCAGTGTTTTAACTAATTGAAAAGGCTGAATAATCGTTCCAAACTTACTGATTAGTCGGCGAAATAATCGACGATTAGTCGATTAATCGTTCTAATAATCGTTAGATTAATCGATTATCAAAATAATCGTTTGTTGCAGCCCTACTCTCTAATTGGAATCGTTACTAGTAAAGAATTGAATTAGAGAGCTCTGTAAATGTAATTCTTACTAGAAATAATTAAATTAGAGAGCTCTCTAATTGTAATTTTTACTTGTAATAATTGAATTAAAGAGCTCTCTAGTTGTAATTGCTACTAGTAAGAATTGAATTGTAGAGCTCTCAAATTGAAATCTTACTAGTAAAATTGCAATTACAACGAGTAATGCTGGGTACAATTTAAGCTAAAACGGCTTGCCATACTCTATTCAGTTCTTACTAGTAACACTTGAATTGTCTATTCAATTCTTACTAGTAACATTTGAGCTCTTTTATTCAAGTCTTACTAGTAACATTTGATTTCTCTATTCAATTCTTACTTGTAATATTTGATTTCTCTAATTCAGTTCTTACTAGTAACATTTGAGGTCTCTAATTCAATTCTTACTAGTAACATTTGAGCTCTCCATTTCAATTCTTACAAGTAACATTTGATTTCTCTAATTCAATTCTTACTAGTAACATTTGAGGTCTCTAATTCAATCCTTACTAGTAACATTTGAGCTCTCTAATTCGATTATTGCTAGTAACATTTGAGCTCTCTAGTTCAAATTCTTGCTAGTAAGAAATCCAATTAGATTTACTCTTACTATTAAAAAATTAATTAGATGCAAAACAGATTTGAGATTACGCCCATTTCCCTTGCAAATCCCACCTGCTTTAGATGTTGTACACATTACAATACTTCACAATAAAAGCCCTATTAGCACTTTCATTGTGTCAGAATAACCACAAGACTGAGATGACAACTCGGATATATTTTGTGATTAAAAAATAATATTTAATCACTACATTAATTCACATCTTTATACTCCTGAAAATGCTTGAGAGCAAAGAAAACTCACCAGTAAGGTGCCCTCAACCAAACAAAATATCATTTCATTTTGGTGTTTAACATGTATGCAGAAGTTGAGCTACATATAATTGTTAGGCTTTTCATCACGACAAATGAGTTTTAAAATGTATTTCTTTCTCTTGTTTTATCCATCATGATTGTTTTAATTTTCCAATAATTATATGTGAATTACAGAGTGATGGAAAATGGCACTATTGTACTAGCGCACCATTTTCATTACAGCATCTATATGGGAATTTAACTTGCATAAATCAGAAAATCACACTTTTTTCTTTCTTTTTTTTGTCCAACAGTTTATAAATTTGTCAGACATTGAGACATTTTACGCAGCTTTACAGTCATAACAGGAAAATAATGATTCAATGATGCAAACAGAATTTTCGTTGGCTAAACAGAGCAAAAACAGACAATATTGTATATATAACTCACTCTTGTAAGTTAAAATGCTCGCGATCGCGCTTATGCACTGATATTTGGGAAAACGTCACTCTTGCTTGTGTCATATTCATATTACTTAACCCCTAAGTCATAAGTATATATAAAAAACACATACAGGGATATTTTCCCCCCATAACCTGAATTCTAGGGCCAATCTAACATTCTAATAGGCTTCATCACACAGAGAATGCTTTTGAACTCTCGAGACATGTTTTTGTTTGCTTTTTGCAAAGTGAGTGACATACTCAATAACATTAAAATGACAATTACGATATTACTGTAGACGATAAATAAATATCGCACAGCCAAATCCAAACCCATAGCCAAAATGACCATCCCGTGATGTAACAGGACCCAGCCTCAGCAATATTTTGTGAGTGGATAATGTGAATAAAACCCTTGCGATGCTGAACAAAATAGGCATCATTTTACAGCCAGGTAATTTACAACCCATAAATAAATATGCATATAATTGTGTATATATTTTCTGTTTGAGTGTAAAGCTTACAGTACATAGCCTACATCTTTCTTCTCTATAAACCATAATATTATGATTTAATCAACACTAAAATCATTGGAGCCTCAGTGCTGCTATTCATCATTAAAACTTTATGAAATGACGAGGCACGATTAATCAATGAATGTGCTGAATCGAGAGCGCTGTAAGAGTTCTTACTAGTAAGAATCGCTACTGTAGAGCTCTAAAATTGTCTTTACTAGAAAGAATGCCTTTACAGAGCTCTTCGACTGCATTCTTACTAGAAAGAATTCCAATTATAGAGATCTTACTCTACATTTTAAGCTAAAACGGCTTGCCATTTGTATGGAGGGCAGGTGTGTTGTACCTGTGGTGATACGATGCAAAGGAAGAGTCACATAGGTGAGATGAGAATACAGCAGAAAATACTCCTCTTTTCTGTTCAGCTTGAGCCAAGAACCCACCAGCGAGCGGCCCGTCCCTGATAGAGAGCGGGAGCGCAGGTTTGTAGTGTTGCACAGGTCTGAGGAGAGAGAAAAGAACCTTACATTTTACTTGGGATGGAAAGCCTGACAACCTAACCATTTAAACTATTTTAACTCCAGATCCGTGTGGGCTAGATTCAAAATATTTTTTTCCTTTGAATTACTTGAAGTAAAATCTAAAAATTTGTCTTTTTGGCAGTTTAATTTCCACCGTGAAAATATTGTAAAGATATGTTAATGAATTGTCCCGCCGACAGCCATTTGCACAAATTGATCTATTCGTTTTATTGATCAATATATATTTACGCAATGTCCAAACTTAACAAAACTTGATACACATAGACAACAGGGGCCGGTTGCACCAGCTGTGCTAAGTTACAACTTAGCCTAGTTTTGCCATAAATGGACACTAAGTTACGACTTAAGCACTTCTAAATATTTTTGCGTTGCACCATTAAACTTAGTTGAAGTGTAACTCTACGTATAAACTAAACATTTACGGCAGCCTCCAATCAGTAGTTTACTGTTGGAATAAAATATCAGACAGACTGAACTGCATCAATAAGCTCTTCTTTTACCTGACAGACTTCAATTCTTTAGCCATATGTGATAATGCTGACATTTACACTCGCTTACATTTTAAGAGAGAGAACATTATGTGAAAAGATTACTTTGTTAGTGGCTCTTGAACACGAACCCGTCCTAAACAGCTTGCCGCTGTGTGCATCGGTCTATGTTGTGCATGTCAAATATCAATCAATAAATGTAATGTCTTATGTTTTTTGTATCAATATTTATTTATTGATCCTTATTAATATTTATGGCATTTCAAACAACTTTTCCTCATGTATTTGAAGGCTGCTATTGGATCATCGAGACTAAACGTCACATTATGTTACTACGCATTACTTTATGGAGAGCTTACGACCTACTAGCAACGTTCTGCCTTACGAACAAATGGTGCAACGGAATAAAGTACAGATTTAGTTACAAACTAGCTAGTAGTTACTAAGCCTCTAGTGTGGACTTTTCGTTCCAATTTAAGAAAGCACTTACGAACGGCTGGTGCAACCCTACCCAGGATATTCTGAGGCTGCACACAAGTTTTGTTAAATTCCACCCATTTCTCCTACAACTTCAAACCCACGGTAACTCCACAACTCTATGATCCATGAAGTTGAAATTTGGTACACATGCTAATACGTTCATTAAATATCACTCTGATACATCAGCAAACATGGTAGCCAATCATATTTCAGCATTTTCTCAATGTAAATGACAGATGAGGGATTTAAAGGATTAGTTCACTTTCAAAAATGTTTTTGCTTATAATTTACTCACCCCGATGTCATCCAAGATATCCATGTCTTTCTTTCTTCAGGCGAAAAGAAATTAAGGTTTTTGAGGAAAACATTCCAGGATTTTTCTCCATATAATGGACTTCAATGGCAATCAACGGTTTGAAGGTTCAAATGTCAGTCTCAATGCAGCTTCAAAGTCTCTACACGATCCCAGTCGAGAAATAAGGGTCTTATCTAGCGAAACGATCAGTCATTTTCTAAAATATATATATATACCATCACCATAAAATATATATGTACCATCTCTGAGATGTGCAACGCATTGCGTCGTCATGTTGGAAAGGTCACGCGTCACATCATCTATCTAAGTTATTTGTCTGTGTACTCCAGTTCAAAAAGGTAGGGAAGGCCGAAAAATTCCATCTTATTTTCTCCTCCAACTTCAAAATCATCCGACATCTTTGTTTTAATTTATTATTATTTATTTATTTTTCGTGACCCATCCAACGTGATGATACGTGGCGCATCGCAGAGATGGTACAAGACGGGCATTTGTGGTTAAAAAGTGTATACTGTATATATATATATTTTTTTTTTTTTTTTTTTTTTTTTTTTTTTTTTTTGAAAATGACCGATCTTTCGCTATATAAGACCCTTATTTCTAGGCTGGGACCGTGTAGAGACTTTGAAGCTACATTGAAACGGACATTTGAACCTTCTTTGAACATTGGAATAGTTGGTTGCCATTGAAGTCCATTCTGTTTAGAAAAATCCTGGAATGTTTTCCTCAAAAACCTTAATTTCTTTTCAACTGAAGAAAGAATACATTTATTAATGAGTGAATTATCAGCAAAACATTTTTTGAAAGTGAACTAATCCTTTAATACTAATGTTGTCCACAAGAGGAAGCCACTGGTTAAGAAATGCTTTTAATTATTATCTCTTTCTGATCATTTAAATGGCTGAATATTTCCTCATTTTCTTTTTTCTTTTCTTTCATTTTCAGTTTGTCTCGTTTAGAACTGGTTAGTAATAGTGGAGATTCCAGACTGTCGATTCTACACCGCTGTCTTTGTAGGACAAACACACATTATCTAGAGACACATGGCAGCTATATTACATAATTGTCTAAATGAGCTATTGGTGCTTGGACCCTGATAAATCGCAGCTTGCGGCTATATTAAAAATGCATTGTTTCAGGTTTCCTAGTCCTGTAAGTGGCCCCTAAGTAAATAACTAATGATCTTTGCAACAGAAGTGAATCAATCAATCAAAAGAAACTTTAGCTGGACAATAACTTTATTCTAGAGCTGCTTGTAAAGCCAAAACAATCTATGTTACTGTAATTTCTTATTATCACTGTAAAGCTGCTTTGAAACAATCTGTATTGTTAAAAGCGCAATATAAATTAAGGTAAAAAAACAAAGCAAAAGTAGAGGTAATCAGAATACTGTGTGTTTTGACCAATCGCAGAGCTACTTCGATTCTTTGGCTCAGTAATTCGCAGTTTAAGACTGCAGGAGATCATCAATAAATCAGAACATAGATAGATGCTGGAAACTTGTCATTTTATAATTAGAATACATATAGCTAACTGACCTCTAAAAAAGTAAAAAAAAAATTGTTTTAAAATCATTTTAAAAATACAAATCTATAAGATACGGCACTAAAACGGTTCACTGTTGTTTAATGTCACTACTGTTCCAGTGTGTTTGTGTACCTTCATCATCCTCCTCTCTGAAAAACTCCTCACTGTCGTTGGCCGAGTGCGATTTCTTCATCTCAGCGTTTCGGTTTCGGGGCACTTTCCGGCGAAGTGAAGGTGAGAAGAAGGAGGGTCTGTTTCTCTCTGGGGTAGGGGGAGTGCTGAATGATGTCACCTAGAAGGAAAACAGGACTGTCAATTCGGTTAAAAATGCACATGAATTAATTATACGATACAAGATTCGATTGATTCATTTTATTAATTGTTGTTTTTGTTTGTTTTTGTGTACTAAATTAATGTGCTAAATTGATGCCCCAATGAAAATCAAAGTTGGAACACTTTTTTTAAAGGGTTGTTTAACACAAACCTTATGTTATCATCAGTTATGCATGTGTTCCACATTATGGAAAATAATAATGTTAGCATTTGGTATTTTTTAAGAGGACTAGTTAATTTAGGGATTTTTTCGGCTACTGTATTTTCAAAATCTGTTTTTTTTTTTTTTTATTGATTTATATCACATGATGTTTGAGACAATAGCCTCTTTCACACATACAGTCTTTACTGGTAAATTACCTTTAAATTATGAGAAAATGTAACTTTACCAGAAAACTACTGGTATGATGCTGTGTCAACAAAGAATAAAGGTGATGCTTTGACATAAGAAGTCTGCTTTGGGCCAATTCATTCATTCATTACATTTATATAGTGCTTTTCTCAGCACTCAGGGGAATCTCCTCAACCACCACCAATCATAAAGCTCTGTTAGAGCTTATTGTACTATAGTAACTGCAGGACTATATTTTGCCTAATTTATCTTTAATTTAATAGCACAGTGAATATTTAGAGCTGCTCCAGCAGGGCTCAACCAGTAAAGATCAGTGAGTGAACTTATTTTTGTCTTTTGTTGTTAGATTAGCATTTAGGACAAAGACAGCAACAGGTTTATTAGGCTGCTGTCACTTTAAGAGCTGTACTTATTCAACATACTGTTACAAAACTGTTTACGTTCACTTAAGACATAACTGACTATGTTTCACAAGGATACTTGCCTATACTCAGCCTATAATTTAACAATATTTTGAACTCGATTTAATAGTCTATTTGAGCACTGCCTCCTGGGATGTTTACACATAGAACAATTTTTTAAAACATCATGTGATTACTTTAGTGCCTTCCTGTAATAATGTAGGGTACCACTTCTTATACATAAATCATGTAACAGTTCATGTTTTTAGTTGCACAAATGATGCATATGTGCTGAGTGAACGATCAGCAATCAAGAGCATACAACAGAAGTCTCTCTCTCTCTCTCTTTCTCTCTTTCTCCACACCAAACTCGCTCATCCATGTCTTTATGGACCTTGCTTTGTGCACTGGTGCGCAGTCATGTTGGAACAGGAAGGGGCCATCCTTAAACTGTTCCCACAAAGTTGGGAGCATGAAATTGTCCAAAATGTATTGGTATGCTGAAGCATTAAGATTTCTTTTCACTGGAACTAAAGGGCCAAGCCAAACCCCTGAAAATCAACCCCACACCACAATCCCCCCTCCACCAAACTTTACACTTGGCACAATGCAGTCAGGCAAGTACCGTTCTACTGGCAAACGACAAACCCAGACTCGTCCATCGGATTGCCAGACAGAGAAGCGTGATTCGTCACTCCAGAGAACACGTCTCCACTTCTAGTGTCCAACGGCTGCTTTACACCACTGCATCCGATGCTTTGCATTGCACTTGTGACTCAGCCATGGAAACCCATTCCATTAAGCTCTCTACACACTGTTCTTGAGCCAATCTGAAAGCCACATGAAGTTTGGAGGACTGTACCTATTGACTTCTGCGTACTATGCGCCTCAGCATGCGCTGACCCCGCTCTGTGATTTTACGTGCTGTTCCCAATTGCTTCCACTTTGTTATAATACCACTAACAGTTGACCATGGAATATATAGTAGTGAGGAAATTTCACAAATGGACTTATTGCGCAGGTGTCAACCTATCACAGTGCCACGCTTGAATTCACTGAGCTCCTGAGCAGTGTTAATTTCATTAATGAAAACTATGACGAAAAATGTTCGTTGACGACCTTGTTTCCCCTGACTAAGACAAGACAATGAGAGACGACACCCCCGTCATTAAACGATAACTGTGACTATATCAACACATGCAATATCGTTGACGAAAAAAGACGAGACTGAAATGTGTTTAAACTTTTTTTAAACTTGACCAAAACCACTTGTTTGTGTCAAATAAAGGAGACGACAACACATTGACTGTTTTTACGAGCGTTCAGGCTTACGGTTGCCAGATTTTAATAATTAAACCCCTAGTCAGAGCTTTTCTGTTAAAAGAACACGTTTTCTACCCGTTTTTTTCAATAGTATCTGGCAACCATAGCTATGTGCGGATGATCTGAAAACACAGACCAGGTTTGATCACCCCAAATTTAAGACTTTTTTAAGACCTTTTTAAGACCACTTTAATGAAAATTAAGACCTACATCGCACCCATTTTAATTAAAAATACATTTATTATAAAAAAAATTCATTGAACAATACACTGCAAAGTGATGTTTTTGGTAAATAAAGAAATACTCCAAGAAATTAGACGTTCTCTGGCATTATGCTAAACCCTGTTCAGGGCCTGAATTTCATTTTGGAAAATGGGGGGGAAATCCCCCCTTAGGTGATTCTTATGGGGGGGGGGGGGGATTTGAGGGGGGAGTTTAGACTTCCTTTTTTTTATTACATTTATCTCACCTAAATGTATGCTCACTCATTGCATTTTTACAATGGGGTAATTTTGTTCTCAAGAATTTACACAACTCAAGGAAGCTTGATTTCAATCTTTGAATTAAATTGAAAAAAGTAGTACAAATAAATACAATAGAATAAAGATACCAATAAAGAGAAATAAAGAGAAAAGTTTTTGCTTAGGTCTAACACTAGTATTCAGAAATACCACAGAGACTGAATAAAGTAATCAAATGTAAAATAACACTGGGTAGTATTTTAGTCCTGACTAAATTAAATACATAGGCTATTAATCCTGATTCCTTAAAATGAAAGCTATGTTTTGTTGTTTTGACAACCAAATTTATGACAGACACATATGGCTGCTGTCCCTTTAAGAACTAGTGCACGGATCCTGTTTTCATTATACGGTCACGTGCGATTTATGCTTATTTAAGACATAACCGACTGTGTTTAGAGGATATCACCAAGACCGAAATTGACAGGATTTTCGCATGTTTTTGACTGTTAAAGGATATAATCCACGGAAAACAACTTTTGTTACCCGCGAGCTGTTTGTGAGGCGGCTTTACTCTATGTGTGTGTGCAGAGAAAAAAAACATCTCTCAGACAGCGCGCAAGTACCGAAGAGTTTAAAATCGCGTGAATGTTTAAACTGGTAAGACTTAAAAAGACGTGCAAATGGTAAACTTTACTTACTCATGATGCAATGCTGGCCCGATTATGCAAGTGACAATTCCGTCTATCCCGACTCTCGAAACGCGAGAGTGTATTATCGCCGCCTGCAGCGCGCTTAACGATTGCCTTGTGCAACCCATTTTGAGACACGAGAGATAGAAGACGCAGCGCCGCTGAATCACTCACGCTGTTTGTGAAATTGCGTCTCGCAGACAGTTTTAAAATGACTGATTTGATTTTATAATCTGTGTGGATTAATTTACTAATACAACCTACATGCTAAAGTGAATCAATGTTTGCGGGAATTTCCCGAATTATAAATGGCAGACCTGCGGGAATGATTAAAATTATGCGCAATACCGAGCCGAAATTCGAGCCCTGCCTGTTGAATTTTCACGTCGTTGTTGTTTTTCCCCCCATTTCACCTTGCGTTGCAGTCTGGTTGACTTTGAATAAATAGGCTAGTATAATGAAATTTAAGACCTTCGTTTAAAAAATTAAGACTTGGACAACGGAATTTAAGACTTTTTAAGGCCTTAATTTAGGAACATGACATTAAGACCTTTTTAAGACTTTTAAGACCCCGCGGCTACCCTGCAGACAAGTAAGCTGGAGTTCAGCGATCTTCATTTGAGATTTTCTACTTAAATTAAAGTGTCATTCAGGCGGTCTGTGTTCTGCCACGAGCTACTTGCGCTATCTGTGCGACTAAATCTGGGATTAAAATACAGGCTGATATTCAGCAGTGTTTTTAACCCTCTGGGGTCTGAGGGGTTTTTGGGGTCCTTGAGATGTTCTGACATGCCCTGACATTTGTGCTTTTTTCAGTTGCTTATAAACATATTAATGGCAAAGGTGTAAATTCACTCTATTTAGCACAAACAGGGCTACCATAATATGTGAACAACTTGCATGTACATGTTTGTATTTTTGATAGAATAATGTTTATGCATGTTTTTTTCAAAAACAAAAAACTAAAGTTTCTGAAATAAGGCCATAAAACATATTCTAAATATATGTAAATAAGACTTTTGACTAATGGATGACGTTGCCTAGAATTTTTTCTTCAAAATTATGTGAAAATCATCCTGCCTAATCATTCACATAACACAATACATTGATTTAAATCTTGTAAAACACTTTTTGTTTGGAAAGGCCATATGCGGGTGGGCGTGATTCACACCTGTGGAGTCAATGGGGCCCGCATAATGAGGCTGCATACGTAATGAGCCTTTCATTCAGGTGTGTGACTCAGCCACAAGAATGCAAGGACAATATATAACTGGTTTGTTGTTTTTTCCACAAATTTTGCTTGCAAATTGTACAATATCCAAGGTAAACATTTCTAGAAATTGTTCAGTTAATTGTTCTCATATTGTATTTTCAGATTTGGAATATATTCTCTTCCCAAATGTGTCACTAATAAAGCATAATAAAATTATTTAAAGAGAAGGCTTATAATGACCTTTTAAGATTTTGTTTACATCTATCCTTATATAAATATATATATATAAATATATATATATATATATATATATATATATATATATATATATATATATATATATATGTTTTTTTTTGTTGTTTTTTTTAAGGTTATACAATTACAACAACATTTAAAATTGTAACAATATTTCCAGTGTAATCTTTCTTTGTATTCGCGATTCATATTAAAACAGCATTTTTGCCAGCTGTAGTAGCTCCACAACAGCGCGCATCTGTGCGCTGTTTCATTCATTCATAGAAACGCGATTCATATTTAAACAGTATTTTTGCCAGCTGTAGTAGCTCCACAACAGCACGCATCTGTGCGTTCATTCATTCATAGAAACGCGATTCATATTTAAACAGTATTTTTGCCAGCTGTAGTAGCTCCACAACAGCACGCATCTGTGCGTTCGTTCGTTCATTCATTCATACACAGAAACGCGATCAATATTTAAACAGTATTTTTGCCAGCTGTAGTAGCTCCACAACAGCACGCATCTTTGCGTTCATTCATTCAGATTAGAACAAAGCAAACAGAACTGACCTAATTCCTCAGCGGGATCTGTTTGCTCCTCGAAATGATACTTCCAGAACTTCTGAGGTAAATTTTTGCAGGATTATTATCAAGATAGTATTATTCCTCACAGCATCGTAAAGTACATAAGTCTGAAAGTGAACTCGCGGTGTGTGTTATCCAGCTGATGTGGGCGTTTTACAGGTTTGTTTGGATCGCCTCACATTTGCGTTTGAATAGCGCGCGCTCTCCGTGGGCGGAGCACATTAAAACTTAATGAGCTGAGATGAGAACGACTGACATCTCTCTCTTTGCATGCATATTACATAAACTGTGAATATTTGTTTTTTATAAAAATTACTTCATTTTAAAGAAGAGAATTCAAGCTTCATGCCTGTGTGACTGTATGCCTGTTTGACTGAGTATTCGCTGAGTTACAGTTCATTTTCGGACGCGTTTCAGAATTGACTTCACTGACGGAGAGTAGGCAGAACTTGCATCATGTTTATTTTTCTTTATTTGGCGAAAAGCACAACACTTTGTTTTTATTATGAGCATACACAAAAAAAATACACACTAAACAGGATCGATTGATGTATAACACAAGCATATAAGATAAAAATTAATATTTTTTTTTTATTTTTTTTTTGCACTCATACGGAAAAAAACGAGCCTGTCGCGCCGGCCTCAGGGGGTTAATGCTGATCATATTATACAAGCTGAATATCCACACGTTTTCAAATGTGACATTGATTTTATACAACAGTTCAACAAACAGAAGGGTAAAATTAAGTGATGTACTACATTTAACCCCCTGAGGTCGGCTGTCGCGCCGGCGCGATAGGCTCGTTTTTTTCCGTATGAGTGCAAAAAAAATAAATAAATAATAATAATTTTTATCTTATATGCTTGTGTTATACATCAATCGATCCTGTTTAGTGTGTATTTTTTTTGTGTATGCTCATAATAAAAACAAAGTGTTGTGCTTTTTGCCAAATAAACAAAAATAAACATGATGCGAGTTCTGCCTACTCTCCGTCAGTGAAGTCAATTCTGAAACGCGTCCGAAAATGAACTGTAACTCAGCGAATACTCAGTCAAACAGGCATACAGTCACACAGGCATGAAGCTTGAATTTTCTTCTTTTAAATGAAGTAATTTTTATGAAAAACAAATATTCACAGTTTATGTAATATGTATGCAAAGAGAGAGATGTCAGTCGTTCTCATCTCAGCTAATTAAGTTTTAATGTGCTCCGCCCACGGAGAGCGCGCGCTATTCAAACGCAAATGTGAGGCGATCCAAACAAACCTGTGAAACGCCCACATCAGCTGGATAACACACACCGCGAGTTCACTTTCAGACTTATGTACTTTACGATGCTGTGAGGAATACTACTATCTTGATAATAATCCTGCAAAAATTTACCTCAGAAGTTCTGGAAGTATCATTTCGAGGAGCAAACGGATCCCGCTGAGGAATTAGGTCAGTTCTGTTTGCTTTGTTCTAATCTGAATGAATGAACGCACAGATGCATGCTGTTGTGGAGCTACTACAGCTGGCAAAAATACTGTTTAAATCTGAATTGCGTTTCTGTGTATGAATGAATGAACGAACGAACGCACAGATGCGTGCTGTTGTGGAGCTACTACAGCTGGCAAAAATACTGTTTAAGTAATATGAATCGCGTTTGAATGAATGAACGCAAAGATGCGTGCTGTTGTGGAGCTACTACAGCTGGCAAAAATACTGTTTAAATGAATGTTGTTGTAATTGTATAACCTTAATTGTATAAAAAAAAAAAAACAAAAAAAAATATATATATATATAAGGATAGATGTAAACAAAATCTTAAAAGGTCATTATAAGCCTTCTCTTTAAATAATTTTATTATGCTTTATTAGTGACACATTTGGGAAGAGAATATATTCCAAATCTGAAAATACAGTATGAGAACAATTAACTGCACAATTACTAGAAATGTTTACCTTGGATATTGTACAATTTGCAAGCAAAATTTGTGGAAAAAAACAACAAACCAGTTATATATTGTCCTTGCATTTTTGTGGCTCATTCACACACCTGAATGAAAGGCTCATTACGTATGCAGCCTCATTATGCGGGCCCCATTGACTCCACAGGTGTGAATCACGCCCACCCGCATATGGCCTTTCCAAACAAAAAGTGTTTTACAAGATTTAAATCAATGTATTGTGTTATGTGAATGATTAGGCAGGATGATTTTCACATAATTTTGAAGAAAAAATTCTAGGCAACGTCATCCATTTGTCAAAAGTCTTATTTACATATATTTAGAATGTGTTTTATGGCCTTATTTCAGAAACTTTAGTTTTTTGTTTTTGAAAAAACCATGCATAAACATTATTCTATCAAAAATACAAACATGTACATGCAAGTTGTTCATATATTATGGTAGCCCTGTTTGTGCTAAATAGAGTGAATTTACACCTTTGCCATTAATATGTTTATAAGCAACTGAAAAAAGCACAAATGTCAGGGCATGTCAGAACATCTCAAGGACCCCAAAAACCCCTCAGACCCCAGATGGTTAAAACAGTATTTGTCAGTATGCTTATTGCTCTATTTTGCAAAGAAAGCCATAGCAGAACTGCAGCACACAGCGGTGATTCGTGAACCAATCTGTGGCTTTGAACGAATCGTGAGATTCAATGACCTGTTCATAAATATATCAACTTACTTTGTTACTGAATGAATGAATGACTCCACGACTCACTCATAAAGACAGTAGCTACGTTTACATGGACACAATCGGAATGAAATCAATCCGATTGATGAATCCGAACAAGGTGTTTACATGAATGATAAATAAAGTAATCGGGTTGATGTGCGCGTTTATATGTCACAAGTTTCAAATCGGATCTGATGTTTTGACATGCGCACACTGCACGAATATACAGACTTTCCCGCATAAATATTCTCATCTATTGGTTCTTTATTTGTTTAAAACAGCAGACGTAATATTAATTCGTCTCTGGTCATAATTTAGAGCATATTAACCGTTTTGCCGTGCTGCTTATTGATCACGCAGTAAAAATGCCCCTCCCCGCAGCCAAAACCAGTCGTCTGTGGATGAGAATCCAAAACAAGCACTGGTGGGACGTTGTCCTGCTTCACTTCACAGACGCGCGAGTGAAATTAGGATTTTAGAATGACGGGAAACTTATTAATATGACACTTTATTCAACAGGAAGAACAGCTCGTTCCGCGCGTCATACGTCATTACGCTATTTAACGTCATCGCACATGCGCAGTCCTTTTAGTTTCGGTTTTCAATCCGATCAAGTGTTTACATGTTCTCTCGATCGGATTACAAAAGGGATAAACCACCCCTTTCAATCGGATCGAAATTTCATTCGGATCGAGCTCAATCGGATCGATTAAGGTGTTTACATGAGGGTTTTTTAGTCCGATTGAGCCGTCAGTCCGATTATAAGTGTCCATGTAAACGCAGCTAGTGACTTACTGCCACCTACTGGCGATTTTAATTTAATATTTAAAAGTATCACTTTGTTTTTACCATCACTGCTTACTTTTGTCAATATAGTGTATATGAATCTAGATTGTGGTTTCACAGTTTCAAAGCTTTTAAAAACGCAGAGCACAATCACAAATTTTCAATGCAGGGAACAAATGTGAACTCAGTATTTGTGTAGTAATTTAAATTGCAGCATATTATGACTGATGAATTGCAAACAGAAACAGAGTTGAACTAACCCTCTCGTGGATGGGGGAGTCTTGGTCCTCTTCAGTTCCACAGGGTGAGGTGTCTCCAGTGGGCACTCGACTCACGGCCATCTCAGCGTGACCTTTCCCCTGAGGACCCTTCATACGCACAAACTCCATGTTGTTGTACTTGTAGAAGCCGAATGACATCCGCTGGGCCATCTTAGCGGCCACACTTACCTATCAAGGCAAGACATACCATAAAATACACACATGAAGCACATACGAGATAATGAAAACGTTGGACAAGCACACATGGGAGCGTACCCGGTTGTCATAGACCTTCTTGAGGGCCTCGTAGCGGATGGAGCCCTGGAAGATGACACCCTGGAATGTGTTGCTTTTGTCACTGGCCACCAGCTCCACACAGACCATCTCACCTTCCCCAACAGTCATATCGTTGAAAACCTGCCCAGAATACACACACCAATCACAGCCAATCAGGACAATTACACCACTGCTCATTCAGACGGACTAATTATTCAGGCTGTTACTTAAAATGTTCGTATTCATCATAAATTAGGTATCATTCCAAAGCTTAAAATGTTCAAAAATTCATGCTGGGAAACCATTTTGAAACTGGACATTTTAGTGGGCTCCATTTCTGAGAGTCCAAAATATATTATTTGTAGAAAATAACAAAATGTACATTTGCTTTACAGTAAACTTAAAAGGATATTTCACCGCTGGAAAGATGAATGTGTATTTAAATTGGGTCATTTATGTAGTAAAAATGTGAAATTATTTTAGAAGTTGGTGCCTTCTAGACTGAGAAAAGCCAGAAAATGTATTTTTGGCTCATGTGGATGAAAGACAACAACTCCCAGAATGCACTTGCTTCGCTGCCCTATGAGGCCGCTCCCAAGCCATGCCTGCCAGTTACAGAGGGCAGTATCGGAAGAAATGATACAACTAGGCTACTAGTTGACTCGAAACTGAAAAGACGCCGTTTTATCGTAATTATTTTGTATATATATAAATACACACACGCATGTATATATTTAAGAAATATTTGTTGTGTTTTTATATAAACAAAATAATTATACACAGTTCACACACACACATATATTATGTAAACACAAACTTTATTTTGGATGCGATTCATCGCGATTAATCGTTTCACAGCCCTAAACTATAGACATAAAAAAGGCAACACTTCATAACTTTCATTAATAAGTCATTAACAAACTTTACAAACGTTAACGTAATTAGTTGTTATATTTTCACATAGCTAGAAATATGAGATAAAATAAGATCTTATTTAGCATTACATAATGATTAACAGATAATTATTTAATGTGAATTCATGTTATTCAACTTTCAATTCATATGATCAAGCACTTTTTGAAACTATACAAATGTCATTGAACTTCAGGTCATATATTACTTAATGCACTTTGTTTTTGTTTTTTTTACATTTTTAAATGTACAAATGTAAAAAGGAGTTTGGTAGCTATGAGTGATCCAGATGTTCAACAGAAAATTTAACAATATAAGAATGAATGTTCTTACTTTATATATGACTCATATGACTTTATATATGACCTCATTGAGGTCTCTAAGGTGTACTTCCATCAAAATAATTGTTAGGTACAATGTACTTATTGGATTTCATGTTCTGAAACACACTTGCAAAACACTCTTACTGATATTGAGGTGATATAAGGGTAAGGTTAGGGACAGGTTTGGTGGTATGGGCAGGTTTGAGGGTTAAGCGGTTAACAGTGTACAGGGGTCAATTTGATTAAGGAAACATGGTTCAAACTCTTTATGTTGCATTGTATTGATAAATGAACAAGTGTTTTCTTGAAAAATGTATTTGTTTTTTCTTGTTTATGTATGATTCAAGGAATATCATGTTTAAGAATATAGTATACTAAGTGTTGAGGCAATAAAAACATGCTTTGCATCCAAATTACTTATGAGTTGTTGTCTAAAGTAAATATTTAGCAAAACTTAACTAACCACCCTTCACACAAACATTGTTACAGTAGCTAAAAGTACAATACAAATAAAGGTACTAAATGATTAATTGTAAACATTTACAAAGTAGCAAATGATGAGTCACTTTATAATAACTTTCATTAATAAATCATTAACAAACATTACATAATGCTTAACAGATCGTTAGTTTATATATATCTTTTTACTCTTATTACTACATCATTTCAAATTGGTTTCTTGAACATGACAGTGAGTTCACTGTACTAAAATGTCATGTTCAAGAAACCAATTTGAAATGATTCGAGCTTTGTGACATGGTGCATTATCCTGCTGGAAGTAGCCATCAGAGGATGGGTACATGGTGTTCATAAAGGGATGGACATGGTCAGAAACAATGCTCAGGTAGGCCGTGGCATTTAAACGATGCCCAATTGGCACTAAGGGGCCTAAAGTGTGCCAAGAAAACATCCCCCACACCATTACACCACCACCACCAGCCAGCACAGTGGTAACAAGGCATGATGGATCCATGTTCTCATTCTGTTTACGCCAAATTCGGACTCTACCATCTGAATGTCTCAACAGAAATCGAGACTCATCAGACCATGCAACATTTTTCCAGTCTTCAACTGTCCAATTTTGGTGAGCTCATGCAAATGTAACCTATTTTTCCTATTTGTAGTGGAGATGAGTGGTACCCGGTGGGGTCTTCTGCTGTTGTAGCCCATCCGCCTCAAGGTTGTGCGTGTTGTGGCTTCACAAATGCTTTGCTGCATACCTCGGTTGTAACGAGTGGTTATTTCAGTCAAAGTTGCTCTTCTATCACCTTGAATCAGTCGGCCCATTCTCCTCTGACCTCTAGCATCAACAAGGCATTTTCGCCCACAGGACTGCCGCATACTGGATGTTTTTCCCTTTTCACACCATTCTTTGTAAACCCTAGAAATGGTTGTGCGTGAAAATCCCAGTAACTGAGCAGATTGTGAAATACTCAGACCGGCCTGTCTGGCACCAACAACCATGCCAGGCTCAAAATAGCTTAAATCACCTTTCTTTCCCATTCTGACATTCAGTTTGGAGTTCAGGAGATTGTCTTGACCAGGACCACACCCCTAAATGCATTGAAGCAACTGCCATGTGATTGGTTGATTAGATCATTGCATTAATGAGAAATTGAACAGGTGTTCCTAATAATCCTAATAATCCCTAATAATGGAATGACTGGTTTGGCCAACAGAAATTGTGACAACCTGTCCGATCTGACATTTATGAATGCTCTTGTCCACAATTTCAATGTTCCAGTTTAAATCTACATTCTTTATGTCGTATTAATGTATGTCAGTGTGGTTTTATTGACTTCACTTGTTACAGATTATATATATGATGATATTAAATTCTAGTTTGGAGTACAGAACAAAATTGATCTTAATTTAAGACTAATTTTAAGTTCTGACAATCGTACAAATCACTCCTCGAGCATTTATGACTCAAAACCTCACCTGACAGATATACTTCCTTACATATTACAGTATGACGTAACCGAAATGAAAATTACAATCTTTTAGTCCAGGCAAAGTAACTCATTTTGGAGCCAAAAATAAAATAAATTGTAAAATAATTTTTTTCAGCATAGATAATTTCTATGAGGTGTCCAGAACAACATACTAAAAGTCCTAAGAAATCCTAGTTGAGGAAATATGTTAAATTCTCATCAATCCGAGATGTGTGCCAATAAGGCCAGGCAACAATACACCCCAATGGGGCTATTTTTTTCCTTTACTCCTATCAAAATGAAACTTTACACAATGAAAGTACCCATGAAAAGTAAAAATTTTTATATTACAAGTTTCTTTGAAAATGAATTTAAATATGCAAATGAGCTATACACTAATCGAATAGCTAAATATACCCGCATATAGGCTTAATTTTTTCCTTTACTCCTACCACAAAAACAACTTTACACAATGAAAGTCTACAAGAAAAGTAAACCATTTTGTATTAGAAGTTTCTTTGAAAATGAATTTGAATATGCAAATGAGAAATATACTAATTGAATATGTCCAGAATACACCCTAATGGACTTATTTTTTCCTTTACTCCTATCACAATCAAACCTCACACAGTGAAAGTATACATGAAAAGTTACATTTTTGTTTTACAAGTTTCTTTGAAAAATCTATTCTAAATATGGAAATGAGCTCAACACTAGGCCTAATTGACTTACTGTATGGCCAAGATACCATAAAGTCACAAGTAGAAAAAACAGGGGCCAAATAACTAACACATTCATGTCCATTCAGTAAATTAATCTATGCATAAACACGATAAATTTAAAGGATTAGTTCACCCCAAAATGAAAACAATAAGTCATTTAAAAAAAATTGTTTTAACTTCAATAGTTCGGATTGAGCTGATCAACAAACGGACAGGGAACTACGTTATCACGTTGAAAGGTCAAGCCGGCGCCGGCAGAAGTACCGCCCCACTGTTTACAATGCGACCGTACGTAAGGAGGATAGTTCCAATAGTATTGTTTGCTATTATATATATAGTAATAGTATTCAGTGAATATGAATATGAATAGTATATGAATAACATTCTGATGAATAAGAATAGTAGTTCAAATAGTATTGACGGCGCTGGTGTGACCTTTCAACGTGATGATGTAGTTCCTGTCCGTTTGTTGATCAGCTCAATCTGAACTTTTGAAGTTAAAAAGTCTATACATTTTTTTTTTTTTAAATGACCTATCGTTTAGCTGGATAACAACCTCTTCTTCAGCTGTGATCGCGTACAGCCCGTTTAAACACTTCAAAGACTTTTGAAACTGCATTGATTTGGACTTAAAATCGATGGTAACCAATAAAGTCCATTGTTAGACGAAAAATCCAGAAATGTTTTCCTCAAAAACATAATTTCTCACCCACTGAGGAAAGAAAGACATGGATATCTTGGATAGCATTGGGGTGAGTAAATTATTAGGAAATTTTCCAGGGTTTCTGCAGGGTTTGGTCAGTCAAATTTAAGACTTTTTAAGACCTTTTTATGACCATTATGATTGAAATTTATGACCTACACGAATTAAGAAAAATTAATTCAAATTCCTTTCAAAAGTTTTTTTTATAATTGACTTTCATTGAAAGTAACAAGATGTATTATTTAAATGCCTAAAGACAGCTTTGAATACATTAATAGACAGCAATATTCTTGATACTGATTATTTGCAACGGGCTTGAGCCAACTACTAAACACACCAGACTTTAAAGGCAGACTGTTGCTTCTAAGTGAAAGTTGTAGAAACCAGAGCGTTAACTTTACTCTTTATTGTCAGAAAATATAATGACAAACACTTGCTAAAACAGGTGAACATTTCACAAATCTGAGGTAGAACATTCAAATATTTGTCATTTGTCCTTAACAAAATAAATATCTTTATTGGGAAAATAATTACTTAGTTTCTGCATGTGCTAATAGGGGTCAAGTCTTGAAACAGGTTTGTGTTGCCTAACTTTGATGGCACGTATCTTCAGGAAATGTATGAAAAACAGTAGCTTAAATACATTATTAAATACTGTAAATTAGGGCTGCACGATTTGGGGAAAATGTCATATTGCGATAATTGAGGTCAATATTGCGATTACGATTGCGATATGCGATATAATAAACAAATGGTTTCATGAGTCAACTTGCTTGGTTCTCAAGGAAAATAAATGCACACACAGATTAGTGATAATCAGCCTAAAGAAAAAAGTTGTTTAGTCAAGAGCAGTGAGTGTTTTTCTCTGTTCCCTAGTAGGCTTGACATCGCGATTGCGATACGATTAATCGTGCAGCACTACTGTAAATATTCCATTAGTCCTTTAATACATTATTAGCACTAATAATATAATAAAATTCAATATGTATATCCCACATGGTGCAGTTAATATTACTAGGCTAATGTTACAGTAAATCCATGGTAAATGATGGGAGATTGTAGACGGAAAAGCCTTCTGACTGTATCGTTGTGCAGAGTTTCTCCTGTTGGTCAGCGCTGTTTCATCTGCCTTTAAACTGGTTTAAATCACTGAGACAGTGTGTTCTTCGCTGAATTCAAGCACTTCTCACTGGATCTTGTGACCGAGACCGGTCAGAGTAAACGCATCAGTTCTATTGAGCTCGCGCTGTGCTGCCGTTTGGACTTGGAGCCGAGCGGGTAAATGGTCCGTGTGGCGCGCGGTTCAAATGAGCGTTCCGCTTTTGGCGCATTTAACATTTATGCCGCCAGCGCATTTTCAGGGGGAAAAGGCAATGGTAGAACCAACGAATGAACGAGCATATCAATTTAAGACGTGGCTAAGTGAAATTTATGACCTTGTATGGAAAATCCGGACATTTTTATGACTTTTTATGGCCTAAAATTCTAATTATTAAATTTAAGACGTTTTATGACTTTTTATGACTCCGCGGAAACCCTGTTTTCATTTTGGGGTGAACTAATCCTGTAACCCCCTGAGGTCGGCTGTCGCGCCGGCGCGATAGGCTCGTTTTTTTCCGTATGAGTGCAAAAAAAAATAAAAAAAAAATATTAATTTTTATCTTATATGCTTGTGTTATACATCAATCGATCCTGTTTAGTGTGTATTTTTTTTGTGTATGCTCATAATAAAAACAAAGTGTTGTGCTTTTCGCCAAATAAAGAAAAATAAACATGATGCGAGTTCTGCCTACTCTCCGTCAGTGAAGTCAATTCTGAAACGCGTCCGAAAATGAACTGTAACTCAGCGAATACTCAGTCAAACAGGCATACAGTCACACAGGCATGAAGCTTGAATTTTCTTTCCCTTAAATTAAGTAATTTTTATAAAAAACAAATATTCACAGTTTATGTAATATGTATGCAAAGAGAGAGATGTCAGTCGTTCTCATCTCAGCTAATTAAGTTTTAATGTGCTCCGCCCACGGAGAGCGCGCGCTATTCAAACGCAAATGTGAGGCGATCCAAACAAACCTGTGAAACGCCCACATCAGCTGGATAACACACACCGCGAGTTCACTTTCAGACTTATGTACTTTACGATGCTGTGAGGAATACTACTATCTTGATAATAATCCTGCAAAAATTTACCTCAGAAGTTCTGGAAGTACCATTTCGAGGAGCAAACGGATCCCGCTGAGGAATTAGGTCAGTTCTGTTTGCTTTGTTCTAATCTGAATGAATGAACGCACAGATGCATGCTGTTGTGGAGCTACTACAGCTGGCAAAAATACTGTTTAAATCTGAATTGCGTTTCTGTGTATGAATGAATGAACGAACGAACGCACAGATGCGTGCTGTTGTGGAGCTACTACAGCTGGCAAAAATACTGTTTAAATAATATGAATCGCGTTTGAATGAATGAACGCATAGATGTGGGCTGTTGTGGAGCTACTACAGCTGGCAAAAATACTGTTTAAATAATATGAATCGCGTTTGAATGAATGAACGCAAAGATGCATGCTGTTGTGGAGCTACTACAGCTGGCAAAAATACTGTTTAAATATGAGTTGCGTTTCTGTGTATGAATGAATGAACGGATGAACGAACGCACAGATGCGCGCTGTTGTGGAGCTACTACAGCTGGCAAAAATACTGTTTTAATATGAATCGCGAATACAAAGAAAGATTACACTGGAAATATTGTTACAATTTTAAATGTTGTTGTAATTGTATAACCTTAATTGTATAAAAAAAAATATATATATATATATTATATATTATATATATATATATATATATATATAAGGATAGATGTAAACAAAATCTTAAAAGGTCATTATAAGCCTTCTCTTTAAATAATTTTATTATGCTTTATTAGTGACACATTTGGGAAGAGAATATATTCCAAATCTGAAAATACAGTATGAGAACAATTAACTGCACAATTACTAGAAATGTTTACCTTGGATATTGTACAATTTGCAAGCAAAATTTGTGGAAAAAAACAACAAACCAGTTAGATATTGTCCTTGCATTTTTGTGGCTCATTCACACACCTGAATGAAAGGCTCATTACGTATGCAGCCTCATTATGCGGGCCCCATTGACTCCACAGGTGTGAATCACGCCCACCCGCATATGGCCTTTGCAAACAAAAAGTGTTTTACAAGATTTAAATCAATGTATTGTGTTATGTGAATGATTAGGCAGGATGATTTTCACATAATTTTGAAGAAAAAATTCTAGGCAACGTCATCCATTAGTCAAAAGTCTTATTTACATATATTTAGAATGTGTTTTATGGCCTTATTTCAGAAACTTTAGTTTTTTGTTTTTGAAAAAACCATGCATAAACATTATTCTATCAAAAATACAAACATGTACATGCAAGTTGTTCACATATTATGGTAGCCCTGTTTGTGCTAAATAGAGTGAATTTACACCTTTGCCATTAATATGTTTATAAGCAACTGAAAAAAGCACAAATGTCAGGGCATGTCAGAACATCTCAAGGACCCCAAAAACCCCTCAGACCCCAGAGGGTTAAAGTCACTTGCCACACTTACCTGGGTTACTTGCCACAAAAAAAGACTTATATTGACCTTAAAGGTAGGGTAGGTAGGATTAAAAAAAAAAAAAAAAAAAAAATTCAAAATTTGTTTAAACTGTCTTTATATACCAATACATAATTAAAATGCAAGTAATCTGAAAAAGAGAGTATAAAAATCGAGTGTCTTCAGACCTCTCACGACTGTTGTAAACACAGCTCATTATTTCCATTCACTCCACCCCCTCCCTTCTGAGCTCTTTCCAAAGCCACACCCCCAAAACACATGAACGCGCGACGCCAAACGCTCAGGCTCAGCTGGAAGACGCATTTATTTACCTTAGACGAGTAGAGAGGAAGGAGCGCAGTGCATGCAGTGCCATCATGTCAGAATCACATGTAATAAAATACCTAACTTTATCACTATGAATATAAACAAATAAGATGGCTTTTAGTAGCCTACTCACTATCAAGCTAGCATATCGATACTGGATACTGGTTGATACAAATCAACAACAACTAAGTTACATCACCACAGTTTTATAATGCCTTGTTTACAGATAAACAGAGTAACATACACTCAAACAACTCAGACACAAAATAATATAACACACACACACACAACACAGTGTGTACGACACACAAGGCATCACTTTTCATCCCCTTTAGGTCCCTCAGTTCTCGCCATCGCTGGAAAGCCACGCCGATATTTACTCTCGTTTGATTTCTTTGTTTATCCAAATGCTTTTTGTTCATTGCCTTTTCTAGTACTGTCTTTCTTTTTTTGCCTGGTTTGCCTTCGCTGACTGCATATGCAGGTGCTTTGAATTTTGAATGCTCTTTCTTTCCGCGCCTCTCTTCACTCCTCAAATCAAACGGTGTCGGGTGCACGCATATGGGCAGATCTTGTAACAGGGGTGGTTGCCATGGTTGCGAGAGAGTGACTGTCGCCCAAACCAATCAATTGTTTCGTCCAGGATGGAAATAATGAGCTGTGTTTATTGCAGATTAAAAGGTCTACAGCCACTCGATTTTTATACTCTCTTTTTCAGAGCACTTACATTTTAATTATGTATTGGTATATAAAGACAGTTTAAACAAATTTGAAAAAAAGTTTTTTAGAAAATCCTACCTACCCTACCTTTAAGAATTAATTGCACATTCTTGCCTCCAGTTGCTTTCTAAATTCTTTTTTTTTTTTTTTTTGGCAAACAAGCCTTACTTAATGACATTCCCAAACAGATAACATAAGAAGAAAGTTAGAATAGCCATTTTAGTCATTAGTAACATGGTGAGATTAAATTTTGGGCTGGTAGATTTACAAATGATTGGTATTGTTGGTAAGATTACAGGCTTCTGTCATTCTTACCAACTAAACGATTCACTCTCACACAGAAGACTGATAGACACACTTTCCAGACATTCCAGCTCTTTACAATAATTTTGCCAGACACCAAAACTGCTTCTCTGTTTGTAGTTAGCAAATATTTCAGACCAGGCAGGCCACAGACTTCCACCATTTGTAAAGTAGCTTTGCAATGTTATGAGAAGCTAGCAACAGCAATATCTACTTAGTTAAAGAAAAACTAAAAAAATCTAAAATAAAATAATAAACACCAGAAAGAACCCTCCCCTGTTGGTGCTAGCTTGTCGTGGTGGGGAGGCTTGTGTGCCTCCGTGACCCTGAAGACTATACCGGTGGGGGTTATACCACTGGCAGGCACTACCAAGCCAGGCAGTTTTCAGGTTAGAGGCCAGTCTATAAGCAGCATTGCCATCACCCATTGGCAGTAGGATGATTGGATGAATATTGGGCCGATGTATTTGTCATAATGGTGTTTCTGCCATCTGCCTATGCAAATTAGGACATATTCAATAGGTGTGGCCCTCATGTGCATATTCTAATTCATTTCAAAAGAAACTTGTAATACAAGAAAAGTTACTTTTCATGTATATTTTTACTATGTAAAGTTTTATTGTGTTAGGAGTAAAGAAAAAAATTAAGCCTATTTGGGTGTATTTTGGGCATATTCGATTAGTCTATAGCTCATTTGCATAATAAAATTAATTTTCAAAGAAACTTGTAATACAAAAAATGTTACTTTTCATGGGTACTTTCATTGTGTAAAGTTTCATTTTGTTAGGAGTAAAGGAAAAAAATAGCCCCATTGTATTTTTGCCTGGCCTTATTGGCACACATCTCGAATTGATGAGAACATATTTCCTCAACTAGGATTTCTTAGGACTTTTAGTATGTTGTTCTGGACACCTCATAGAAAAGATCTATGCTGAAAATTTTTTTTACAATTAGTCTGTCGTAAAACGCTATTTTGCCTGGACTATTTGGTAAACAACTTTTTGTGCTAAAACTGATTGTAGCCTTTTCTGAATGAGAAAATCTGATCGTCAGCCAACACACATATTGTCTAACATTTGATTGGATTTATAAATACGGTTGTTTTAAGACAGGGCTTAATTTGTGTTTGTGTAATCTGACGGAAAAAATAATGTGCTAGTGTGTCAACAACATCAGCAAAATCACATAAACCTGTCCAACCTGTTCGTACACACCTCAGAAAGCGATCACTGCGATATGACCTGAAAGCTAATGTACTTCATTTCCTTATCTCGGAGGACACACACCTTTGATTAACGTCATGATGTTGCAGTACACTAGCAGTTTTGTTCTAGCATCGTTGCTCCAGCAGCACATTTGAGAGTTACCTCCTCAAAGTTGTCAATCATGAAGAAGATGTTGGGGTAGCTCATTTTGGATTCTTCCCCTTTGCTGTCCATTGGGTGTTTGCTTGGAGAGGCAAACACTTGCTGTAAAATAAAGATGTTTTAATTGAAAACAATTGAAACTCTTTGAATTGAAACTAGAGCCCGACCGATATGGATTTTTGGGCACCGATGCCGATACCGATAAAAAAAAAGCCAGATACCGATATATCGGCCGATATTATTTCTGTGTATATTATAATACAGTAGCAATATTATTTATGTGTATTATAGTAAGTTTGGACACACTTTACAATTGGTGTGTACAAACTTTTGATGGCTACTAGAGCCCGACCGATAAAGGATTTTGAAGGCCGATACCGGTACAAATATTTGTTGGTTTTAAATTTATTTTTTATTTTTTTCAGAAACGCGCAACAAAACATTAACAAATTTCCTTAACATTAGTTATTTGTAGTTATTTATGAGTTTTAACTAAAATAATATGATAATGCATTTTAAAAAGAAACTTGTTTCTTTTATTGTCACAACAGAACAGAGGAACATCAAAATATATTAAAGTTCTGATAAATAAAATGTATAAAAATACAAACTTAAGATTTTTTTTAAGACTAAACGTTTAGTCCTTTGAACAAAAACAACAATTTCACATTCAAATTGACAACAAATTCAAATTGTCATAATTTACTCTCTCAAGTTGTTTTTTTCTTCTGTTGAAAATAAGTTATTTGGATGAATGTGGGTAACCAAACAGTTGATGTACCCCAGTGACTTCCATAGTATATTTTTTTTTCTTTGGTAGTCAATGGGGACCAGCTACTGTTTGGTTACCCACATTCTTCAAACTATTAATATTAGAAAAATATTAGAAGGAAATTAATACAGTTGGAACAACATTAGAGTGCCTGTAAATAATGAGATAATTTTTATTATTGGGTGAACTATCCCTTTAAGGACAAGCGGCAATGTGTTTACAATTGCTACTGTCTCTTTAAGAGCTGAGCACGACACGTCTAATGTACACGCATTTAACAAGCAGATTTTCTCTCAATTTTTGCCTTTACTTTAGACAACCGACTTTGTTTATGTAAGTCTTGTGTGTATTTAACAGTATTAGCACAATAATACTCGAAAGATAACTTAGTCCAGTATCCAGGTACTGGTAGAAAGGCTTTTAGTGCATGTGAGCTTCACATGTACGCGCTGAGAAACGCGCATCAGTATTTAAAATTAAATGTTTAACCGACAAAGCATTAAAGCACATGCACATTATGAACTTTTGTGAACTGCAGTGTTAACATTTTATGTGAATATAGCCTACGTCGCGTTGTTCCGCTTCACTCTCGGCTTATTTAACCGCAGCAAAACTGGACATGAGTCACGAATTTTGTCATCCTTATTTGAGTTAAGAGAACTGATAGGGATGTTCTTTTAATTGTTATTCAAGCAATGTATGTCTCGTGAGTCGTGACCAACTCACCATGAACACACTTCACCGCTGATCTCACTCGCGGTTCTCTCTGCCCGACTCGGGCTGGATCAGGTTGCAGTCAGAATGTGAGGCGCGTTATACACGAGTGTTGCCAACAGGGACGGTGTAGAGTGCCCTCTGGTGGACTAACTATACAACGGCAACCCTCATAACATGGTTGAAGGGTGTTTCGTCCATTTTTATTTTATTTTTGAAATATTAATTTATCGGCCGTTATAAATGCCGATACCGATAGTTTTGAAAATGCCTAATATCGGCCGATAATATCGGCCTGCCGATATATCGGTCGGGCTCTAATTGAAACGCTTTGACATCTGAAATGTTTCTATTGAAAACAGTTGAAAACGCTGTTTTCATTAGAATATACGCAGAAGTAATTCATTAATTAAATATATGAAATATTTAAATGGTAAAACACTGCTGAGTGATTATTTGCCCAATACTATGACAGACATGTCATCACCCTTTAAGGAAGTAAATTCTTCAAGGACTAGTAAATGTCTCGGTTATCACTTTGTTTAGTTCGGTTTTCCTCATAGCACACATACATCATGGAGACGTCTATTGATGAGACGTCTGTGTTTTCATCTGGAACATGTTTTTAGAAAATAGCATCATATTCCACCTTAAGTGCTGGAAGGTAATAGGGTTGACAGTCTCACAGCTCAAATCTAAGCAACTGTTAACCCTGTTGCTTTGATTTTTTTTTTTAGTAAACAACTGACTATTGAAACATTTATTAGATTTGTTTTCATTTTAAAATAAACACCTTCTAGTATCCTAACCTTGAGCTTAGACGAAAAATGACAAATTGAACTTTAAGACTGTCAACCCTGTTACCTCTCTTAACACAAACTGCACAAATGTTGTCTTACCTGTGATTTCTTTTTGTGGATGTGGATGTCTCCTGCATCTGAGCGTGTGCAAACTGCACATGTGACCACGTAATCCAGCTGTGGGACAAAAAGATTTCATAGGCAAAACCACACCAAAAACAGCATTATGTAAACATCAATGATGCAGAAATATTGGGTTTATTTGAGTTGTTGACATTGCACAAATAAACCCTGATGGCGACGTATCATTGAGGTTTGCTTACTTTCTGCAGGATGAGATTGAGATAGACGCTCTCTTCCCAATCGATGTCGGGATCACCAAGTCCAGGCAGCTTTTTAGAGTCTCTTCTGTAAACCTCCACCTCCACCTGAAACCAAAGCAAGTCATCGTTACAACAAATAAAACAACTTCAGATTCTCTCTGCATTCTCTGTCTGGTTAGTGCTTGGACATTTCAAAATTGTCTTTTTGGTATCAAAACATTCATTTTTTGGTGATCTCTGATTGGCATAATATGTCATTATTAATGTAGGCAAGATTAGCCTTGTCAGGTGCTTTTGAGCCTTGTCATGTGCTTTTTACAACAGTTTTACGTTTCATAAATCAGCTTTGCCAATTGCATCAAAAATGACATCTGAAAAGTTCTCCATCTCATTAATCTTAAATGTCCAGATGATTATATAAAGCAATATAAAGCAATTTTCTCTGTTATATCAGCAATTACTACAGAAGTTTGTGACAATTTATTTATTTACTCTGTAATTCTTTCCTGTTTGGGAGAAGGTGATAAAGTAACAGAGTAAAGGAGACAGGACATACTGGGCGTTAAAGAGAGTTTACCTAAAAATAACTATTCAAAGGACAGTCCACCCAAAAATGAAAATTATCCCATGATTTACTCACTTTCGAGCCATCCTAGGTATCTTATTTCAGACAAACACAATCTGAATTATATTAAAAAAATATCATGCTTCTTCCAAGCTTTTATAATGGTAGTGAATGGGACCCAATATTTTAAAGCCCAAAAAAGTGCATCCATCCATCATATAGGGCTGTAATCAACCAAAGAAAATCTTGGTCGACTGAAGTCCTGAAATTTTCGACTAAAAATTACGTTAGGAAAAAAAACGTTAAATTAATTAGCTGCGTGTCCGCCTAAATGAATTATAAATAAACATACAAAACTAGTAGGCTATTTGCAGTATATTAAATCGTTTTTGACCTAATTATTTTGCACTGAAATGAGTCTGACACGCGAGTCTGTCGGCTCTCACAGCGTTGCATAACGTGCACCTGCGCAATATCAGAGCCTATGATTTACGAAAATAGTACTAGGCTATGTTGTCAACTAGTGATATCATCACTAGAACTTTTGAGGAATATGCAACATAATTTAGACAATTGTTTTTGTCATATGTATTATAATAACTGACAGACAGTAACGTTATCATTTCAGCCGCTCTGTGGAGCTCAGCTTCGCGGCTGAGACACGAATAGACTATTAACTTATAAAAAAGTTCTGCCACACTGCCGATGTCTTTGTTGACATGGTAGAAGAGGACTGACTGACTATGAATTAAACGCTCTCACAATTAAATAAATAATATTCAGCAAACCTTCTAGTTGCCTACTTTCTTCAATCTGTCGCTCTTCTCCAGTGGGTTGGGCTAATCCAAAAGAAGTGAAAACAAGGGGGGTGTTCTGAAGACAGACTATTACCTGTGAAACAGGGGTGCTCTGAAAACACCCCCATTAGCAATAAGTGCTTTCCACCTGATGAAATGAACGCGGCAAAACTGATGAAATGAACGCGGCAAAAAAATCGACCAATCAGAATTTTGGTCGAGCCAGAACGTATCGACCAAATAATCGACTAATCGACTGGGAGATTACAGCCCTACCATCATAAAAGTAATCCATTCGACTCCAGGGGGTAAATGCCTTCTAAAGCGAAGCAATGATTTTTGTAAGAAAAATATCTATATTTATAACTTAGCTAGTTAAAATAACTAGCTTCCAGCAGACGGCCTATGCAAGACGACTTACGCCAAAAGAGTACCTTCTGGCGCGATGTATGACGTAGGATGTAGGAGTAGCGGAAGCTTAGATGCCTCTCGCGGATCAGACAAATAGAGCTGGACAACAAACTCAAGCTCCTCTTCTCTTATATCGAAATCCTCCAACATTTTTCTTTAAAAAAATCCTCATTTTGGACTTCTAGTTCGTGACCGTGTTTGTCACTCCTCACCGGAGCTTACACTACGCTAACGTCCAACGTCAAGCACAGGAACACCACTCTCTCGAGAATGCACGTATGGGGGTCATTCATTATAGTTCATAAAATTCTAAATATGTTCATTTTTCGTACAAAAACCCATCGCTTTGCTTCAGAAGGCATTTAATAACCCACTGGAGTCACATAGATTACTTTTATGATGGAAGGATGGATACAATTTTTTTTGGGTTTCAAAATATTGGATCCCGTTCACTTCCATTATAAAGCTTGGAAGAGATAGGATTTTTTTTTTATACATCTCCAATTGTGTTTGTCTGAAATAAGATAGTTTTATACACATACACAGATGGCTTGACAGTGAGTAAATCATGGGATAATTTTAATTTTGGGGTAAACTAACCCTTGAATCATTTACTCACACTCATGTCCTTCCAAACATGTATGACTACCGTTTGTTGCAGTGCTCACAAAAAATAAAATAAAAACTAAGGCATGTATGAAATGGTTTAATTAGGTGTGACATATTTGGATCAATTAATTGATTGACAATGAATAGGTTCATCTCACCTTTTTACCTTCTGTTTCGTCTGTACTGACATACGAGAGCTTGCGACGCACATAAAAGAGCATATCGTCCTGACGGGGTGCCCATTTCTCCATGAAGTATGTGGAGAACATCCATGTCCAGAACACTATACGGTCATCCTTGAAGCACCCTAAACAAAACAAAACAAAACAAGAATCTGTCACAAGAAACAAGAATCAAGCACAAATGTTTTTACTTAAATGCACCGAAAAAGTAAATGCACAATATGTTTGTTTTTAGTACACAGTACACACATATACAATAAGTGTGGACAGACAGCAAAAAATACTAATTTGTAGATGGATTTCAGCTTAAGTAAAATTCTGACCATTGTTGTCAGATGCTATTGGTGATATTGAATGTAACTTGACAAACAGTTTTGACAATATTGCAGTCAATAGGAAATCAAAATTGATCCTATTTACTTGCTTAGTACACATCGATTAAAGCTTATAATCTTATGCCAAAATTGTAATAAGTTGCTCCACCTCTGAAATGACTTTCCTTTCTCACTGCATAGACAATATTATTAAACAATGGTAAATTAGTCATTTGCATTCAGTTCTTGGGTACGTTTACACAACAACAATGTACCAAAAACAGAAAAGTTGTTCTTTGTGTTTTCGAAAAGGTTCGTATACAAATGACAACGTTGTCAAAACGATCCCTGTTCGCACTGATTCGCAAAACAACTACAAACGCTGTATTATTCATGCCAGGCCAGTAGTTGGCGATGCCACTTTGTAAAGAAACACTACGTGCCTATAGACTGGACATGTAACACGTATGCGCATGACATCACCGTTTTCACAAATTTGCATTTTTGTAGTTTACACAGAGACGATAACGTTATTGTTTTCAGAAACTTGAACTCGTTTTCAAAAGTTTGCGTTTTCAGTCCCCAAAACGTCAATGTCTTGTAAATGAATGGCCACAACACATAAAAAGTTTTCCATTTGTAGTTGAATGAAAACGGTGACGTGTAAATGTCCCCAATTCTCAAAAGATAAAATGAATATAGACTTTGTATATGAGTCTTACAAGCTTTGAAAACATACTGTATTTAAAATCTAATCAAAAGTAATCAAAAGTAACTGAATTCCGTCATGTCATCATGAGCTGCTTCTGAAGCATCCTTAAGTTAAATATATAACAAATTAAATTACTAGCAATCAATTCAATTCTATTTCGATATATGTAAAATAGATATATCTAAAATAGTTTAGTTTTAGACAAGCAAGGAATATAAAGTGGCAGGAGCTGCTAAACACACATTGGATGTTGTCCACTAGTGACATCTTTATTGCTGTTAATGAGCCATTTAGTTTTGTCCAGACTGAGAGTTGTTGTGAAAACCGGAACCGTTCCAGCTCTGGCATCAGCACCTTGCCAGTGGAAAGTGCTTTATAGTAGTGGCTCCTAACATGACATTTACTTCCATGGATCTGAAGCTGCCAAAAAGAGAAATGATTGTATGGCCTGGACTCTCATATCCTCGTTTAGAAAGAGGAAGATGTTCAGTTCTGCCTGAAGATCTACCACTCAACAAGCCTTAAGTTCTGAATCTACAAGATTAATGCCTCATTCATTTGCCCATGATTTACTCACACTCAAGCCATCCTAGACTTTCTTCTTTCTATTAAACTATTGCTTAAACAGCTAAATTTGAGGTTAACTCGGCATAAGGTTGCAATATCTACTTATATACTGTTATTTCCCCAGTAACCAGCAAGAGTATGATATCTTTCTCTGGTAACACAGCTGGATAAAGTTTGTAATGCTGTGAAGAACAGAAAATGTATTTAAAAAAATGATCAAAAACTGGTTTATTAACATATTCTGAAAATGATCCACTTAGTAGCTATGCTTAACTAACAGGATTGAAGGATTTTTTTTTACATTTCAGAATAAGGTGAAATTAAGTTAATAGAGTAGGTTACAGCATTTGCTCATTTCTACATTTTTTTTCAACATTTAAAGTTGTGTAAATTAACATGAATGTATTATTTATGAACAAAACATGAAATAACAATGAAAAAATAATGTGTTAGTTAACATTAATCTAGAATAATAATAAAAAGTTCATTTTTAGTTTAATGCATTAGCTAATGTTAACAACTTGCACGGTGCAGTAAAGTGTTACCAAAAAATTTAACACCTTATGAGATGTGCCAGTTGTAACCAGAGGAAGATGTTCACAAAAGCAGAAGTGAAGACCGTGCAAAACACAAAACATTAACAGTGTGTCGCACAGAGAATGAAATATTTAACAGGGACAAAACATCAAAGAAAGATGACAGGGAGAGAGAGAGAATGACGCACAAAGACCATAATCAAAAATGGAAAATGTCTAAAATTTCTTCTGTGCAGTTTGGCTTAGTTGAGTGAGGTGAACTGAAATATCTATATGATTCAGAATATGAGAGAGTCACTCTAATGTGTTTATGTATGATCTTTGATGATGAATTTGCATGTGACTTGAGTTAGTTATCACTAGAACGACTCTGACAAACAGGACACTGTAATATGAGAGCAGCTTCCCAGCAGAAAAAGCACCTAACAGCCAAAGAGTTCATCAAAAACCTTTTGCTGTGTTGTGAATAGAACGGAAAAAGCCAAAGGGACAGTCAATGAAATCAATCAGCCACAATATAGTTTCACAAAGCAAAATTATAAATATCTGGTATATACAGACAGTAGGCTACCACACATCACTGAGTGATGTCATTTTCAACAGGTGTTCGCTATGAGAGAGTTGTATTGTGATAGATAGATAGATAGATAGATAGATAGATAGATAGATAGATAGATAGATAGATAGATAGATAGATAGATAGATAGATAGATAGATAGATAGATATCGAATTGAACGCTGGAGTGAGACGACAGCACTATGACATCACAGGCTCGACAGCGCGGCGGCGCGCCTCGTGAATAATGATGTCATATGATAGAGGACCACCGGCTGAAACAAAAGCTGATGACCGCGGCCTGTTTTCGCGCCTGGATAACATGATAAAACCAAGTTCTGCTGACGTGTCTGCGGCGTTCATGAAGGACAGAGAGGCTGTGAGTGTTCACGGCTGAATGTATCGTTACTGACCCAGTCCGCTGAGGTCCTGTTTGACGCTCAGGCGGTTGCGCTCGTCCGCGATGGCCTTCAGCATGTGCTGCAGGGACTGGTCCGGTTCGGCGGAGTCGTCGCTCTGTCCCGAGAGCGCTGCCATGATGCTCGCGGAGGTCATGACACGATCACACCGCTCATCTCACGGCAACCCTGTTCATGACACGAGCCCGAGCACAACAACACGAGCGCCCTGCACTTCCGTCAGCTGAGACGCGACGCCTGCGCATGACTCGCGTCGGGAACACCCCGTGCTCTTCCTGACGTCATGCCGTAGGCGTCGCTCATACAGGGAGCCACTTCTACTAACATCACTAATAAACTAGGAATAAAAATGTGGAAGTTTCTTGAAACAATTTTTTGGATGATTCTATTGATTAGGTTTAGTTTGATTTTCATCTGTTTATCATTGTTTCTATCTATGTTTTTCCTCTTGTTTGTTGCATGTAAAACTTTATCTTAATGCTCTTTAATGTTCTCCTGAAGGTGTTGTACAATATATCCTTCCCTCGGGTCAAAATCATTTTCTAAAAAGTTTTTTTTTTTTTTTTTTATAATGTTCATCAGAGGAGTCTTGGACCCTTGGACTTTTGTTGCACCACGAATACACACAACAACAACAAAAACAAAAACAAAATTAATGGTTTTGACTCGAGCAGTTTTGTGGTTGAAATTGTGAAAAGTAACCAATCCTTCTCTCGCGGGTCAATTTGACCCCCTTAGGAATGAATGGAATGCGAGGAATGCTTTAGTACACAAAATTATTTTATTATGTGTGCATGTGTATTTTTTTTTTTTTTGTTACAGTTTATGATCTGAATGCATACTGAAAATAACTGACTTTAGGACCCAGCGGAACAGCTCAGCTCATTTGCTCCAATAGAGCTGTAAGGCCATCTAGTGGCTAGAGTCATGAAATATCATGTTATATTATTTTTTCTGCCACAAGAGATCGGCAAAGACACCCAATGTAAGATATTTTGAGCTGAATTAAAAGGGTTATGCATGAAATTGTGAGTTATTTTGAATTTAAGTTGAAAGAATCTGAGGAATGTGCTTAGATTACTATTCATTTACTATTTATTGATAAAATCTAGAAATTTAAAGGTAAATTAAATAAAAAAATGACAAAAAAATCTCCCCAAAAAGATGCGTTACAAAAAGCAAGGGAAGGAAGAGGGTTAATCATAAAAAAAATTAACTATAATTATTAATTGCTCTCACATCACGTGTTTTATGTGGAATAGTACATTGTATTCTTAAAAAAGAATCACATTATTTCTTAAAATGTTTTCTTTTTTTAAACATTGTTTTTTCATGGTCTTGTGGAGAGTCACATGATGTATATCCTATATGAATATGAAAAAAAGAAAAAGATTTTGAATTGTTTTATGTGGTTAGGAGATTCATAAAGATAATGCAATGAATGTTTGAAATGGTTGAAATGTTTGAAACATTGTTTCAGCATCGTGTACATTACAGTAAAATAAGCAGAAGACAACATGATTTGATTTTATTCAGAAGCAGTTTTATCAGTGTTATCCTGGACATGTGGCTGTTTATATTCATATTAAACACACATCAATCAGCTAGTGTGCACACACAGCTCAGCACATCTCGCGTACAACCTCAGGAAATACTGGAAAATAATGGCACAGCTCCAAAGCAAACATATCGATGAGCATCAGTAGCAACATTATGAAACATGTATATCCACAGAAGGGTATGGACGTAAGGCTTCCACATCAGGACATTTCAGTGACGTGGACGGTTTCCAAACGAATACAAAATAATGGATGGTTGGAACCGAGTATCCTTCAGATTTTACACACATATGCTGTCCATTAATAACTTCATCTGCTGGTTTTACTTCTTAAGTAGCAAATACAGACTGGGGCTAGTTGTCACCAGTGTTTTGGTAACGCATTACAAGTAACAAGGTATGTAATCAGATTACTTTTTCAAGTAACTAGCAAAACTTTTAAATGACAACAAAGTTACTTTTTCAAAAAAGTAACTTGTTACTTTGTTTTCCCATGTATTGACTGACACCTCTTCTGACCCCATGATGTGAACATTTGCATGTACTCATCTCATTTGCACAAAAACAAAATATGTTTTTCTCAAAAATAATAAAAACAGTGAAAATGCAAACTCAGAAGTTCTTTATGTATTTAATCTCACTTTATTGACCAAAGTCTTTGTGCTGACCTTTGATGATCCAATTCAACCATACGAACAAAAATGACTTCAGATAAAGATCACATTTGTTTAAATTTTTTTTTTTAGTTTATATTGCTGAAATTTCTTCTTCTGTGATTCAGAATGTCAGCACAGCTGAAAGGTTTGTTTGAGCTGTGCCCTCTACTGTACAGGAGTGAGTTTGCATTTCCTTCAGCCTGAGGCTTATTCATTTCACTTTTGGTGTTTTTGGCCTTTACATTTGCCAAAAACAAACTTTTTTTGTTGTTGTTATTAAAAATCAAACAAGCAAGGCCAGCCCAGGTGAGGAAAAGTAACGTAACACATTACTTTACATAAAAGTAACTAAGTAACACAATTAGTAGTAACTTTCCCCCAACACTGGTTTGTCACATATCGTCACCTTCTTAAAAAAGTCAAAAAGTCATTTTTTTCAGGTTTCTCAGAAAACACAAAAAACTGAACCAATAATTGAAAGGTTGAGTAGATTTTCGTTCTTCTTGATGCAGCTGTCAATTATTTTAGGAAGGTGACGATATTGAAAAAGTGGTAAAAAATGCTCTGAAGTCCAATGTAAATGAATGCCCAACTAAAATTTACATTTCAAATTTTGTAATGCACACTGAACAAGCGAACTCAATAAAAGCACCATGACACTCATCTTACATTTTGACCGCTTTTTTTTTTTTTACACTGCTTTACAGTTTGAATTATCTCGAAAAGGCATATAACAGCCTATACTATTTGCATTGCATTTACTGCATTGCATTGTCCGAAATTTTTGCACGTTAAAAAATAAATACGACCTCACATTGTGTTAATCACGTTTCAATAAAAAATTTAAAAGTGACAACTAGCCCAGATTTAATCTAATGGAACTGTCTTGAATATAAGCAGCACACATTCATCATCACATTCATGTTGTTTTCACAGATTATTTGTATCTGCTTGTATTATATGTAAACACAAACTCTTCTTCCAAAATTTGTCACAATGCAATTGGTAATGCAAGTGCGAGTGCGTTCTCAGCTGTGCCACAAGGGGCTCTACAGGACATTAGCATGAATGCTCGATATTTCCTTCAAACCAATAAAGTAAGATTAAATAAAGCAGCAGTCTTGTGAATGAGCTCAACTTATAAAGATCTCGCAGGCTTACTGTAATGCACACGGCACAGACTGTAGCCGATTAAAAGCACTTCATTGATACCGCAGTAAACACACGTATGCTGCCGTGAAGTCGGTTGAAGTGTACAAACATCTTGAAAATATCTGATTCACAAAAAATTCACAATCATATAGGTGGTAAACTGATGAATCTCAGTATATAACATCAGACAGGACACATTTTAGAGACGTATGGCAGATGGAAACTAACACACGTTGAGCTTGTGTGCTGTCGGGTGGTAAAAAAGGCAAAATATCAGCAGATAATTCTCTGAACACGAGCCTGAGTCAGACATGTTGTTTGCCGATAGAGAAGAACAACTCATGACACCGCAGCAGCAACTACACTATCTTTTACAAATAATGAAGAAAATGATTAAGTTTGTTAATTAAGCCTGCAATCCAGTGTATAAGTCTGTTAGTCTGCTGTGATGCCATTTAAACCATTAACCATCTTTAATGTGTCAATGAAGTGTTCACTTTGGCCTCTCGTTACGTATTATTGCCAGTCCGATGAATGAAGATCCCTGTTTATTACACTGTTCACATCTGCAGTGAGAATGAACACATTTCCAACTACTTCACAACACACAACAACTGTGTCGACAGAGACTGAAACCTTGAATCCAGAGAGAGAGAGAGAGAGAGATTGTTGATATAATGAGAGCTAGATAATTAGACACACATATATAGAGAAATATAGACTGTTAGATAGGCAGATGATATATAGAGAGACAGACAGAGAGAGGAAGACAAAAATATATATATAGACTGATTGTTAGATATAGGCAGATTTACATAGATTGTTAGACAGACAGGCAAATGATATAGAGAGAGAGACAAACGGATATAAAGAGATTCAGACAAATTGTATATAAACAGATTGTTAAATAGATTGTCAGACAGACAGAAACAAGCATAGTTCGGCAGATATAGATCGAGGGATATAGATTGTTCGATAAACAGTTTTTAGACAGAGATAAAGACAAATTATTAAACCGACAGAAGGATTGACAGAAAGAATGATTGTAGAGATGAAAAAAGAGAGAGAGAAAGATAGAGGCATAAGGTCAACAGATAGGTAAACAAACCAATAGATTGATACTCAGAGAGTCAGATGTTAGAAAAGGTAGCAAAGAGACAGACAGGCTGGCAAATGGTTAGACAGTCAGAATGAAAGATAGGTTGACAGACGGAGAGACCGATTCAAGGCTTTAATCTGAAGTGCATCAGTGTTGTTGTCCATTTTTAATAAGTAACAATAGACATCATTTATTCTAGAAGTTTCCATTTGCTGAATCAGCTTGCCTTCTCACAAAAGTGACTTGGAATCAACAGTTTAATTCTCAGCACTGGTGTCAAACACCACTGATAAAGTCTTGTCAGATCCCTGAATGAATGGATGATCACAAGCCGTGCCTCCTAATAACCCTGCGTTCTCAGTTCCACTGAACGCATCCGTAAAGGTGCTGTCACACAGCGCTCCAGGATCAGCTCGTGGCAGTTATTGTTTCGGTTTCTTGGACAATGTGCTCGGCTAGCTGTTGTTATCCACTGTCATGTATTTGAGCGCAGCGAAACCGTAGCGCCGAGACATGTTCTGCTGAAACTCTTCCTTCAGCGTCTTCAGACAAGCACGGTACTGTTTGTTTGAGCGAAACTTGGTGATGTCAAAACTGGGCGCGTGCGGCATGTGGATCATGTAGGCGTTGGGCAGAACCACAAACTCGTACTCCTGAAAATACACAACAAACAACATCACATGGTGAAAGATCTATTTATTCTCAGAAAATAAGATTACAGTTATAAATCTAGCTGCAATCATCACGGTTCAAGTGGTTTTAAGGCCTTTAAGCACATGCGTAAAAAGATGTTTTATTTAGCAAGCCTGTTAACGTCTCAATTATAGATGGAAATGACCATTTTCAGCAAATACAGGAAATTTACCATTTTTATTTCATTTTACCAGTTTTTTACCAGTAATTCATTGGCCGATGGCGGACATGTTTTTTGATAGCATTGTTGACGCATAGACAGCCTTAGACAGCTTTCCTGTGTGATTACGTAATGCGTGGTGCATTGCAGTGCTAGTGCAAGACGATCATTTGTGGTTGAAAAGTATATATTTTTTTAGGTTTTTTAGAAAATGACCGATGGTTTGTCTAGATAAGACCCTTATTCCTCGGCTGGGATCGTGTAGAGTCTTCGAAGCTGCATTGAAACTGCAATTTGGACCTTCAAACCGTTGATTCACGTTGAAGTCCACTATATGGAGAAAAATCCTGGAATGTTTTCCTCAAAAATCTTAATTTCTTTTTGACTGAAGAAAGAAAGACATGAACATCTTGGATGACATGAGGGTGAGTAAATTATCAGGAAATTTTAATTCTGAAGTGAACTAATCCTTTAAAATGGTGGATTCTACTATTTGAAAAAAATTACTAATCTGTCACATCATCCGTCTAGTCAGAGACTATTATGAAATCCAAAAAAGCTTTTTAATGAAATTTAAATGGTATTAATGCATACAAATGTTACCTGAGCGTCCAGCTCCATGATGTGAGCTACTTTATTCCACCCAAACCCCACAAAGCGCCGGTCGTACTCGGGGCTTTCTCGTCTGACCATCACATACGGCTCAAAGTCGGCCTCCCACTGAACTCGGTACGGTGTTGTAGCGGTTCTCCATTTGGCAAAGTCTGTGGGAGCATGACCCTTTGTCCAGACATGATATCTGTGGACAAGTAAATGATTATTCATTTTTATTAAGTCATCGTAAAACGGTCAAGAAAGTGCAAAAACATAAAAAATAACTAATAAATATAACTAAATATATAATATTCAGATAAGTTTGTGATAGGTTGCAGGGCCGGCCCGCGGCATAGGCGGAATAGGCAAATGCTAGGGGCGCCACTCATCCATAGGGGCGCCAAAATGAGTGAACGAGTAATTATTATTATTTTTTTTATAATACTATTTTAAAACCATTAATTCGAACTACTACCAAATAAAGCAACACACACACAAAAAAAAAAAACCTCCACAAAAACTTTACAAAATCCCCCGACTCCGGTCTGGCACATCAATCTTCCCCCGCCTAGCGAGTGCTTGAAATGCGTCAGAAACAGAGCACGCGCGATCAATTGTTGGTTATTTGTTGTGTAGCGTCGCCTCTCGCCGCATCCATTGTAGACAGCATTGCTTTTGTTTGAGGGCGCTTAACACACTCAGGCTCCCCTGTAGAAATGGGCCTGGCAGCTCGCCCCAGGTCTAGACACGGTGAAAATTCCTGATGTAACGGATGGCCGAATTTACATGACACATTATAAATTAGCAATATAGTCTGCGATAGATACAGTGGCAAAAAGAAGAGAAGTGGATAAAAGGGGATAAAGACAGAGGTAAAGTGATCTAATTGCATAGTAGTAAGATACTATAATTCAATGGCAGTTATTTTTACCTTAAACTTTATGCTAACAGTTGTTCTGAGTTCTCCAGAGGCCCCAGACAGTGTGATTTTGGAACAATCATGTCAGTTTTTAGACGCATGTTTTATCACTTTTTTAAATTAATGTTTTACTCTACAGTTTTGCAGTTTTGGGGGAATATATGGCATTTTTAAAATTTATTTGCCATAATTAGTAATGATATTTATATACAGGTTCATTAAAAATAGCTAAGTTTTCTGTAAAATTCACATTAAATCTGTATTGTAAAAAGCGCTATAAAGATAATTGGGACTTAACTTGAATGCTATGTAATGCTCTTGCTATTTGTGTTTAGGCTGTAATGTGTGTGTGTGTGTGTATATATATATATATATATATGTGTATATGTTTGTGTGTGTGTGTGTATGTATATATATATATATATATATATATATATATATATATATATATATATATATATATATATATATATATATATATATATATATATATATAATCTAAATAATCTAATAAACTAAATAATCATGAACACAATGACGGGGTGAAATAGGCTGTGATACATGGGGCACCAGGTAAAATCTTGCTTAGGGCAGAAAATTGGTCAGGGCCGGCCCTGATAGGTTGGTTAAATCGATTAACTGAAATGAATTGATTAAAAAGAATCATGAAAGATTCAGTCACAAATCTAAGAAAATATCATCTGCCATAAATGCAGAAAATGTCTGAGAATTAAAAAAAAAAAAAATTGTATTGTTTTTACCTGAATGTGAACAGAGTGCCCATATCGAGCTGTGACAAGAGCTCTGCTTTAGATTTGGGAAAGGACAGCCGATAGCGCAGTGTTTCAAACGCCGGAACCACAAGAGCCTTTTTAGTGTTCGCCATATCAAGCTGAACAACTGATTTCCTAAAACAGAAACAAGATGGATTACTTGTGGAACAGATCACTTGTACAAATCACATTCACAACCTGAGAACATTTTGCTGACACCAATAATGGAAAACATGATTTAATGTACATGGGTTGGCACTCTTGTATTTCTTATTTTCAGAGCAAAATGAGTTTTGCTTTCAGCTTTTATTAGTTACATTGGTATTCGTCTAGTATCTTACTTGTCTTTTTTTGAAGCAAACAAGCACACCAGAGTTTTTCAGTTACAGATCTGTGTACAATATCTCTTTCTCCCAAAAGTTTCACCCCTGTTATGTTATGACTTTTCTTCCCTTGTATTTTTTTTTTCTTACATCATATTTTAACAAAGTGACATCAAAAATGTTTATGAGCACATGGTTTAATCTAAGGCAAATTTCTCTTACAGTCTTTATCAGTATTTCCTTAACAAATGTTCAACAGATTTTTTATAAAGAAGTGCAAGAATGTTGACAGTATATAATGTGGTGATACAAAAGTATCAACACCTGCTTGCACTTGCCAAATAACCCCGAAACATTTTGAGAGTACCAGGGTTGGCAAAACATTTTTGTTTTTTTTGTGTTTTATTATAATGCATTATTGCATAGCACACCAAAACGGGGTGACAGTACCAGAATGGACCCTTTTCACTACGGATGTCTTGATCAAGTTTTTTGTGCCCCCAATCCGATTCGAGGAATTTAATTTTGATTATCTGCTGATACCGAGTCCCAATCCGATACTCCGGTACATTAAAGTTACCGAGATCCGGAGCTGAAATCTAAAAGGGCCATCTATCACTACGTAGTATTATAACAATTACCTGAGTAACCCATATCAACGTGTTATGGCAACGATGTCTCAGTCTGATAGGTAAACTTTTGAGTTATTCATTACAAAAGTGCTTGAACGTGCGTGCGAGATGCTAGAACAGACCATATTGGTACACACGTCACCCAGACAGCAACATAGTTTAGGCCCAGATCCGGCCCACATCTAGTAAGTGTGGAATCAATATTATTTTATTTATTTATTAATTGTTTTAATTATTACGTTAATTCCTTTTTTTCTATTATTGACAGTAGGCTAGCCTAATAAATAAAACACAAAGCCATTTTAATAAGGCCTATATTTATTTGTTACATTATCTGCAATGATAACGAAAACCCGTTTAGCACGACTATCAATTTATTTATATATTCAGTTTAATTTTCTTTTGATTATAGATAGAACTATATACTATATACTTTATTTATTAAAATTAAAATGCACGTTTCCATTGATTGTGAAGTTAGACATCAAAAATGGCAGATCAAGCTTAATCTCGTCTGTCATTTTCTTCTTGTTATGAATTGTATTCTATTTTCCGTTATTACAGTTAACTACGCGAAGTGATATGGAACTGTAATGCAGTCAAGACCTACTTTAGCTTTATTTTTCCCTGAAAATAACTGCACACTTTAGAACGTTCGTCAACCAATCAGATTCAAGCTTTCAACAGCCCCGTAGTATAAAAAAAACGTAATCGGCCCCAATACAGATCCTTGAGATCGGCTCGGGACATCCCTACTTTTCACATTTCCGGGGTTCTCAGAAGCAGAAGTCATCATAGTTGTGTAAACTTCTATAGCGATGAACGGGAGACGACATCAAATATAATTGTTGCATTTGCATTTAATCTAAATGCAAAAGTAAAAAAATCTGCATTTCCACAACTTACATTTTTTTTTTTTTTTTGAGAAATTGATTACAGATGTCAAATTTGCATACAAAAACTCAGCCGTTTTTGTCATTTACTGACAAGGTAATATAACACAAAGTATAGCATTATAAATGTATTACATAAAAAAAAAAATATATATATATATATATATAAACTTTATTAGACTTGTGATGTTGATAACTGTGGAAACACATCATCACAGTCTTTGAAAAGGCTCCATTTACACAGTTTCCTACTCAAATTATAAGTATATGAATTTAAAATATACTGTTTCGGGGTTAAATAAAGTAGCACATGGGCTTAGTTTTAGAGTTTTTATAAGTAATAACAATCTGTAACCACAGATTTAGGTTTGTGGTCAACAGTTGAGATGAGACCAAACCAAAATGGACCAACGTTGTTTTACCATTCCATATTTAGGTTTTGTCTTACCTGAGATACTCATAGAGTCCATACATGGGCAAGAAGTCAATATCCGACAGGAACATGTAGGGTGTGTTGACCTGCCCCAAAGCAACATTACGCAGCAGGTTAACAGGGTAGAACTGGCCTTCTTTATAGACTATGTGGTATCCCACGTTGCTCCTGCTCATCAGAACCTCCGAGCCCTGAGCGTATCGCAGAAACTGTTGGGCTTCGGCATCGGAGAGGTAGAGGGCCAGACTGATGGGCCCTTCCCAGTGTTTACAGATGGCCTCTAGCATCTGCAGCCTGGAACAAAGAAACACTCCAGTAACTGACCAAAAACATAATAACATACAATCTGATTCAGTGGGTCCAAGACCATTTATTTTATTTTATTTAAATAGAAATTTTCCCCAGCGTGATTTAATAATTTAATAATTGAGTTGAGCTCAGGTGTGTTTGATTAGGAAGAGTTTGAAAAAGGATACACTGTACTAAACGTTAATAGCAGGGTTTCAGTCACGTGATTATGATGACGCTCGAAGGCGGCGCGTTTTTAGAGGGAGGGCAGGAAGTAAACATGGAGAATACGTTGATGGAGGAAACCGCTACGGAGAGTCCGTATTGTATGGATTTAGATCCAGTTTCAAGACATAGATACAAGGAGTTAATTAACAGATATGTTGGACATAACCCATACCTCATGAAGATGAGTTAGTTTCCGGTAGAACTTAATGATTTGCCGACAGTCGAGGCTGTTGACATTACCAACTATAGTTGTATAAAACTTGTTTTTTTGGTAACTGAGGTTGACCGTCGGAGCCCAGTCTACTGACTCAATGTCACCCAAAGCGCTAGGGCAGCCTAAAAAGTCCCAATGAAGTCCATTTTAGACTACAGGTAACTTAATAATCATTACTAAGTAAATGAGCATTTAACGAGAAGAGGTTTAGTCGACCAAATTTTAATTAGTCTGTTAGTCGCAGAGAAAAAAAAAACTCCACAGGAAGTGGCGAAGTCATGCTGTCCCTGACGGACAGATTGTTAACATGTCTGGTCTCTGTGGTAATTACACTATGTCCGGCAGGAAATCCAAATGATCATCTTATCATTTGAAACATGTAACATAAGTAGCCTTACGTTAGCTACATGGCCTAATGTAAATATGGCCTAGATAAATGTGTGTTATTATTTGGCGCATAAGTGTTCATGTGAAGCTTGCATTTTTTCCTGATAACAGCGAAAAAAAGTAAAAATTCTGACTTTGTTCTTGAAATCGCAATTTTATATCTTCCAATTCGGACTTCATAACTCGCAATTGTCAGTCTACGTCAATTCAGAGGAAAAAAATGAAGAATTGTGGGATATAAACTCGCAATTCTGAGGAAAAAAGGCAGAATATTAAAAAAATTCTTAGAATTGTGAAAAAAAAAAAAATAATTATTCCGTGTCAAAACATAATGAAATGCAATAGAACGGTGCAGGTATGACGTCACTTTGTAGGCCAACCGGCAGTTAGCATCACACTGGTTTATCACACTGGATTATCACTAAAAACAAGCTCTGTGATCAACAACATTTTATACTTGCACTTTTTGTCCATCAAAATAATTATCACAGATAAACACAACTTCTATGAATTTTGAAGCCTAAATGCAGTCGCTGGAAGTAAAAAGCTAAAGATAGGCTATAAACGAACTACACCACGGTCCCACGACTTCAACGTCACCATCACTAAGATTCCGACAACTCTTTCAGTTTTTATCTAAAAACATTCCCAGAACGTTGGAGCTAGAATAGTTTACAAGAGCACAATTATAAGCATAATGAGGATGTAAAAGGGGACTAAGTTTACTTGTTCGGTGTGATGACGTTTAATCTCCTCAACAGCCTCAGTAGTCCCATTTATCCTCTTGTTAGCAACCGCCTTTTTCAAGACATGTTACAGCTTAAAAAAAGCATGAGTGGGCTAATACTGATGTATTTTATATTGTAGAATAAAAAGTGAAATTTTCTTGAGCTTGTGTTCAGCACAGACCTTATTTCAGCCATTTAACAAAAAAACCCAGTCAAAAAACCCATCGACTTCAGGACAATGGAACCAGAAGTGCTAAAATGCAACTCGCTTTCGTGTTTTGGCCTACAAAGGAATGTCATACCTGCACCACTCTATGCAATGGTGATTAAGAGATGAGCAAACAAATGTTCCTCAATAGCCCAATGCTCAAATTTTAACATGATTTTTCTAAGTACAGTACAGTTCAGTACAGCGTTCATCTTAAAATATTACTGACAATATAAAAGTTATTCTTACATTTACTTTATAAAAATCAGCAAATCAAGATTAAATGATCCCCTCCTTGAACTGCCACCTTACCGTGGTGGAGGGGTTTGAGTACCCGAATGACCCTAGGAGCTATGTTGTCTGGGGCTATATGCCCCTGGTAGGGTCTCCCAAGGCAAACAGGTCCTAGGCGACGGGTCAGACTAAGAGCGGTTCAAAACCCCTTATGATGCCAAAGAAAAAGAGGACCGTGACGTCGCCCGGTATGGCGCAGCCGGGGCCCCACCCTGGAGCCAGGCCCGGGGTTGGGGCTCGTATGCGAGCGCCTGGTGGTCGGGCCTCCCCCCATGGGGTCCGGCCGGGCTCAGCCCGAAGGAGCGACGTGGGGCCACCCTCCCGTGGACCCACCACCTGCAGGAGGGACCGTAAGGGGCTGGTGCTAAGTGGATCGGGCGGCAGTCGAAGGCGGGGGCCTAGACAACCCGATCCCTGGACGCAGAATCTAGCTCTAGGGACATGGAATGTCACCTCTCTGGCGGGGAAGGAGCCTGAGGTTGTGCGTGAGGTTCAGAGATTCCGACTAGAGATAGTTGGGATCACCTCTTCGCACGGCTTGGGCTCTGGAACCACACTCCTCGAGAGAGGATGGACTCTTCACCACTCTGGAGTTGCCCATGGTGAGAGGCGGCGGGCTGGCGTGGGTTTGCTTATAGCCCCCCAGCTCAGCCGCCATGTGTTGGAGTTTACCCCGGTGAACGAGAGGGTCGCTTCCCTGCGCCTTCGGGTCGGGGATAGGTCTCTCACTGTCGTTTGTGCTTACGGGCCGAACGGCAGTGCAGAGTACCGGGCCTTCTTGGAGTCTCTGGGAGGGGTGCTGGAAAGTGCTCCGACTGGGGACTCCATCGTTCTACTGGGGGACTTCAACGCCCACGTGGGCAGAGACAGTGACACCTGGAGGGGCGTGATTGGGAGGAACGGCCCCCCTGATCTGAACCCGAGTGATGTTCTGTTATTGGACTTCTGTGCTAGTTACAGCTTGTCCATAACGAACACCATGTTCAAGCATAAGGGTGTCCATCAGTGCACATGGCACCACGACACCCTAGGCCGGTGGTCGATGATCGACTTTGTAGTCGTTTCATCCGACCTCCGGCCGTATGTCTTGGACACTCGGGTGAAGAGAGGGGCGGAGCTGTCAACTGATCACCACCTGGTGGTGAGTTGGATCCGATGGCGGGGGAGGAAGCTGGACAGACTCGGCAGACCCAAACGTACTGTGAGGGTCTGTTGGGAACGCTTGGCCGAATCCCCTGTCAGAGAGATCTTCAACTCCCACCTCCGACAGAGCTTCGACCAGATCCCGAGATAGGTTGGAGATATTGAGTCCGAGTGGACCATGTTCTCCACCTCCATTCAACGCGGCCACTCGGAGCTGTGGCCGTAAGGTCTCCGGTGCCTGTCGAGGCGGCAATCCCCGAACCCGGTGGTGGACACCGGAAATAAGGGATGCCGTCAAGCTGAAGAAGGAGTCCTATCGGGCCTGGCTGGCTTGTGGGACTCCTGAGGCAGCTGATGGGTACCGACGGGCCAAGCGGACTGCAGCCCGGGTGGTTGTGGAGGCAAAAACTCGGGCCTGGGAGGAGTTCGGTGAGGCCATGGAGAAGGACTATCGGTCGGCCTCGAAGAGATTCTGGCAAACCGTCCGGCGCCTCAGGAGGGGGAAGCAGTGCCCTACCAATGCTGTTTACAGTGGAGGTGGGCAGCTGTTGACCTCGACTGGGGATATCACCGGACGGTGGAAGGAATACTTTGAGGATCTCCTCAATCCCGCCGTCACGTCTTCCATTGAGGAAGCAGAGGCTGAGCGCTCGGAGGCGGACTCGTCCATCACCCAAGCTGAAGTCACCGAGGTAGTCAAGAAACTCCTCGGTGGCAAGGCACCGGGGGTGGATGAGATCCGCCCTGAGTACCTCAAGTCTCTGGATGTTGTGGGGCTGTCTTGGCTGACACGCCTCTGCAACATCGCGTGGCGGTCGGGGACAGTACCTTTGGACTGGCAGACCGGGGTGGTGGTCCCTCTTTTCAAGAAGGGGGATCGGAGGGTGTGCTCCAACTATAGGGGGATCACACTTCTCAGCCTCCCTGGGAAAGTCTACGCCAGGGTACTGGAGAGGAGAATCCGGCCGATAGTAGAACCTCGGATTCAGGAGGAACAGTGTGGTTTTCGTCCCGGTCGTGGAACACTGGATCAGCTCTATACCCTCTACAGGGTGCTGGAGGGTTCATGTGCTTTGTGGATTTGGAGAAGGCATTCGACTGTGTCCCTCGCGGCGGCCTGTGGAGGGTGCTCCGGGAGTATGGGGTCCGGGGCCCTTTGCTAAGGGCTATCCGGTCCCTGTACGACCGGAGCAGGAGCTTGGTTCGTATTGCCAGCAGTAAGTCAGACTTGTTCCCAGTGCGTGTTGGACTCCGGCAGGGCTGCCCTTTGTCACCGGTTCTGTTCATAATTTTTATGGACAGAATTTCTAGGCGCAGCCAGGGGCCGGAGGGGGTGAGGTTTGGGGACCACACGATTTCATCTCTGCTCTTTGCGGATGATGTGGTCGTGTTGGCCTCATCAAACCAGGACCTCCAGCATGCACTGAGACGGTTTGCAGCCGAGTGTGAAGCGGCCGGGATGAGAATCAGCACCTCCAAATCTGAGGCCATGGTCCTCAGTCGGAAAAGGGTGGCTTACCCGCTTCAGGTTGGTGGAGAGTTCCTGCCTTAAGTGGAGGAGTTCAAGTATCTCGGGGTCTTGTTCACGAGTGAGGGAAGGATGGAACGGAAGATTGACAGACGGATCGGTGCAGCTTCTGCAGTAATGCGCTCGCTGTACCGGTCTGTCGTGGTGAAGAAGGAGCTGAGCCGCAAGGCGAAGCTCTCGATTTGCCGGTCAATCTACGTTCCTACTCTCACCTATGGTCATGAGCTTTGGGTCGTGACCGAAAGGACAAGATCCTGGATACAAGCGGCCGAAATGAGCTTTCTCCGCAGGGTGGCTGGGCGCTCCCTTAGAGATAGGGTGAGAAGCTCGGTCACTCGGGAGGAGCTCAGAGTAGAGCCGCTGCTCCTCCACATCGAGAGGGGTCAGTTGAGGTGGCTCGGGCATCTTTTCCGGATGCCTCCTGGACGCCTTCCTGGGCGTTCCAGGCATGTCCCACCGGGAGGAGACCCCGGGGAAGACCTAGGACACGCTGGAGAGACTATGTCTCCCGGCTGGCCTGGGAACGCCTCGGTGTCCCCCCGGAAGAGCTGGAGGAAGTGTCGAGGGAGAGGGAAGTCTGGGCATCCCTGCTTAGACTGCTGCCCCCGCGACCCGGCCCCGGATAAGCGGTAGAAGATGGATGGATGGATGGAAGATTAAATGATTAAATTAGCTAGTTAGATTAATTAGTACAAAAAAAACTGAAGGGGGATGCTTTTAGAATTATACTAAAAGGCCTTTTACTTGCAAAAAAGAAAATCTACTAAATATAAACCATTATAAACTATCAATTAGACAAGAGAAAGCATGTAGCAAATTGTGCACAATTTTTTTTATCATGCTGATAATTTATAGGCTTTTAGGCTTTATAGGGTTAATAATTAGTGGTTTGCATTACAACAAAATACCAAGACGGGAAACAAACCACTGATAATAATGATTTCTAAATGGAGCAGTTTTAGAGCTTGTACTGGATATATTCTCTTATTTTTTTGCGTATTACTGATGTGTGTGATCTCATGATGTTTACACAGTATATCACAATGATCTTTGATGGTAAAAAAAAAAAAATCAAATCTGGATTTATTTGTATTATTTCACAAAATATAAATTCTCAGAAATGTTAGTGTGGTACATTTTAATGCAGCATGCTAACTTGAAAAAGTGTGGCACGAGGCACTTTATAAATAAATATTGGTGATCTCAAATTTCCTGATCTACTAATAATTACACTACTAATTACTTTTACAGAGCACTCACATTTTTATTAATTTCTAGTCAAATAAATACTTTATAACTGAGCATAACAAGAAACAAAATTATAAATCACTACAGATTTTACAGACCTAAATATTCTTTGATAATTCAATATATCAATGGTTGAATGATAAACACCTAAGTATACACAAACAGCATGACGTACTGAACGGATTGCACTTCTATCCCTCAAAACTTCACTTTCATTCAAGTCGAACTAGATGTGGCATCTACTCTGACAACCTTATTCCTCTTGAGTGCTATACTTGGCCGTCATTCCCTCCAAGATGACAGCGGATTGCATCCGTCACTGTTGACAAGAACGATAACCCTCCGCCACTGGTACTGACTGATGAGTTGTCTGAAGTAGCCCGAACATGCCTGACTAAACAGAGCATCCCTCATTACACTGATCACAAAAGCCGTTAAGGTTTGACTCAAAACATTCCAATGCGGTTCTTTCCAGAAGCAGTTTGCTAGTTAATGTCATCAGGATGATGAATGATGACAAGGCAAATCATTTTAATTGAGTTCAGGCCAAAGCGTGAATGCCATTGCGTATGATCATGAGTAGAGTATTAGGATACAGTGCGGTTCAATTAGCAGGAAACTCATTTCAGTGTTCATTTACAACATTAAAGAGGTCCTATAATGCCCTTTTCACAAGATGTAAAATTAGTCTCTGATGTCTCCAGAGTGTGTATATGAAGTTTTAGCTCAAAATACCCCACAGATATTTTTTTTATAGCATGTTAAAATTGCCACTTTTTGGGGGTGAGCAAAAACTCACCGTTTTTGTGTGTCCCTTTAAATGCAAATGAGCTGCTGCTCCTGACACAGAGGGCCGAGCTTCAAGAGCTGTGTGTGTGTGTGTGTGTGTGTGTGTGTGTGTGTGTGTGTGTGTGTGTGTGTGTGTGTGTGTGTGTGTTAGCAGCTCCGATTACCTCACACAGACAAGCACTAAAATGGAAGAACATTCCTTTTATGTTAAACTGGAGTCAGACAATAATGGAGAGACTCAACAAGAAGTGACAATATGTAGAATACAACAGGACGTTTCTGAATTCTTAGTTTATTAATTTATGTTGCTGATGTGTAGTTAACTATCTTCAATTAGCATATTCTGTCATGATAATCTAAAAAATTGCTTGTATGGGAACTGTTGCAAGATGCCTACAGAGTGACATGCTATTGCATTTGTGTTACGTACTGTATTGCATGTGAAAAGACGGATGCGACAGCTTGAGCAGACTCACAAATGGCTGGCTGGTCACAATAAAAGGCCACTCTAAAATGTATAGTTTTACTGTATTAGGGGGGTCCGGGGGGGGGGGGGGGGGTTTTGGAAAATGAGTCCTGTGTGTGCGTGTGTCACACAGAGAGGATATTTACAGACAGCGCTGCCAGTACAGATTTGAGTTCTTATTTTTGTGTTTTATTGCGCTTGAATTGTTTCTTAGCACTTGAATGAATGATAGCGTGATAAAATACTATAGAGCAGCCAATGGATGAAAGAAAAAAATCTACACGCCACAGCCCACAGGCTGCATGCTCGTTTCATCAGCAACGTCCAAATGATCTGACGGCGCGGGCGGGTATAGATATGTACATAGATGTCGCCTTGGCTACGGTTTCGTTCCAATGAACTGCAGTAGCCAAGGCGACATCTATGTATATATCTATACCCGCCCGCGCCGTCAGATCATTTGGACGTGTGCTGTTTTCAAGAGATAACAACGATATAAATACTGTTCGTTTTCTCACACAAACCGCTCGTTTCGTGTCTTAGGCCATCAATGTGTAATTATGATGGGGATTTGTTTCATTTGGACGATGGGGAATTGTTTTAATTTCGACTTGTGTTTTGAGCCAGTGACCATCGACCTGCATTATAAGACTGACAGACAAGAACGGTTTGACCTAAAAATATCAAAATTGAAACTACTGCGGAAACAAAGACACCTACATCTTGGATGCCCTTGAGGTAAGCTAAAACATATCAAAAATTAATTTTAAAGTGAACTACCCCTTTAAGATTGTCGGAAGGGGTTAATTATCCTGCCGTGTGAACCAGGCTTAATAGGCCTTTTGTGTATATAGAAAAAGTCTTAGATCTTTGAGTTCAGCTCATGAAAAATGGGGGCAAAAACAAAAGAGTTTCGTTTATAATTTTGTTCAGTATAGATATATATTGTTCAGTGTAACTAATTTAATTTTGTTCAGTGTAACTAATTTATCATCAACAATAGGATTGCAGTTCATTATTTATTTGAAGTGTTTATTATAGTATAGTTGTATTTATGCATAAATAACTAATTGATTTCTTCTTTTCAGAAAATGAATACAGCAATATTTTATTGGAAAGGGCAATAGGACGAGTGAAGAGTTAGCTCTATGTGATGAGAGTGAGGATGAGTTAGCCAAATGATAGGGATTAAATGATATGGATCTACTTATTTTTGGTTTGCATGAGTTCCAAGTATATAAATCTATCAATTTCAAAAAGAATTGTGCAATTAAATAGAAAATAAAATCATAATTTTATATAAATTTGACCATTTTCCATTGTGGTTTCCCTAAATTACCCCCTCCCCCCCTTTTTTTTTCAAAAATATTTTTTGATTTGTATGATTGAAGTAATTAAAAACTTATTTGAAAAATATTTCATGGCTAGAACATAATGCATACTGTATCATAGAGGGTTAAATGGCATCATCCATTGATCAAGTTTTGATCAATTTGATATAATGTGCCTTATAATAATGGCATGATGTATTAAACATCTGTTGGTGAGGAGGTGTTGTTGCCTATGTTTTCTTACCTGTCCATAGAAAGCTGGGCCACCAGCGTCACGTCTGTGTTATCTAAGGTTGGTTCATACTCATAGTGCAGGAAATAGACGTGTGTGCGGTGCACAGTAAAGCGCTCCCGACGAAACTCGTAACATGGGTCATCTTCATCCAGCTCGGATAGGGTCTTTTGGAGCTGCAGGAATATTAGGAAACAAGTGTTATTCTTTCATGCTGCCTGAACAAAGAAATCATTGCAGACCTTTACAACTTTAAAAGTTGCAGTTGAAGTTGGCAACATGAAGCACAGTAATAAAACTCACATTCTCTGAGTTGTGGTCTGTTTCACTGGGACAGCCAAAGAGCTCACGCCTCAGCAGATTCCCATCATACTCCAGGAACGTCAGATAGAGATTCCTGAAGAACTCCACGTGTTTGTTCTTAACACGCAGTTTCTTCGGCGAGTTCCAGTGGATCACCTGGAGTTCAGAAATGTGGGAAATTATATGAATCAACCCTTTGCTTGATTTGGTCTCTTGTTGTTTCTTTCAATATTAAGCACATACACTATATGTATATTTTATAATATTTTGGGACATCTGCCTTTACATGCACATGAACTTGAACATTCTTAATCCGTAGGGTTTAATATGGAGTTGGCCCACCCTTTACAGCTATAACAGCTTCAAATCTTCTGGGAAGGCTTTCTACGAGTCTTTATGGACCTTGCTTTGTGCACTGGTGCGCAGTCATGTTGGAACAGGAAGGGGCCATCCTCAAACTGTTCCCACAAAGTTGGGAGCATTAAATTGTCCGAAATTTCTAGGTATTAAGAGTTCCTTTCACTGGAACTAAGGGGCCAAGCCAAACCCCTGAAAAACAACCCCATACCATAATCCCCCCTCCACCAAACTTTACACTTGGCACAATGCAGTCAGGCAAGTACCGTTCTACTGGCAAACGACAAACCCAGACTCGTCCATCAGATTGCCAGACAGAGAAGCGTAAATCGTCACTCCAGAGAACACCTCTCCACTGCTCTAGAGTCCAGTGGTGGTGTGCTTTACACCACTGCATCCGACACTTTGCATTGCACTTGGTGGTGTAAGGCTTGGATGCAGCTGCTCGGCCATGGAAACCCATTCCATTCCTCTCTACGCACTGTTCTTGAGCCAATCTGAAGGCCACACAAAGTTTCGAGGTCTGTAGCTATTGACTCTGCAGGAAGGTGCCGACTTCTGTGCATGCGCTGACCCCGCTCTGTGATTTTACGTGGCCTACCACTTTGTGGCTGAGTTGCTGTTCCCAATTGCTTCCACTTTGTTATAATACCACTAACAGTTGATAGTGGAATATTTAGTAGTGAGGAAAGTTCACAAATGGACTTATTGTGCAGGTAGAAACCTATCACAGTGCCATGCTTGAATTCACTGAGCTCCTGAGAGCGACCCATTCTTTCACAAATGTTTGTAGAATCAGTCTGCATGCCTATGTGCTTGATTTTATACAGCTGTGGCCATGGAAGTGATTGGAGGGGTGTCCCAATACTTTTGGCAATATAGTGTATGTAGATGAGGTGTTTATCCCGTCAGCTATCCACTTTATTTTTAACGTAAGAGATACACAGCCTCTGTTTGACTTCCTGTGTCATCAGCTTCCCTATTTTTAGCTGTAAAAACAGCTCGTTATGCAGCTTAATATTGAAAACTTGTATGTCTTACCATATTATTTGGCGTAATTATGAACACACTGGTATAGTTTCACCATTTACTTCACTTTGTTATTCTTGTAGTTATTTACCTATAGTGGTTAATAAAGCGGAAGTCTCACATATTCACAGAATAAAGTGTTGCAAAATAAGGTGGGTACGTGTGAAGAAATTGTGTGCTCCCCCTTGTGTCAGCTCCACAGTGATGTCACCTTGAGGTCAGACACATCTTTGTAGCACTTCTCAGAGCGGGTGTGATCCGACAGCTGAACATTCCAGAAGCAGGGCAGCTGGTGCACCAGGAACGGGTTCTGCTTGATCACAGCGTTGAAGATGTCCTGCAGGCACAATATTGTTCATAAAAAAGATATTATGTTAATTTTACTAAAGCAGCTCTACTCTAAAATAAAACTGCATCTGCATTTTGTTTATGATGATAGAATTCAGAGTGCAAAATTCATTCAGTGAGTACACAGAAACAATTGGGCAATGCATTCATATACTCAACAAAAAAGTGTGATTTGTTATGCTCAATGCTGCAAAAAACAATGTATAAAAAGAAATATTTGATGCAACATGAGCAGATATATATGGATTTCCGCATTCAATACTTTTCATTAATTTTAATCATAATACTTTTCAAAAATTTCAGTATTTTTTATTTGTTGATAAACAAATCAATTGAGGGTCTCCCATGTGTTTTTTATGTGAAGTGCTATTGGTATTGCTGCATGTTGCATCATACAAATGTGCCTAATTGAAAATTAGTCACTTATAATGTTATACTGTCTAAGTAGACAGCAGGGCAGCTCAGTGGGGACTGAAACAGAGCCCATGTGTTTACCTGATCAGCAAGTGATGTAGACAGCATGCTCATGAGCTCTCTCTCTGCCGTCAGCCGCCACATCTGTTCCCACTTCAGCTTCCTCAAACGATCCAACAACAGCAGAATCACACCTTCAACACACACACAGCACTTATAATATAGTGGGTGTTGTATAATCTAAAAAATCACTATCTTTATTTATCAGAATCTTTGGTATTTGTTCTAAAACTGGTCTTCCCTTCAAGCGTGATAATCAGAAATCTGGCTGACGTACCGGTGTTAAAGCCTCTGCCCAATGCTGGCCAAGGCCGATGGTTCTTCCACAGGTTTCCCAGGTACCAATCGCTCTGATTCTCCACTAAACCAAGAACCTGCTGACCTGAAACACACAAACACCACCACAGTGACTTAGCATGTTAATTTACATTACTGATCGGTAGCATCTGAGTTACTAAATATCACTAAGAAAAGTAGGAGAAGCCACTGTATAAAGTAATTTTCATATTTAATAAATAACTTGCTTCTCAGAGCGCACAGACGAAATGAAATAAACACGTTTCAGAGGATGCCTGATGTTTGGCTTTGACGACAGACTTTGCTCAGGCATTTCAGAACAACCAAAACACCATTTCAGACGCTGTGCAAAAAGATTGTTGTGCTGGTTAGTCCAGTTATGTCATCCAATCGCAAAGTCACATGTTTTTTTGATTTTTGATGTGCATAGAGGAATTTATTTAGTAAATGTGTTTCCATTGTAGTTTATGCACATTTTTTTTTGTCGGATAAAAAAAAAATATCCGATTCAAACGATATCTTTGATATCTCAAAATTTGCACAAAAATATGTGGATGGAAACATAGCTAATGATTGTGTCTTGCTCAAATGTTTGATATACATTTCTGAATTCATCATATACTACATTTTTGGGGAGTTGCACCAAATGACATTTTACAAACTGACCTAACATTACATTTTTATTAAAGGTCAAAATTATCTGATTTTTTGTTTGTTTTTATTGAGATTGAGTAGAGATTTATAATTTTTCTGCATGCTGGATGCACTTTTAGACTTTTTCCAAATATTAATAAGCAGAAAAAAAATATTAAATTATGCAGCTACTGAAGTTTTTCTTTTCAAGAATTTCAATCTTTTTTCCAGGTTTTTCTCTTTCTGTGACAGCTGTATCACCCTGACATTTCTGACTCTATGCCCCCTAAAAACATGAACATGAATTTCAATACAAAAAAATCCCCCCAGAAGTGAGTGGTGTGAATTAGCATATAGGACAAAATAAATAAATGAAATAAATTAATTGACATAAAAACACATTTGTGTGTGGAGTAACAGACGGCTACTGAAGATCCTAACAAACGGTCAATAAGACATGCACCTCTCTAGCTTTCCTTTCATCTGTTCTTCAAGACACAATAATCAAACATTCAACAAGAGTGTGTCGTTGTTTCTAAGCCTAGTTTCATGTCGAAGGTCAATCCGGTACAGGTTGCCCACCCACATCTGGCTGGTTACGTGAGTACAGTACATGCGAGTGAGATCAAATAATGCAGTTAAAGGCACATTTGATATAAGCTCCGAACCAGTGATTTTCAAAACAAAATATTCGTAAATGTTTCAAAGCTTCATGAAGCAGTGTTTCGAAAGCGCCCATCACTAATGTGCAGTCATCTGAAAGCTCACCAGCCACAAAACTTGCATTATTTCATTAAAATACATTTGTAAAGTGCAATCGACACAAAAACAGCTATCATTTCAATGAAATCTTATTCAAAAGTACCTTTGAACTTGTGGAAGACGACCCACAGCTCAGCGATGTCTGTGGCAAAGGTGATGTCAGTATCCAGGACGATGACCTTCTGTAGGTCGGAGGGCAGCGTCTTGGTCAGCACCAGCTTCATCAGGCCATAGATGCCAGAATAATGCTTGTTAGGGATCCAAGACACCTCAGACTGGAAAACACAGAGAGCAAACAAAAAACATCAAATTAATTTAAAAACTGCAAGACTGCAAAAATGAAAAAGGCAAGAAGTATGTGTGTAATTTCAAATTATTTACTCCGTAGAGCAGCGCTGCACTGTCTAAAATACACATGGGGTCCTTGGTAAATTTTCAGGTTGTGAAAAAAAAATCTCCCAATCGAAATGCCAAATAAGGCAGCTGCAATACTTTTTGCCACTGATTTAAATGTCAGAAAGTATTACATGTTTGGACCACTAGCGGCGCCAGGATTTTGATTGTAGGTGGGCCTCCAGAAAACTGGATGGGCCAGTTAAAATAAAATAAAAAAGCCGGGTTCCCCTTCATCTCCGTTTCAGCACTTTTCTGCAGCACTAAGGACAGCGACTCAGTAGAGTATTCAGTATTCCTACCTGAATTTGTATACCTAATTAAGCATCGGTAAAAATAAATAAAATAAAAATAACTTAAACAGGATTTTTTTTGTTGCTTTTTTTAATACAATTTCATTTAATTTAATTTATTGTTTAATAAAATGATAGGCCTATTATTTTTAGTTTAATAACAGCAACAACAACAACAACACACACACTTCTCTGCCTATCTTCAGACGAAATCAAGATATCTGACAAAACAATGAAGATATTTTACAAACCAACTGCCAGGGATGTGCAAATAGTTCCTCAGAGGCAGGCGCCAGGGCTCAAAAGTAAAAATCAATCACTATAATTAATTTATATAATTCAAATTCATCACCATCTCCGTAGTGAACGCGCCTATAGAGAGAAATGCACTTCATGGATTACATAATCAGAGAGTAGCAGCCTAAATTGTTAAAAGACATTTCAAGCTTTCTTATGATATATTTCATGTCTGTGAGGCATACACTGAGTTTCGGTTCAATTCATGATGAGATGCGCTCCAGTTCACGAGCAATGCAAGTGACCGCGCTGGCGCCATGTCATGATTATATTGTCTGCTATATTTGAATACAGGCAATTGGTTGATAAAAAAAAATATTACAATTAAGATACAATTTATACAAAACGAAATTCACTTCAAAGAAAGGCTTTCTACAAAACAAAACTTAATGAAGTGGTCAAAATTATGTCTGACCCGCTCCATGTCTCTCGATATATTGCGCATCCTATCTTACTCGTGCTGGTCACTTTTCATAATCAACATAGATGAAAAAAAAATAACATTATAATATTTTAACAAATATGAAACTAAATGCGCTTATTTAGCTACAATACATATATTGTAGGCCTACAGACTCTCTATTTGTACAAATTGCTGCACATTAATTTTATTCTGAATTTTGCACACATTTGTTGTTGAAAGGCATTTGTTTGTGCATAGTAAAACATATCTGCAACATTTAACAAGTTCACTGATAATTGTGCATGCATTTATTAATTATTATCTTAATGAATAATGTAACAAGGACAAACATGTAAACTGCGTTGTTTGTTTGGAATGGAATGGATCGCAAATGGATCCAAATGAAGAAACTTACAAAACCATAGTAGAAAATGGGTGGGCCCGGACCTAAAATGGATGGTAACGCCGCGACTAACTAACCAAAATGGTGCTGATTCTAATGCTGGTGCTGGTTCAGTGGTTTGGGGTTTAGTCCCGGTTGAACTGCACAAATGACGGCCATGTGCACGAGCATTCTGATCACTGATGATGATCACTGAGCATTACAAAGCTCCAACAAAGCTTATGAAGATTACTGTTAGAAATGTTATATATAACTGTTATATGTAAATGTTTTTTACTGCTGTGATTCAATTATTAACCGTTTTAACTGTTACTTTATTTGATTTGTATAATAACACAACATAAGACCAGAATATTATTCTCTACACTACTCCATCTCCTAAAGATTCGACAAATCGACAAATGCCTTGATCACGGTTCTCTGTTCCTCTTTTAAAATAATGTGCTGTTGATATCTTCTATAACAGACATGATGGAGGAATCTACACATCTCAATCCTCCAGCGGCAGTCATCAAACGAATTCAACCCAAGCGCTCTTTGGTGACGTGGATGATTACGTTACTGTTGATCATTTGTCCATCATCGTATAAAGCCTGCCCTGACAATTTGATTGGTCAAAACAGCTCTGGTTCGAGCATAGTTGCTCCACAACGGATCAAGTCCAGACCGAACTTCCCGACCTAAAATGTTGTGGGTGGGGCTAAGTTCGGCTGGCATCCAGGCTAATGGTATACTGGAACATTGTGTTCCATTCTTTGGGGCAAAAATGTAAGAGCCCAGATCCTTGGATGAAAAGTGCAGGGCAGGGAAGGGAAGGCCAAGTATGGTAACCCATACCTGGAATTGGTCCTCTACATTTAACCCATCCACATTATAAGTAGTGAGTAGTGAACACACACACAGCGAGCAGTGGGCAGCCATTCACTGCGGCTCCCAGGGAGCGACTGAGGGTTGAATGCACATCTTGCTCAAGAGCACCCAAGTCATTTCCTGTCGGTATTAAAGGACAAGTTCGTTATTTTACACTTAAAGCCCTGTTTACAGATCGTTTCTGATGAAATAGAACGTTTAAGATTAAAATTTGGAAACATGCTGCTGTCCCGAGAATTTTAGGTTTCTTCCCCCCCTCCCCCCCCTTTGTTTACAAAGACGTGAAACTCACCGAGTGGTCAGGGGTGTTCACTGATATGCTCGCACAAAAATCGCTGCAAAAGATGCTTTCCAACAGGTGTTTTACCATTCGTTGTAAAACTGTGGATCTATTTTTCCAAACGCCTCACACCCGTACATTCTTCCGTTGAGAGCTTGAATAATAGACACTCCTACAGAAAGAATACAAACAACCCCCACTTCCGGCGGAGTAATACCGTACCTCACAGCACATCCAATACAAGTCAATGGAGTTGGACAAAAACTACGATAAAACCTGTTGGAAAGCATCTTTTGCAGCGATTTTTGTGTGAGCATATCAGTGAACACCCCTGACCACTCGGTGAGTTTCACGTCTTAGTAAACGAAAGTTTAATGCATTTTAGGAAGGATTGTTCCAGTGCACATATGCAGCCATTCTGGAGGTGGGGGGGAAAGCGAAAGAAACCTAAAATTCTCGGGACAGCAGCATGTGTCCAAATTTTAATCTTAACTGTTCTATTTCATCAGAAACGATCAGTAAACAGGGCTTTAAGTGTAAAATACCGAACTTGTTCTTTAAGAATCGAACCCGCGACTTTTGGGTTACAAGTCCAAGTCTCTAACCATTAGGCCACAACTGCCCCAAAGCAACTTTACACATGGATGGTCTCAGGATGCTTCACTGTTGGCACGACAAAAGACTTGTGGTAGTATTCACCTTTTCTTCTCAGGATAATCGATTTTCCAGATGTCCCAAACAGTCGGAAGGGGGTTTCATTAGAAAAAATAACTTTGCATCAGACTTCCGTTGTCCAATCCTTGTACTTCCTGCAGAATTTTATTCTGTCCTTGATGTTTTTCTAGAAGATAAGTGGCTTCTTTGCTGCCCTTGTTTGCACCAGGCCGTTGTCCAAAAGTCTTCACCTCACTGTGCAGTATTGGCACTGTTTGGGAGAAGGTTGCTCTTGCAGGATGTTTTGATACATGGCAGTGTTTGATATATGGCAGTTTGATAGATGGCTGTGTATTTGGGCAAAATTGTGAGAAAGCCCAGATCCTTGAATAACAAGGGAAGGGAAGGGAAGGGAAGGGAAGGGAAGGGAAGGGAAGGGATGTGAAGGAAAGTGAAGTGAAGTGAAAGCAAAGTATGGTAACACATACTCGGAATTTGTCCTCAACATTTAACACATCCAAGTTAGTGCACACACATTCGGAGTAATGAGTAGTGGATATGAGTAATTAGTAGTGGACTGCTGCCAATATTGAACGAGCTCTGCACTGATCGTGACATGATTCTGTAGCTGACTACTCAGGACGAGACTGTCCTGGTGCTTGCTGGACACTCCAGGATGTCCTGAAACCTTCTTCACTGAAGTTGAACCTCTCTCCTTGAAGTTCTTGATGATCCGGTAAATGGTTCTTTCGGGAGCAATTTTCTTTGCAAGTGATTCCTTTTGAAGTAACCATTGCTAACACATAAACACAATGATTGGAAGAACTTCTTCCCTTCTTTTATAGCAATCAGTCTGCTTCTATAATCCAATCAGAGTGATAGAGTGATTTTACCTGACTAGTACTCGTTCACATTTTGAAATGATTTTAGTTGGTCATTTTGTGCCAGTGCCAAAAAAGTGTGAAATTTGAAGTCAATTAAAAGTTAATAGTTTTATATTGGTCTATTATAATTACAAGTAGTTTATTCATTAATAACTGCTTTAAATCCAAGTCGTGATTAATTTTACAGGTGGGTGATTTAGTTTATGAATCAGAATCTTTATTAATGTTTTAATTTCTAAAAAGAAAATTAATCAGGAAAAATACTTCTGGCATCAAGGCTGCTGAAAATATGCATCACCGTTGAGCTCTAGTGAGCAAAGCAGTGGCCACACAAACCTTCAGCTCATCAGCGTCATAGAAGTTGACATGAACGGCTGGCACCATCCAGGTGTGAAAGAGATCGGCCAGGATCTTCCGAGCGATAGAGTCCGTGATAATATGGAAGTGAAGTGGGTTCCGTCTGACACATAGTGGGAGAACAAACATTCGTTGTCACATTCGGTTTTCAGCATTCTTACTTTTATTACCCCAAGCCTACCTTAAATAATAATAATAAATAGGACTAATACCTATGATAAAAAGAGTGAAAGATTGACTCGTAATTCCAGTCGGGTCACCAACATTTTTGATGCAGTTGGACACTCAAACTCTGTTCAAAAACTTACTTCACTCTAGAAAAATGCTATGTTGGCTTTAATTAACTTTTTTATGTCAACAATTGGCTTTAATTAACTTTTTTGTCAACAGGTCCCATGCTACTAGGTTACGTTGGATTTATGTAACATTATTTATTTCAATTAACTTGTAAATTACATAAGGTTAATCCAAAGCCGTTTAGTTGAATAAGGTTAACAGTCTTAATTTAACTTGTTAATTGAAATAAATAATGTTACATAAATCCAACGTAACCTAGTTACGTGGGACCTGTTGACATAAAAAAGTTAATTAAAGCCAACTGTTAACATAAAAAAGTTAATTAAAGCAAACATAGCAATTTTTAGAGTGTGTCTACATAAGCAGCCACCTTCTGAGGCAACATCCTAACTGAATACTGCTCACTATAAGGAGCTGTGAATTTCCTCTGAATGTGGACAACCACAATGACTCTAAACTTACCTGTGAAAAAGAACTGACTTGACCAAAGTGACGACATCTCTGCTCGCATTGTACCCCGCACACACGATGGCAATGTGAATGGTCTGTGATGAGAAAGACAAGCAGTGTTCACATCAGTCTGAAGCAGCACTAATGCAATAAATAATGGTTTTAAAATATGATACTAAATCTTCAAAATCAATTTTATAAAATGTAAAAGACATAATGCTAGGTTGTTATGCAGTTTCTCAATGGCTGCTAGGGTGTTATGCTTTTGTTAGAGTGTTCTGGATGGTTTCTAGGGTGTTGCTATGTGGTTGCAAGAGTGTTTTGGGTTATTTCTATTTTCGTAGCCATTTCTATTGTGTGGTCATTGGTATGTAGATGCTAGGGTTTTCTGGATGGTTACTAAAGTGTTCTGGAGTGGTTTTTAGGGCATTGCTATGCGTTTACTAAAATGTTCTGGATGGTTTCTTGGGTGCTCATATGCGGTTGCTAGAGTTTTCAAAGTGGGTGCTAGGGTATTGCTATGCTTTGCTATTGCTAGAGTGTTCTGGGTGATTTATATGGCGGTGACACAATAGCAATTTGTGTAGACTAAGAGTATCAGTAGTATTTCTTGGTTTCTAGGGCATTGCTACCTAGTTGGTAGGCTGTTCTGGCTTGTTTTGGTCGCTTCTAACTTCATCTCTTTTTGGATCCTAATGAATGAACTGGGCTAAGCTAAGTGCTATCAAAGTGTCGCCGCGCGCCAGAGCGATTGATTGCACGCATTGAGATGAGAGAGGTATGTATCAACTCGTCTTAGTTAAGGGAATAACATAGTTTAATATGAAAAAACGGTGGAGTGTTCCTTTAATAAACAAACTATAGCTGGTCCAAAATGCAGCAGCTAGAGTTCTTACCAGAACCAGGAAGTATGACCATATTAGCCCGGTTCTGCCAACACTACATTGGCTCCCTATTAAACATCATATCAATTTTAAAATATTGCTGATCACTTACAAAGCACTAAATGGTTTAGCTCCCCAGTACTTGAGCGAGCTCTTAACACATTATAGTCCTTCATGTCTATTTCGATCTCAAAATTCCGGCCAGTCGATAATACCTAGAATATCAAAATCGACTGCTGGCGGTAAATCCTTTTCCTATTTAGCACCAAAATTTTGGAACAATCTTCCCAACATTGTCCGGGAAGCAGACACACTCGGTCAGATCAAATCTAGAATAAAAACACATCTCTTTGACCTAGCATTCACATAACACATTGTAGACTTCTATAATTCAATGTTAGGCTGCATAGTTTAGGTCAGCCGGAACCGGGAACACTTCCCATAAATCCTGATTTACTCGTTAAGAAGGGTGGCATCTACACTAATATTAGTCTCTCTGTTTATTCGAGGTTTACTGCAGTCCGCCGGATCCAGGCCGTATCCAGATCCGATGAAGGACCTGCGCCTGGACACGATGATAACACAGTCCCGAAGTGTCAACCAGTCACTTCAGTCACCAGCCTCATCAGCCCTGTGAAGGCCTCATCGACACGACCAATCTGACTTCTGACCTGTAATGCTGCCTGGATCATAATTATACACTGTTCGCTCGTTGGCTAGAGGAGAACTGGCCCCCGACTGAGCCTGGGTTCTCCCAAGGTTTTTTTCTCCATTCTGTCACCTGATGGAGTTTTGGTTCCTTGCCACTGTTGCCTTGGCTTTTGGCTTGCTTAGTTGGGGACATTTAATATTCAACAATATTATTGATCTGCCTTACTTAGGGTGGACGATGATGCAAATTTCTTCTAGAAACCAACTTTGTTGTATTATTTTCATGTTATCACTGTGAAGCTGCTTTGAAGCAATCTGTATTATAAAAAGTGCTATATAAATAAAAGTGCCTTGACTTGACTTGACTTAAACAGAAAATTATGTCAATCAATGGATATGTCTTAAATCAGTGGTTCTCAACTGGTTGGAGCATGGGACCATGGGCATCGAAATTTTACCTAATTCCTAAAAGATTATATAAATAATTGTAAGAATAAGAATACATTTACTATAAAAAAAAACAAGTGGTTGACACACAAGTACCATCCCACTTTACCAACCAGTTTTTGTTAATTGAATAAAGTTAGTAAGTTGGTACAACAGTCATTTAAAAATATATTGAAGTAATTGAAAATAAAGTGTTTTTACCATGGTAAATACACAATACTAACATGAACTGTTAATGCAACTTACAGACACTAATCCTGATTAACCCTCTGGGGTCTGAGCTGTTTTTGGGGCCCTTGAGATGTTCTGACATGCCCTGACATTTGTGCTTTTTTCAGTTGCTTATAAACATATTAATGGCAAAGGTGTAAATTCACTCTATAAAGCACAAACAGGGCTACCATAATATGTGAGCCACGTGTATGTACATGTTTTCATTTTTGAGAGAATAATGTTTATGCATGGTTATTGAAAAAACTAAAAACTAAAATTTCTGAAATAAGGCCACAAAACACATAGTAAATATGTGTCAACAGTTTGCTGAAACATCATCATTCATTCACACACGCGATTTAAATTTAAACTGTCTTTGCCAGCTGTGGTAAACAGCGCGCATCTCTGCCGTTCATTCATTCATAAACAGAAACCCGCGTGAAGAAATTCACGTGAGAAGGAAAAAAACTTACTAGTATTCCTCAGCTCGCTCCTCGATATACCCGCACTTCTGGGGGACATTTTCCATTATTATTCCTCACAGCTGCAAGACGGTGTAAACAAGTAATGATCTGAATAAACTTGTGTTTTCTCGCGCTGATATGGGGGCGTTCACAGGTTTGCGCGGATTGCCTCAGTCATTTGCATTTGAATAGCGCGCGCTCTCCGTGGGCGGAGTCACATTACATCTGAATTAGATGTAATTAGCTCGACTGGAATCGCTCTCTTTTAATACAGATTTCACAAGATGAGAATATTTGTTTTTTATATAAATTACTTCATTAAAAAGAAGAGAATTCAAGCTTCATGCCTGTGTGACTGTATGCCTGTTTGACTGAGTATTCGCTGAGTTATTGTTCATTTTCGGACGCGTTTCAGAATGGACTACACTGGCAGAGAGAAGGCAGAACTCGCTTCGTGTTTATTTTTCTTTATTTGGCAAAAAGCACAGCACTTTGTTTTTATTGTGAGTATACACAAAAATAATACACATTTAACAGAATCGATTGATGTATGAAACTTGTTTTGTAAAATCAAATTCAAAAGAGTATTTCGGGTCTCAATTCAACTCATAAGGAAAAAAGCGAGCAGATCACGCCGGCGTGATCTCCGACCTCTGAGGGTTAACAGAATAAACATCATACCTGCGTGCAAATCCTTCACAGCGAACACACTAGATACCAGTTACGTAATTTATTGGTACTTTTTGGTAATTTTATAACATACTAATTGACAACGCAACTACGGTGTTGCATGCTCGTAATTTATTTTGCGCATTATATATAACGTTAGTGAAGTGATATACAGCGCGCGCCTCCACATTTGCCTGAGAATTTTTATTTCGTAACAAGTTACAAAAATGACGTTATAATAATGACAATTACGTATAGCCTGACAACATCTCATCTGACCACAGATACTGAATCAGGACAACGTGTTTTTCTCAGGCACTCTTTACTTAAACTAATCAAAAAAACTTTCACGTACGTCTTTCAAAATAAAAGTCTTGATTTAGAAACCGACCAGTTGAGAAACCCTGTCTTAAATGAACATAATGTTACGTCCAAGGACGTGTGTTGTAGCCTGTGTGTACGTGTCTTGTTTGTTCTCTGCTTGCTCTGTTTTTCTCTTTTGTCACGAGACAGTAGTGATGGGTCGTTCGCGAATGAGCCGGCTCTTGTAGGTGAACATTGGGAGCTGGCTCGCATATCTGAAGAGCCGACTCTATTTTTAAAAATATAGCCTATAGAAATTAAATCATTATGTAGGTTAATAATGAAATAATGAATGATTTTAATTGTATTTAAAATTATTGACTAATTCAAAGACCAACAAAAAAATAATTATATAGACCTAAAGGTGCACACACATTTGTTTCGACTGTCTGATCAGCCTCACATTCTGTTCCTGTCAATCATACACGCGATGACAACCAATTAAACTGCAAACTGCTGTCAGTACTATTGCAAACGTCTCGTAGACTGCCTGGGTTATTTTGTTATATTTTAAAACAGCCAATCGTAGCCTACCACTCGTGGAATAGGCATGTAAAAGAGAGACAGATATGGTCTGATATGACTCAGAAATGACATCGGACAATTGCAGCGCAAGATGTTCAGAAGAACGCAAGAGCTTAACTTCTACAAGCTCAATAACATCCACATAAAAAAAAAAAAACGAAAGTAAGAAAAATTGTCATAAATTTGCCCATTAATTAGATGTGCAAGGCAAGCAGACATGTTTTTGGGTTGTTATGGACAATTAAAAATGTGAATATTAACGTTGCACAGTTGTGCGGTGGACTTTCAGCGAGAAACATTTATATTTTTAAAGAGCCGTTTGTGAGTCAAAAGAGCCGGCTCACAAAAAAGAGCCGGAATGCCCATCACTACGAGACAGGTGTTGTAATCAGCTGCGTGCAATCTGGGGATCCCTGCGGTGATTGGCTAACGAGGAAGAAGCAGAGATATAAGGAATGGTGGATCTGTGGAGAGAAGAGACTTCTTTTCGCCAGGACTTTTCTCCCTCCCGTTCGCTCAGACTCATTTCTTTTTTGTTGATCTGGTGCTGAGTAAGTGAACTCAGAGCTTCGTGGTACATTTAAACAGAAAGTGAATTTAAGTTACTTGATTACTTTCCTGATTTATATTAAGTATGTTTGTCTAAATATTTTCATTATTCTTTTTAAGTAAGGGAATGTAGGGGGAGGGTGCCATTTTAGTTTATACTTTTTTGTACTCTTTTTTTTTTTTTTTTTATCCTGGTTATGGGCCGATAGGAAGAGAGGGAAGTTTATAAAATAATGTATTTTCTTTTTGGGATTATCTTATTCTAGATAATTTCTAAATCATTTTGGATTAGTTAGTTAAGTTTTGTTTGTTATTTTGGCCTAGCTCTCCCCTGAAGTTTATTCCCTATGTTTGTTCATTTCCTTCAACATTGTTGTTTCTGTTATCTCTATGATATTTATAATTTTGTATCTTTTCAAATTAAAACAATATTATTTTGAACTGGTGTTTGTGTTGACTCTGGGACGGGAGGTTGAGTTGTCCTGGTTCTCTTTCCAAGTTTTTTTATTTATTTTATTTTAGTAATTAGGGGTTCAAGCATGAAATGCTGAAACCCTATTGTAATTGTAAGGATTTGTAAAACGCATCGTGCAGGACAAACCGTAAGGCCTAGAGACTTGAAACCTGGCCAGATGGTAGGCCTCAATTTGGGGACAACCTATCAGAGTATGACCTTGATTGGCCCATAGGTGGCGCTACAGCAACCACAAGTTCAAAATTGCTCACAACTCTTAGACCGTTTGTCCCAGGATCAAGTGTCTTATATCGTTGGAATCCTTGGCTCAAGGCGGACAAAATGGCTATCTCCGATTTGGATGTAGGCAGGGAAAATTTTCTGCTATGTCGAATTTTGTCCAAAACCTACTTTTGCGAACTAGTCCCTGGTTTTTCGCCCGATCGGAACCAAACCAGTCTAGGACAATTCTCTGGACTCTCTAGATCAATAATTATTAAAAAAAGTTGAACTTTGGCATTTGGGTGGCTGTAACGGGGTCATTTAGAAAAGGGGCGTGGCAAAATACACTCAAAAGCCTATAAATCCCAAAGGAAAACTCAGAACTTCACAAAAATTGATGAGCATATGTGTCAGAACATGGCGAGGAAGCATGCAGAGTTTCATGGAGATCGGACCATAGGTGGCGCTATAACTGGCAAAAAGCCTTCATTCTTATTAGGGGTTCAAGCATGAAATGCTGAAACCCTATTGTAATTGTAAGGATTTGTAAAACGCATCGTGCAGGACAAACCGTAAGGCCTAGAGACTTGAAACTTGGCCAGATGGTAGTACTATTGCTCGCTACTCAGATACACGGACTCAGCCCAATCGGCCCATAGGTGGCGCTATAGCGATCAAAAACGCAAAACTGCTCATAACTCCTATATCGTTAATCATAGACTGAAGTGTCCTATATCATTGGAATCATTGGGTCAAGGAGGACAAAATGTATATCTCCGATTTCAATTCCGTCATGATCGATTTTTCGCCATTTTGAATTTTGTCGAAAACCTACTTTTGCGAACTAGTCCGTGGTTTTTCGCCCGATCGGAACCAAACCAGTGCAGAAATGTTCTCTGGAGTCTGCATATCATTAATTATCGAAAAAAAAGTTGAAATTTCGATTCACGGTCGCTAGGGGGCGCTAATTGATTGTTGTGGGAGGAGCCTATTTTACTAAAACGGCTATAACTCAAGAAGTCAATGAGATAGCTTCACCAAACTTGGTACACATGTGTAAGCGGTCAATCTGAGGTCACAATAAAAAAATCACTTAAACCAGGCTATAACCACCTGACTATTAGTCCGATTGACTTGAAAATTGGTATGCAGTGTCTTGGCCCAAGGTGTCATGTATGTCTATGAGGACATTGGTGTATCTCAAAAAAACATGGCCGCCATCGGCCAATGAAGTTTGAGCACCTATTAGACAAGGTTAACGGAGGCCGATCGGAACGAAACTCGATGGGCATGTTCGAGTCATGGCCCTAGAGGTCTGTAAGAATTTTGAAAGAAATCGGCCACTAGTTGGCACTAACGAGTTTTATGGCTCTGTTATCACGTGGTGTTACACTTATCGTCACAAAAGTCATATCATTTGATAGATCTGCACATGATGAACAATTTTGCCTCAAGAACCATTGCTGTCAATCAAACCGTTCATTAATTATTTGCGAATATGTTAAAAACTTACTTTTGCGAACTAGTCTTAGGATTTTCGCCCAGTCAGAACCAAACCAATCTAGGACAATTCTATGGACTCTCTAGATCAATAATTATCAAAAAAAACTTTTACATTTGGATGGCTGTAATAGGATAATTTATAAAATGGGCGTGGCAAAATACACTCAAAAGCCTATAAATCCCAAAGGAAAACTCAGAACTCAGAACATATTTGCCATAACATTCTAAACAAGCATACAAAATTGCATGTGGATCAGACGATAGGTGGCGCTATAACTGTTAAAAAGCTTTGAAAACCATATATTTCCTATGGTAAATTGCCTGTATTGAATGTAAATGGACTTTTCCATCTATTATTTCAGTGGTTAAAAGCTTTCTAAATAAAACTTAATGTCTTAAATGTTTATGTGCTTAAAGGCCTTAAATGCTTGAACCCCGATAAATGCTGCTTGCAGCTTTAATTTATTTTTGTTACTGACTCTCCAACCCTAGACGGGTAGTTATGTAACAAAAAACAGTCGAGAAAGACAACGTATGAGTACAGAATCAGTATACTGGATCTGTGCATTATGTCTTAAAGTCACAGCAGCCTAATATTCCTGCTGTTGTCCGTGTTTTTAATGTTAATCAAATTGACTTATGTAACTTTAATAAGGATTCATCTTTGTTTATTTTATACAGTGAAGACTATGCAGTTATTTTACATTTGATTACTTTATTCAATTTCTGTCTCTAAAAACTACTGTTAGTCCTACATGAAAAACTGTTTATTTTATTTTTATCTTTGTTCTGTTGTATTTATTTGTGCTATTGCTTGTTCCTTTTTTCTTTATTTTTATTTAACAGTAGTTCTTTTTTTCACCCTTGAACATAGCACATACCGATCCCTACCAAATCCATGACCCTGAAACTATAAATTGAACCGTTACACTTCTAAATTTTATGCAGTTGCTAGAGCATTCTGGGTGGTATCTAGGGTGTTGCCATGCAGTTACTAGGGGATTTCTAGAGCGTTGACATACAGTTGCAAGAGTATTCTTGGTTTCTAGGGCCTTTCTATGCAGTTGCTAAAGGGATCTTTCTGACCAAATTCTGATACAAATTTGACATCACAAGCAAGTTTTAAGCAAGTTTCCATCCATCCCTCCTTCAGTGTAACTCTGTGGGATTTGTTCACTTGTTTTGCCATCCAAAACTATAAAATCGTAAGCCTGATCAATAAGTTAAACGTACAGTATGGCATTTTTCGCCACTAGGGGTCGCTAACCTATTTACAATAACAAAGGCGTAGATTGATGACGCAACATTTGCTAAGAATTATGGATCTTGTCGTCAACGTCAAGCCGACCGATCTAATAATGTTTATGGATGACTGAATACATCGATGTTTTTATTATGACTGTGATATGAAGCAGTTCGGGATTGCTAAGAGACAGCTATCAGCTCCAAACGCGACGCGAGTCCCGCAGATATAAAAGGAATAAGGACATTTCATTCTACCAAACTACACGCAGAATTACTAGCAGTACTCACAGGTCAGTTTATTAGACAAATTAAACTTGTGAGGTAACACAGCGCTGTTTCACTTGGTCAATGTGTTGAAATGTATGTGTTAGTCTGTCTGTATGAGACTAGCAGTAAACTAGATCAACATTAGAATAACATACAGATCATAATCTGACATTTTATCATTGTTGAACTATAAAACATTGATTAGTTTTATGTAAATGTGCTCACCTGTTTAATAAAGTACATGTAGGAGCGGTCAAAGTCTCGGACGTGGAGCTCTCGTTTATATACTGTCTATGGGAGCTCTCGGCATCTCGAAAACACCGCGCTGATATTGATTCTCGTTTTAGTTCCCCTTTTTTTATCCAAAGTCTGCTTGCCATGGTCCATAATGTTTGAACGAAACAACAACAGCGTGCAAAAAACTACAAAGTTGTCCGCATCAGTCGCTTTGGTTACTATCAGAGGGCTCTGGTTCATAGCTCTGGTTGCCATGGCAGCACGAGCGGAAACCAGGGACAACGCGGATATGACGCCATTGGCGGCGACAAAACGGAAATAAAGAAACGGTACGTTTCTCGAATTAAATTACAAATTTCTCCTGGTTTGAAAGTTGTTGGAAACAGTCGGGATAATGTAAGTACACAACTAAAAAAAATATATAACATAGATAAAGTGATTTTTGCTATTTTTAAAGCAAAAAAGTTACATATTGTGCCTTTAAGTGACAACACACCTGACCTCTCCTCAACAAAACATATGATTTGAGGACAGGATCAAGGTCAGGGTCTTGATAATGTCTGAATCTGTGTAAGTTATTAATTCAGAATACTAACCTCACATTTGTTCACCACAGGCTGAGGTACACAGTCCGAGCTGTTGCCCGAGGCAACTCCTTTTTTAGCCTCGCTATCACCTGTACCCTCTTCAGTGGAATGGGTGTGCAAGTGGTTGCCTTGGCGACCGTTGCTATGATGGCTGCTATGGGTCGGGACCCTGGGCAACAGGCTAATCTCTCTCCGCAGCGCATGGTTATGTTCCTCCACGTCTCGTAGCCGCAGCTCCAAAGCCTGATGCTCGGCGGCCGCACCAATCAGCACCGATGACTGAGGATCCAACGGTGACAGAGACAGCGGTTTGACTGAGGAGGAAACAGAGAAAGTCGAGCATCATTTACTAGTTTAACATCTGTCCATCAACACACTGCTGCAATAAAGCTTGTCAAATGTCCAAATTATGAGTGCAGATGCACTTTTTCTAAGGATACACAAACATAATGCAATAAACATAACTGCTTCAAAATTCACATTTTCGGTATGGGTGTGTGTAATTTACATAGGAGAACAAAACAAAGTATCATCAAGTTAACCACAGCCTTTATTTGGCTTGATTTAATTAATTTAAAGGAAAAACCCCAAAGGAAAATCTCAAGGGAACCACTAGTGAATTAGTCTTGTTTGACGTCATCCCTGCAGCACTCTGTTGCTCTGGGCTTCTCTCTCTCTCTCTCTCTCTCTCTCTCTCTCTCTCTCTCTCTCTCTCTCTCACTCACACACACATCCTGGTACAATTAACTATATGTTTTATTAACTTTTTTGTAACCAATTTAAAGGGTTACTTCAGGATTTAGCATTAAGCTTTGTATTAGTAGAAAACCTGTAGTATTTTCGAATTACCATGCTTTCCCCCCTCATATCCCCCTGAGAGGAGAGATTTATGTATTTTTTGTCTGGAAAAAATCCTCCGATGACGCAAAAATCGTCATTTTGCGTCATCGGAGGATTTTCTGGCCAGAGGCTAAAGACTACAGCCAGTAGATGGCGTTGTTCCGCATGTTTTCAACCCGCCCATACAGGGTGGGATCTCACTCACAGAATGTACACAGTATCAGCCGTCTTTCTTTGGAAGCTAAGCTAGCATGCTCTTGTTCTGTGGAGAAAGCTGAATAATAGGAGAAAGCTGAGTAAGTAGGGGTTACCATCTTCATTTTCCCGGACTTGTCCGGCGGGCGAGACTGTTAAAAATGTCCGGGATTCGGCTTTTGCGTTCTACGGTCGCCATTCATTGTTTACATGCACACCTCTCGTTTCAATCTAACTGAATTAATTCCGATCGGTGAATCTGACTGTAGTGTTTACATGGACGCTAAACAAGTGCGTTTGATGCGGTTGATGTGCGTTTTAACATTGCTAAGAAAATTCCCGCTCCTCCGTGAGAGATGCCTTCTCCCGCGGCCGTCAGCCTCGTCCTGCTCGCCACAGTAAACATGATGAATGGCGACTGTAGAACGCAAAAGCCGAATCCCGGACATTTTGGGTCTCTAAATCCCTGGCAAACTCATCACTTAGGCTAGCCTTGTTGTTTTCAACTGTGCTCTCTAACCGGTAGGCGTGGCCTCCTAAGGCAGCGAAGCAAGTGCATTCTGGGAGTTGTTGTCTTTCATCCACATAAGCCAAAAATACATTTTCTGGCTTTTCTCAGTCTAGAAAGCTCCAAATTCAAAAATTTCTCCACATTTCTTCTACTTAAATGACATATTTTAAATACACATTCATCTTCCCAGAGGTGAAGTATCCCTTTAAGTGTAACCATAACCAAATACTGTTATTAAACCCTTTCAACAATAAATAACTAGTTTTGATTCAGTATTGTAAGAATTGATAAAATAGGAAATTCCAGACAGTCTGTTTCGGGGGGTGACCAGACCCTGAGAGGACAAAAGGACCTCTCTGGAGACTACCATTTGAACTGGCTCTCATGCACCATCGAGACGAAAGTCTCACCTCCGAGTCATCTGAATCTACATCTCTTTCCCTCTCCCTTCACTCCCTCTCTCTCATGCTCAGATGATCACCTGATTTCACCCAAGAAAATATATAGTTTAATGTGAATGATTATCACAGAGTATTTTCATGTTTGGTATCGTTTAAAATGTCACAGTGCGACTGTTACAAATGTCTCATTTCAGAATAAGTAAAACACAAGGTAATAAGGTTTTAAGAGTTTATGGATAGTTGACTTACAAAGGAAGGTGGTCTCTCAAGACAAATAGTCACTCACCCCCAAGAGGTGCTACCTCTGAATGCAAATTTCTTTTGTTAGCACGTTTCCATATGAAAGAGGTCTGACTAATTAATGAAATGCAGCAGGGAGATCGGGGCCTTTTCAGTACTTCAGATTGGTCCGTGAGGCTGAGAGTGAGATCTCTCAGCCTCATGTATTTCCTAAAGTTGGGTTTGCATCTTCTCTCTATTCCAGAGGATTTGATGTTTTGTATCGATTATCTTTGAATTGATTATGAAATTGGCATGATACATTTACCTGACATAATAAATTGTTACATTTGATTATTCTAACTGACTTTGATATTATTTTCATTGAGGAGTTAAACTGAATAGTCAAACATTCACTCATAATTAATGATGCACAGATATCATTCAAACCTTTTCATTTATGGAGTCAGATGAAATAACGAGACAATACATATAACTAAATGTATTGCATTTAATCAAAAAATACTTTGCCTCGAGAAAAGGACAGTAACACGTTAAGACCTTCCACGCTGGTCGGACGCCGGGCTTTGGGCCGATTGAGCGCGAGCTTACAGTATTAACATTAAAGTGCTACCTATTGCAAATTTGCAATAGTCAAGTCAAGTCACCTTTATTTATATAATGCTTTATACAATACAGATTGTTTCAAAGCAGCTTTATAGAGATAACAGGAAAATAATGCAACAAAGTTTGTTTCTAGAACAAAATAGTGTCATAGTCCAGTTTAAGTAAGTTCAGTGATGGTTCATTTTTTATGTAAAAAAGTTAATTTATATATATAGCTGCTAAATACAATATAATCAAATAGTTACATATTTGAGGTTATTGATTACTGTATGAATTAGATAAGATGAAACTACATAGACGATGCTTGCGTTTATTCAGATTAGAAATAAAATAACTCTTATATTTACGTTTAAATTACCCGGAAATCAGTTTAATGGTTACGGATCATTTCTTTCACTGCTATGAACTAACCACCAACAAGACTAAAGGACTAAATATAAGGTACCAGCACAAAAACACATTCAGCAAAACAATTCCAGAAAATATTAAGATACAATTTTTTGTCAGGGTACAACAGCTTGTTACACTCAAAGGGAAATCTCTGCAACTTATTTACCCCTAAAAGGGTTACAGCAGTATCTTAACGGTATCTAATTTGCACCTTTAAAGTCGGCATGAAACGGAAGTTGAGTATTGTCATTTGTTCCTTGTTGTGACGTATATCCGAGTGAAACGGCTTCTGAAATTAGAAAAAAAATGTAGGGCGGGGCTTGATTTCGTCCTTCGGGAACTGATTGGATCATTGGAGGTTGGGCGTTGCAAACAAAATGGAGGCAGATTTGAATGCCAGTTTACATTCAGTTGTGGAGGATTTCTCTCCACCGGACTCCCCACCGTTACCCTCCCATGAAGGATTTTTTATTTTATTTTATTATTCCCGCGAACCAAGATGAGTCAAGTCAAGTTATCATCATTATTAGACATTCTTTGTTATCAGTAAAGTTCACCCTCGAGAGCATCTCGATAGCCGCACCCTCATCGGCTCTGGCCGCACCCTTTCGCCATGGCACGTGACCGAAAGAGAAGAGAGGTCGTTTCGAGGGGGGAGGGAAGGGTAATGTATTTGATTAAAGATTATAAGGGGTACACGAATTAAAAAAAAATAATGAAGTGCACAGATAAATCATTTATAATAAACACTACAATATTACATATAAAAATAAGATTTGTCAAATTTGATTTCATGCCGACTTTAAGGGGTAGATAAGGTACAAAGTTGTCCCTGCAACAAGCTGCTGTACCCAAAAGGTACAAACATAATTTTTTTCCTGAAAGTGTAGAATGAACCCATGTTACGTGGCTTACGAACATGAGAGAAACATGAATGATAAGGATACAGATGGCAACTGGATCTTGATCTTAAAGCCTGTTCATACCAAGACGAATGTTCGGTCCGATAAACTATTTAATTTGAATAAATGGCTGTTAATGCAGCTGTTCAGACTGACACAAATATCTGCATGCAGTCAATGCACTGGCTCTCATCTCAGTACTGTATTTGATGTTGATGTTGTTCGATAAACACTGTTGTGAACACAAAAGTCTGAATAGTTGAATGAAAACATATGAATACAGTTTGATTTCCTTTCTTTTCCGTGACAAGCGGGAGTCAGAAACAGAAAGTAACAAAGCACCTTTTGTGCCAGGGCATTTCTGCTTTTCTAAAAGCGCCACCTACTGTCAGAGAGTGAATCTGCCTTCAGGAAAAGAACCACCCGACGCGAAGAGAAGTGCATTCAAATTGCACTGATAGACTAAACAGAAGAAATGAACAGAAGATTTCCATGCCAAAGAAGGAGCGCATACTTTTGTCTGTCATCTCAGGACCCCTAAAACTATAAACACCTATCCGAATGATCGAGTGATTTTAAGCCAATCAAGTGCAAGTACACAGAAAGACACCTATAGGACAGAACTTGTACCAAACTGAGTAAATCACCTTCTGAAATAACTTGATACTTAAAGATTGTATCAATTACATCGTTGCACCAGTAGGTGGTGACAAGTGACTTAAAAATGTAAAAAACGTATTAAAGGGGTCATATAATGCCATTTTTGTACAAGCTAATATGATTCTTTAGGGTCTAAATTAAAAGTTTGTAATATACTTTAATTAAAAATTCTCATTAGTATTGTAAGAAAACACTAATTTTACCTGGTCAAAAACAGCTCTGTTTTCAGCACGCCGTTTCAGTGCATGTGTCTTTAAATGATAATGAGCTTTGCTCACCCCGCCCCTCTGTTCTGTGGGTACACCGTATTAGACATTCTCTGACTGTATCTAACACAATAACCACGTGTTATTCGTTATAAACGTGGGATTATGAATTATATTGAGAACGTCGTACATAGAAAACATGCCGTAAAGTACCCTGAGTGTAAACCTTAGACGCATTCATCATGAAGCCTGCAGCAAGGTTTGCAAATTTCGCAAAGATTAATATAAATACGAATATAAAGGTTAATAAAACATTACACTCACATCTTCTGGAGGTTCAGCAGGAACACGTTGGTACCGATCCGTTTTTTCTCGTTTGTGAAGCTGTCTGGTGTGAAATGATTCGCGCAAACATGAAAGCACAGACGATCGTGGGGAATCCCCGTGAGGGAATCCCCGCGTCAATCCTTTGGGCATATCGCTTCAAAAACAAAACTCAGCCACTGCTTCTTCAACGGCTCGGATTTAGGAACATCCAAATGACTGCTGTGTTCCTTATTACATCTAAGAACAGAACACCACAATCGCTTAGACGCCATTCTACTCCAGCATATCAACAATGGCGGACTACTATGACGACGGCTGTCACAGCTCGCTCAGGGCGGGTCTTGTGTTGAAACACGGCTGTCAATCACAATAGCGGGAGGGGCGTACGATCTTATGACGTCACAATATCGAACGGCTTGATTTCAGAGATGGTCAAACATATAAGGAGATTAAAACAAAACCACTGGATGGATTTTTATCATGATAGGATGGTTGTGTACAGGCACTGCCAACAGACATTTCAGTGCAATCAACTTGTAAAAGTGCATGTACCATTATATGACCCCTTTAAAATGCTGTATATCTTAAATAGACTGCAGCAATTAACATGCAAGGTTAATGAAAAACAGAGGTTCTGACAAAATGTTATGTTGTTTAGTTGTCTGTTCAGAATGGTGATCTCTATTTTAAACAACAACAAAAAAATGGTGACTCAGTTTATCCAGAATCATGCAGCTCATATGGCTTTGAAAACTTTCAGGTCATGTCAAATGTCAAGCTGTGTAACCACCAAGTAAAAAAGTAACAGTATTTTCCTTACACCATATATGTTAAATACATGTTTGTTTACACATTTTAATAATACTTTAGGGTAATATGTTTTTTTTTATATCAAAGTATATTTTTTCACAAATAGCATTAGGTTTTAGGGGCATCACACCAAAACATTTTACACATCTGAATTAACCTATCAAAAAAAAAAAAAAATGACACTCTAAAAACTTATGTAATGGATACGATGTAATGGATTCAATGGTAACCACCAAAACTGCAACAGAATCGGCTATGAATGCCAAAATAAGAGATCATTAAACACTAACAGATGTCGCACTATATTAATCATATTTAAAAATACTCAAACACTTCATTTCAACATTTACAGTCTGAAGCAAAGCATGATGGGGGAAAAAACAGATTTCTCTCTCTGTGTGCAATTGATCATGATGTTCAGCTATGCAACACACTCAATTTCTTAAAGGTGCTCTAAGCGATCCCGGGAGACCTTACTTCTTGTTGACATTCGAATTGTTTTCAAACAAAATGGAGGCTAGCTAGACCCTCCCTCCTCCTCATCCCGTCTCCTCCCTCCCCCCCTCCCTTCCGACATAAAGGAAAGTCAAAATAGTCACTACAAACAAAGTTAAGTTTTACTGATACTTCATTCAATGTGTAATGTCGCCAAGTTAGATAAATGTTTTTATATATTGCAGAGCAGAATGCAGAAAAAGAGAAACATTATCTTAAAATCGTTTCGCCACCTGAGGTTATAACTAACTTATAGCTCCCATACAAGGACGCAATAATAGCAAGATAACGTTAGCTTCGCGTTTCCCAGTGAGCATAAACAACGGCCGCGTCGTAAACAAATTTAGTCAAAGTTGTCAATAGCCTAACGTTATAAATGAACATTCAAATTCATAACAAACAGTGGGTGAAAACAATCATTCACACAAATTGTCTGTTGTGAATTTGCTTGATCATTTACAATAGAGATTGATCGCTGCTAGAAACATACATGTTGTATTCTCCAAAGTTAACGCTGACTGCATAGATCTAGCTAATTATATCCTTGTGTTGGTTTGGCGAACATGAACGTCAGTTTAGAAAGAAAAATGGATTTACCTGTTCTGCCAAAAACAGAGCAACTATGTCGGATTGGAAGCCCTTCTGCCGGCGGAGTTCTCGCCACCTTTCGAAGGTTTTTCCGATGTAAATTCGGGACTTTGCACGTTCCTTATCCTTGTCACTTATCCTTGTCCCTCTTCTTTGCAATTTGTTCATCGGAACGTCGTCTCTTTGGTCGTGTGTCGGCCATAATTCAAACTTCCCACTTCATGCTTCTCTCTCCTCCACACACCCCCTTCACGTGCACGCGCACTAACCCCGCAAACCCCACCCTCCAATACTTCTTGTCGGTTATTGACTGGAACTCTGTTTATTATGTTTCGGGGTGCGGGTGAGCCCAGTTTGTTTTTGTTGCCGTTTGTGGAGCCTGTGGTGTCTAGAGAGACCGCGTTTTTTTACAATGTGTTCAGGAGACAGGCAGCTAGCAGATAGTGAGGAGATGTTTGCTGTATGTGACAAAAAATGTTTTGGCCTAAAAAAACGCGTCGCATCACTTAGAGCACCTTTAAGTTATTATTTATATTAAAATTAATAGGGAATGATTAATAAATGTAGTTCTTGAAACAGAACAGTATAATTATTCAATTCTCTCAAATTTGTATCAAAATATTGCAGTATTTATTATAAATAATTTATCCGTGCACATCCTTGTTTTGTTTTTTTATTCATGTGCCCTTGTAAACTTTAATAATAATAATTTCCTCTCTTTCTTGCATTCTCTGTTTTTAGGCACGAAAGTGGGACGACTTGTCGCTCGCATGCAGTATTATTTAAATATTTTTTATATACTATCATAGTTTTAATTTATATTTTTTTATTTGCTTTTATTTTTATATTTTCCATTTTCATTTTAATTTCTTTTTAAATATTACTATTTAGGTTTAATTTATTTTTATATCAGTTTTAGTTTTTATTTATTTCCAATTAGAAATTATAGGTCCATATTTACTAACAGCTTGCGCCAGCGCAAACCCTCTTTTGGCGTTAAAAAACTACTGTCAGGATTTACTTTACTAAATAAATTTACTAAAGACACACAGTGAGAAATTAGCGCTGAAAAGCTGTGGACAGTGTTATTTTTGCGTTATTTATCCTAATTACATTATGCATTTGTAGGAGTTCCCTTTAAATTACTCATGAAAAGTGATTTAATAAAGTTTGCGCTTGTCAAATTACTGGTGTTTTTGCCATGATTTAACGGCCCAAAAAATCATGTCTAATTTGTGCTGATCTTGCTAGTTTGCACTGGTTATTATGGAAATGATCCGGCTGCGTCTGTGTTGTATAATTTAGTAGATCACGCGCAGAACTTTCCATTCCCATCTGCGCTGTTTTGGAATTGTGCTCTCATGCTAATTTACCCTGTTTTGTAAATCTAGCCCTTAGTCTTCTACTGCACTTACACTCACTTTCAGTTAGTTTCCAAGGCAAGGCAACATTTATAATTTTTTTTTCATCAGATATATATATATATATATATATATATATATATATATATATATATATATATATATATATATATATATATATATATATATATAATTGTCTTGCATATACATACTTGAATATTTTATTTCACTTGCATATACATCACAATAGAGAAGAAAAGACTATACCGCAAATTGTTTCATGCAGACTTTAAATATATATATATTTTTTGTCAAATGCTAAGTTATTTTCATCAAATACATTCAAAAAGATGTCAATATAGATGTCAATTTCAGACTGAATTAACTCTTGCAGTTATTTTGATATATTCAACTCAAATAATCAACGTGACACTGAGAGATAATGTTTAAAAAGGTTTCAAATATGTGCTGATTACTTTTCACACAAAAAATGTTTGCCTACAATTTGAAAGCAGCAAAACAATATATAAAATACATGTATATAATATAAATACGCAGCCATTTTACTTTTAGTATACTAAATTGATATACTTAAATTATATGCTACTTAAAAATATTAAATTATTTATACTGCTAAATTAAACTCATTTTGTACTTAATGTACTTTAGTTATCCATAAAGAGTGCTGAAGTTCAACTTAAGATATACTTAAGTATATTTGATTGTGCTAGAGTGTAACTATTGCAAGTATACTTTAGTTACACTTTAAATATCTTGCATTTAAAGAGTGATATTAAACAGAGATCATACTATCTTTACTAATAGTAATATCAAAACACATTTTAGGCTTAATATTAAGACATGCGCAATAAAGTACTCCAAATAAAGTTTAATTATAATTATACAAGTAAGTCTCAAGTGATGAGTCAGAAAATAGCCTATGTTAATGGTTTGTAGTATACTTAGTATGACATAAATGTATTTTAAATACATTTTGGTATAGGTTTTTTTTTTTCACCAGGGGTAGAATGTATTGCAAGAACACATTCACATGTCAAACTTCAACACATTATTTGAGCTGTTCAACATCAGTGAGCATGAATCAGAGCAGTAAATATTTAATTCACATTAATAAAGTGACAGCAAAGACATTAACTTTCAGCCAAAAGTCATTAAAAGCCAGTGGAGTAAATCATCAGTTTTAGACAGGCTACAGTGACTTCATTCATTCAGCACACAGTGAAAATACACTTCACTGTGATCAACTATAAAGTACGAGAGTAGTGGAATGAACTAGAACAAGAAAATTCTTGTTTATATCACTGTTACATGTCAACATTGTCAAAAATCATTTAACTCTCACATTACTCTTACAAAATTATCTTTTTCATCTTTTTCATATTTTCAGATTACACAAACTGTTTTTTTTTAAGTTCATGTCTAACAGTTGCATTATGTAATTACGTTTTGCTTTATCTATATATATATGGCTTAAGCATAAACCGATCGACACAGGTAGATTTTGCCCATTACTCCGATTTCTTCTAGCATGGAAACAACTTATCCTGCATTCTTAATGAAGTATTTATTTAATTTTTCAAATACCGCCAAACAATTGCTGCATCTATTCAATGGTCACAAAGAGCGCTATGTAGACAGTTTATTTCAATAGTCCACTTTAGACATTCTACTAACTATAAGTAACTTTGCAACTACATGTCAACTACCAATCATTAGAGTATTAGTAGACAGTCTGCTAAATCCCAGGTGAAAATAAAGTGTACTTGAGTGCACTAAAAAAACACTTAAATACAAGAAAGTACATTTGTAGTACATTCCTATTTTTTGTGCTAAAGAAAAGTTTAAAAATTATACACTATAAATACACTAATTAAAAGTATATTTTTACTTAAGTAGTACTTAAGTGTAATTGCAAAAGTATACTAAATAACATTGATATTTTAAATGTATTTTTAGTGCATAAGAAAAAAGATATACTATTGAAAAAATACACAGAAGTGTTTTATTAGTGTATTTCTTACAAGTAAATTTTTAACACATTAAAAATAGTTCATTGTTAGTGCACTTTTAGAAAGCTATTATAAGTTTAAATTAAATTGATTTTACTTAAAATATATTCAAAATGTAAGTCAAAAATTTAATTTTCCCAAAAGTAGTATTTAAGTACACTTTATAAAAATAAACTAAATATTACTAATTCTTTAAATTGATTTTAAGTGTATAAGGTACTCCCAGGTGAAAAAGACATAGTATTAAATGTATTAAAAATATACTTGAAATACAAATAGTATAAGACATTTGTATTACCAACATGCTTATTTGAAGTGCATAAAAAATACATTGAATTGTATTTTAATATATTTCTAAAAAGTATACTAGAAATACATTGGTAATAAATATATGCTTAATTATACTTTAAATAATTATGCTAAACACAAGCATAATTTTAATATATTTCTAACAAATGCACTACAAGTACATTGGTAATAAATATATGATTAATTATACTTTCAATAAATATGCTAAACACAGGCATACTTTTAATATATTTCTAACAAATGCACTACGAGTACATTGTTAATAAATATGCTTAGTTAAATTTTTAACAAATATGCTAACACAATCTACCATTTGTGTGAAGTTTTAGTGTATTTAAAGAAAACATACTTATGTTGCTCTTAATTAAAGTACATTTGTGTAACTTGTGTAAGAACATAGCTAAATCTAAAATATTAAAATGGTTAATCTAAAATATAAAAAGCTTTTAATGTGTTTAACTTTAAACACTTAGGCCTACTGCAATATATTTGTAATATTTATCATTTTACCATTTTAATATTTTAGATTTTTTTGTATAATGTACCAACTTCTAATGTATTATAAACATTTGTCAACTATTATTGAGCATTGCAATAAGCACTTAAAATGAATGTTGTTCACTTTTACTTGTTTTTAGGCTACTTGTAAAGGGCTGTTGTCCATTACATGATATGTTTTTACTACTGAAATTCCCACATGGATATCAACATCATATTATTTTAAATGCATCATAGATACATTATCCAAATATGTTTAAATGTTGTCCAAAAATATGTTGTACTTGTTTGAATTTGAAAAACGCTAATAACACACGTGACTAATCCTGATTGGTTCCAGCTGTTGAACGTCTGTGATTGGTTCTGGTGTAATTATGAGCTCACACCTCACTCAGAGCTTGCTGAAGGCTGTGCGTTCATAGAATGTGATTATATTTCGGCGTCGCGTCGCGTGTAGTTAGGACACGGCGTAATAATTCAGATATAGAAGTCTAAATTCAAACTAGAGCGATCGTGTTTCTTTAGAGGACTTGGAGGAAACCACGCGATTCATATGGATTAGGTGAGTTTTTTTGCGATTAACCTTTTCAAACGTGAAGGTTTCATTAGTCTACGATATTTCAGTTTTCATTTCTAAGATTAACGTAATTCTTAAATGTTTTGCAACTAATGAGTGATCATGACAGTATTTAGATTTTTTTTCTAACGTTAATAGAAAAAGTAACTGTTAGTGTTGTTTTTATTTTTTCCAAGTCGAATCTCGAAGAGATGAAGATACTGCTGTCAGAAGTTACTGGTAAGTTTTAGTTGCTGTTTGCATAAATAAATAGCTCACTGTTTAGTTTAATTTGTGTTCATTCATGTAAAAATCTATTTAATTGTTTTTTTGGGACAGCTGCAAGTCACATGTCATGGCTTACAATATTTTGCACTACTTCTAATTTCCTTAACTCTTTGAAGAGTTTGAGAGTTTGTGTTTCTGCACATAACTTTTTTTTTTTGCTCTCAAAGTCAAAGGGGGCTGACTAAAACAAGATTAGCATTTGTTGTACATTTTAATTATTATTCTTGTTGGCTGCGTATACTTTTTCAGTTAAACGGTTAGCCTAAATTGCCCTTTTTTGCTGTGATACAGTGACATATGTAGACTTCACAGTTGTTCAAGAGCTATTTTATTAACTCCTTTTCTTAATTAACATGTTATATTAAATGTCTACTGTTAAATTATATGAACTAAGCATTACATGCTATGTTAAAGAATTCCATTTTTACTAGGTGAAAAAGACTTACTATTAAATGTAATAAATATGTACTTAAGTATGTTTTTAGTACAAAACAAATATACTTTAATGCATTTATAATACATTTAACAGTATGTCTTTTTCACCTTGTATGTACAACAGAGGGAAATGTCAAAACATCATACTGTGTTGTAATAAAAAACGTCTAGGTTATGACCTCTGTTCCCTGAGAACAGGGAATGAGACACTGCATTGATGATGCTATGGGGAACACCCTCCATGTGAACCGGTGTTTGAAAAGCTGTACAATCTCGGCAATAGAATTTGACTGGCGACAGCCTATGACACGACTAGTGCGACTTAAAGAGGCGCCTAGAGAACATTGTTCCCCAATAGCATCATCGAAGCAGTGCAAGTTCCCTTTTGATAGGGAACAGTTACTTTTTTAACAGAGGTTAATTTTGCTTTAATATAAAAATAAACTCATCTTTTTCCCCTTTCCTAGACACTGTGATCAAACAATTTCCAACACGTCTGAGGTGCGAGCACTGATTCGAAGGAAATGCAACAATAAGGCAAACTCAAAGACCAATTAGTAACAGTACTGTAACTGTTTGCAGCTATTAATGATTGCACTTTATTGACTAGTTAGGGTTATTGAAGTTATTTTTTTGTTGTTGTTTATAATACCTCTGCAGATCACTGTATTTTATGTTAATGTATTTTTTTTTTACAGTTTACATATGCTGCTGTACTGATGTACACTGGGTAATACATTAAAGTTTACTAGCTTTCAAAGTGTGTTTTATACAATTTTTTATGTGTGTTTTAATACACCATTAACATATTTAATTGTTTTATAAAGGTACTGCTCACAGTATTAAAACATATTTGAAATGATTTACTATATAAAAAAATGTGAGCAATACATAAATATGATTTGTATATATTATATATTCTTAAATTTTAAATAATTTAAGTGTATTTAAAATGCAATAAAGATGGGTTCAATTGTACTAAAAGGGGTAACAAAATAAAATAAATTAAAGCCTAAACAGTATGTTAAAAGCGTATTTTAGTTCATCTTCAGTGTGTCTCAAAATAGCACAGTTGAGTACACTAAGATGATCTTAAGTTTATATTAAGCAGTACTAAAGGTAAGCTTTTAGTATATTAAGTGCAAAATAAGTATGTCGAAAATAGAGCACTTTAAGTACATTATGGAAGTGTATTATGGAAGTGTAATAAAATGTATTTTAGTGCACTTTTTTTAATCTAGGAATACATTATAAGTATAATTTGTATATAATTACAAATTATTATTATTATAATTTAAATAGTTTATTATTGTATTTAAAGATGGTTTCAATTATACTAAAACTGGTAACGAAATACATTTGTTGAAAATATGAAATAGTATATTAAAAATACACTTCAGTTTATCTTCAGTGTGTCTCAAAATAGCACAATTGAGAACACTAAGATGATCTTAAGTTTATATTAAGCAGTACTAAAGGTAAGCTTTTAGTATATTAAGTGCAAAATAAGTGTGTCGAAAATAGAGCACTTTAAGTACATTATGGAAGTGTATTATGGAAGTGTACTAAGTGCACTTAAATAAAATGTATTTTAGTGCACTTTTTTTTCACCTGGGTACTAAGTGCACTTAAATAAAATGTATTTTAGTGCACTTTTTTTTCACCTGGGATGTGTGCTGTACTATATTTTGAATGGTACCCCAACATACATTCTATGGATTATAAGTAACTTTGCAACTACATATCAACTTTTTCTACAAACCCAAACCCTAACACCTAACCATAACCTAACAGTCTACAAATACTCTAATGAGAGTATTATTGACATGTACAGTCAAACCAAAATTTA